>NC_088422.1:21122636-21435136 GCF_034236695.1 Oncorhynchus nerka | reverse complement strand
GTGGTGCCCGACAGTGCCCAGGTGATGCTGGGAAGCGACCGAACCTTTTCTTTTGACCACGCCTTTGGACCGACTGCATCGCAGGATCAGTTTTACGAGTCATGTGTCAAACCTCTGGTGGCATCCCTCGTTGACGGCTACAATGCTACAGTGTTCGCTTACGGACAAACCGGTTCTGGGAAGACGTACACCCTTGGCGGGGGACATGTTGGTAAGTTAACTTTATGAGCTTATCTGTACACTTTGACATCATGGAGACACCATGTGCATTGAGGGATGATGATGTTCGGACATTAGTCCTTGAATAATCTCCTACCACTACGATTCTGACTGAACTGAACTGAGCTGTCACTGGAGCAGGAGGAAAACCTTATTCAAATGCAGAGAAGTTTATGATTATAGGCCACTTTTTATTATCAAACTCTGCTTTTGTGTTTTTACCATGGAACTTGCTCTCCCTCTAATACTTGCACCCTTGTTAGCATCTCTGGTGGAGGAGGAAAGTGGGATCATTGGTCAGGTTGCAGCAGATCTGTTTGTGCTCCTGGGGGAGAGGGCTGCAGACATCAGGTCTGCAGCAGATGTGAGGGTGTCCTACGTGGAACTGTATCGGGAGGAGCTCAGGGACCTGCTAGAGCTCCACACCGCACACAGAGAGCTGCACATCAGAGAGGACGACAGGGGCAACACAGGTAACACTCCTCACTGTCTGTGCTAGGGTGTGTGTGGATTCAGTATGACAGAATTCAATGTGTTTTACAGTGTTGATAGAGGTTATACTGAGGCTGGTGGTGTGAACATACATGCTGTATGGAATCTGACTGAAATGAATGTGTTTTAGTTGTGGTGGGGGCCAGAGAGACTGTGATTACCTCAGCTGAGGAGTTGCAGAGCGTCCTGGAGGCTGGCAATGCCCTGAGACACACTGGCCCCACTCAGATGAATGAGCGCTCCAGCCGCTCTCACGCAATTGTCACCGTGCAGTTGACTCAGCATAACCACGACGACGGCTCTGTCCGCTTCTCTAAACTCCACCTGGTGGATCTGGCTGGGTCGGAACGGGCTGCGCGCACTGGAAACACAGGCCTGCGCCTCAAAGAGTCTGTCCACATTAACACCGGCTTGCTGGCTCTGGGCAACGTCATCCGTGCACTCTCTGACCCCCATCGCCGTGGAAACCATGTGCCGTACCGTGATGCCAAGATTACACGCCTCCTCCGGGACTCACTGGGTGGCTCCGCCCACACACTCATGGTGGCCTGCGTCAGCCCCTCCCACCACAATGTCACGGAGACGTTGAGCGTGCTGCAGTTTGCTTCACGGGCACGCCACGTGAAGAACCAGCCTGGGTTATGTCCTGCCAGGGCATGTCCCGGCTGGCAGCCTGGAGAGGCTCGTGTGGAGGAGCTGGAGCAGGAGGTCCAGACTCTGAGAGAGGCACTGCGAAAGAGGGATAAGACAGGGGGAGGGGTCTTTATGACTGACAGCTCCGAACAGACCCCTCAGGAAGAGCGTGACCAAAGGGGTGCGGGCCTAGTGGATGAGCCCCAGTACTACTGCCTTGCACAGGACGCTGCCTTCATATTGGAGGAGCTCCAAAGTTCCACCCTGAGTCCTGCTCTGCAGCACCGCTTGCAGGAATGGCTGGGGAGACACGAGGAGCTTAGCCACTCCTGCCACACTGACCACCAGCACCCTGTGGGGGACACAGGCGACAAGCCTCACCACAACACTATCCTCCAGCTCAGACGAGAGCTCAGGAAGTGCCAGGTAGTGGGCTCTGTTTCTCAGCTTTTTCCCCTCAATATTATCTATTTTTACACCGTATTCTAACTAGAGGTATGAATTGTAACTCTCTCTCCCACTCCTTCCCTCCATCAGGATACTCTGGTTATAGACGAGCAGGTGTTTGACCAGAGGGAGGCAGAGCTGCAGCAGGTGCAGAGGCAGGTGCAGACTCTGCTACAGGAGAAACAGAGACACCTCCAGTCCTTACAGGAGGAGAGGGAGCACAGACGCAAACAGGTAAGGAGAGAGAGAGTGACACATAGATTCTGAGCTGTGCTGGAGGATAACGAGAAATGGAGAAACATAGAGGCAAAGATAGAATTGGGCATTTCTGCATTGGTTGAGAACTGACGCTTTCCGTTGTTTGAGTGTGCAGAGCGAGCAGCTGGTAGAGCAGCAGCTGTTAATCGATCGTCTCCGTGGTGACCTCCTGACCTCCAGAATGGCATCCTCGGGAGCCTCGCTGGAAATCGGGGCTTCTGAGAAGTCTGCGAAGAGACCTCACAGTGTTCCCCTGATCAGCCAAGGCCATTGTGGTACAAGGCAGGTTCGTGTCCAGAGCAATTGTGTGTGTGTGTGTGTGTGTGTGTGTGTGTGTGCGACAATGGCTAAGTTTGTCTTTGTCTGTCGCTTATGCAGATCCACACTAGTCCTCCGGCCTGTTCGTTGGAGAGGGTGATGGCTGCCTTTAAGACCCGCAGTCAGCTGCTGCTGGCACAGATAGAAGAGAGAGACGAGGTCATCTGCCCACAAAGAGAACAGGAGGAAGCGGAGGAGGAGGAGGATCAGGGGGGGAGTAAGGGATTCAGGTGAGAAAGACTGATATAATAATGTAATGCTGCTTTTAGACTGTAACAGCTGTTCCACTAGTGTACACACACCCTGATGTTATACTAGGGACATTGTGTTTCCATAGCTAGGGCTGATGTTATACTAGGGACATTGTGTTTACATAGCTAGGGCTGATGTTAGACTAGGGACATTGTGTTTCCATAGCTAGGGCTGATGTTAGACTAGGGACATTGTGTCTACATATCTAGGGCTGATGTTAGACTAGGGACATTGTGTTTACATATCTAGGGCTGATGTTAGACTAGGGACATTGTGTTTACATATCTAGGGCTGATGTTAGACTAGGGACATTGTGTTTCCATATCTAGGGCTGATGTTAGACTAGGGACATTGTGTTTACATAGCTAGGGCTGATGTTAGACTAGGGACATTGTGTTTCCATATCTAGGGCTGATGTTAGACTAGGGACATTGTGTTTACATAGCTAGGGCTGATGTTAGACTAGGGACATTGTGTTTCCATATCTAGGGCTGATGTTAGACTAGGGACATTGTGTTTCCATATCTAGGGCTGATGTTAGACTAGGGACATTGTGTTTACATATCTAGGGCTGATGTTATACTAGGGACATTGTGTTTCTATAGCTAGGGCTGATGTTAGACTAGGGACATTGTGTTTCCATAGCTAGGGCTGATGTTATACTAGGGACATTGTGTTTACATAGCTAGGGCTGATGTTAGACTAGGGACATTGTGTTTCCATATCTAGGGCTGATGTTAGACTAGGGACATTGTGTTTACATAGCTAGGGCTGATGTTAGACTAGGGACATTGTGTTTCCATATCTAGGGCTGATGTTAGACTAGGGACATTGTGTTTACATAGCTAGGGCTGATGTTAGACTAGGGACATTGTGTTTCCATATCTAGGGCTGATGTTAGACTAGGGACATTGTGTTTCCATATCTAGGGCTGATGTTAGACTAGGGACATTGTGTTTACATAGCTAGGGCTGATGTTAGACTAGGGACATTGTGTTTCCATATCTAGGGCTGATGTTAGACTAGGGACATTGTGTTTCCATATCTAGGGCTGATGTTAGACTAGGGACATTGTGTTTCCATAGCTAGGGCTGATGTTAGACTAGGGACATTGTGTTTACATATCTAGGGCTGATGTTATACTAGGGACATTGTGTTTCTATAGCTAGGGCTGATGTTAGACTAGGGACATTGTGTTTCCATATCTAGGGCTGATGTTATACTAGGGACATTGTGTTTACATATCTAGGGCTGATGTTAGACTAGGGACATTGTGTTTACATAGCTAGGGCTGATGTTAGACTAGGGACATTGTGTTTCCATATCTAGGGCTGATGTTAGACTAGGGACATTGTGTTTCCATATCTAGGGCTGATGTTAGACTAGGGACATTGTGTTTCCATAGCTAGGGCTGATGTTAGACTAGGGACATTGTGTTTCCATATCTAGGGCTGATGTTAGACTAGGGACATTGTGTTTACATATCTAGGGCTGATGTTATACTAGGGACATTGTGTTTCCATATCTAGGGCTGATGTTAGACTAGGGACATTGTGTTTACATATCTAGGGCTGATGTTAGACTAGGGACATTGTGTTTACATAGCCAGAGCTGACAGTGAGGACTTTTGAAGAGCAGAATCAACTACCTCTGCATAATCAAATCAATTGCTCTGTGAGAAGGTGTAAACCCATGTTCATAGTTAGCCATTGTTTTGTAAATGCCCTGGCCCCAAATCAGAGCAGGTCCACTGAGGCCATGGCCAATTGAGTCCCAGGAGCCGGGCAGTGGAGGTGGAAACACGAAAGTCTGAGCGTTTTTGGTAAAACACTGGGGTAAATCCTCAGTGGAAATGTACCAAAATATCCTGCCTCTGAGTTATGTCATTGTTCTGCTTCCTTACGACAAAATACTTATTTAATTTTGATCTATATTGCAGGCGCTCTATGAACCGCACATGGACAAGCAGACCGAACCCAGCCTGTTTTAACCAGAACCAGACGCAAAATACTAGTTTGAACCAGATTCAGGATGGGCTCCAGTTACCTCAACCATCAAAACTCCCTACAGGTAAATACAGTGATATGACACTTTAAGAGTCTTATATTTCCTGTCATTTCTGTTTCATTGCTAAGCCCGGCCTGTGCTTCCGTAGAGCGTGAGGAGCGCAGAGTGAGGCGGAGTCAGACGGTGAATCTGCAGCGCCTACAGCAGGTGGAGACACAGAGCAGGGCTAGCCTGCAGACCAGTGGCTCCAGGGATCAATACAGGACCAAGGTCAGTGCTAACAATACAACATTCTGAGAACATTTTATACAGCACTCATAGAACAGTCATAAAGCATTTATACAGCACTCATAGAACAGTCATAAAGCATTTATACAGCACTCATAGAACAGTCATAAATCATTTATACAGCACTCATAGAACAGTCATAAAGCATTTATACAGCACTCATAGAACAGTCATAAAGCATTTATACAGCACTCATAGAACAGTCATAAAGCATTTATACAGCACTCATAGAACAGTCATAAAGCATTTATACAGCACTCATAGAACAGTCATAATGTATTTATACAGCACTCATAGAACAGTCATAAAGCATTTATACAGCACTCATAGAACAGTCAAAGCATTTATACAGCACTCATAGAACAGTCATAAGGCATTTATACAGCACTCATAGAACAGTCATAAGGCATTTATACAGCACTCATAGAACAGTCATAAAGCATTCATACAGCACTCATAGAACAGTCATAAAGCATTTATACAGCACTCATAGAACAGTCATAAGGCATTTATACAGCACTCATAGAACAGTCATAAAGCATTCATACAGCACTCATAGAACAGTCAGAAAGCATTTATACAGCACTCACAGAACGGTCATAAAGCATTTATTCAGCACTCATAGAACAGTCATAAAGCATTTATACAGCACTCATAGAACAGTCATAAGGCATTTATACAGCACTCATAGAACAGTCATAAAGCATTCATACAGCACTCACAGAACGGTCATAAAGCATTTATACAGCACTCATAGAACGGTCATAAAGCATTTATACAGCACTCACAGAACGGTCATAAAGCATTTATACAGCACTCACAGAACGGTCATAAAGCATTTATACAGCACTCACAGAACGGTCATAAAGCATTTATACAGCACTCACAGAACGGTCATAAAGCATTTATACAGCACTCACAGAACGGTCATAAGGCATTTATACAGCACTCATAGAACGGTCATAAAGCATTTATACAGCACTCACAGAACGGTCATAAAGCATTTATACAGCACTCACAGAACGGTCATAAAGCATTTATACAGCACTCATAGAACGGTCATAAAGCATTTATACAGCACTCACAGAACGGTCATAAAGCATTTATACAGCACTCACAGAACGGTCATAAAGCATTTATACAGCACTCATAGAACGGTCATAAAGCATTTATACAGCACTCATAGAACGGTCATAAAGCATTTATACAGCACTCATAGAACGGTCATAAAGCATTTATACAGCACTCATAGAACGGTCATAAAGCATTTATACAACACTCATAGAACGGTCATAAAGCATTTATACAGCACTCATAGAACGGTCATAAAGCATTTATACAGCACTCATAGAACGGTCATAAAGCATTTATACAGCACTCATAGAACGGTCATAAAGCATTTATACAGCACTCATAGAACGGTCATAAAGCATTTATACAGCACTCATAGAACGGTCATAAAGCATTTATACAGCACTCATAGAACGGTCATAAAGCATTTATACAGCACTCATAGAACGGTCATAAAGCATTTATACAGCACTCATAGAACAGTCATAAAGCATTTATACAGCACTCACAGAACAGTCATAAGGCATTTATACAGCACTCATAGAACAGTCATAAAGCATTTATACAGCACTCATAGAACAGTCATAAAGCATTTATACAGTACTCACAGAACAGTCATAAAGCATTTATACAGCACTCACAGAACAGTCATAAAGCATTTATACAGCACTCACAGAACAGTCATAAAGCATTTATACAGCACTCACAGAACAGTCATACAGCATTTATACAGCACTCACAGAACAGTCAAAGCATTTATACAGCACTCACAGAACAGTCATAAAGCATTTATACAGCACTCACAGAACAGTCATAAAGCATTTATACAGCACTCACAGAACAGTCATAAAGCATTTATACAGCACTCACAGAACAGTCATAAAGCATTTATACAGCACTCACAGAACAGTCATAAAGCATTTATACAGCACTCACAGAACAGTCATAAAGCATTTATACAGCACTCATAGAACAGTCATAAAGCATTTATACAGCACTCATAGAACAGTCATAAAGCATTTATACAGCACTCACAGAACAGTCATAAAGCATTTATACAGCACTCACAGAACAGTCATAAAGCATTTATACAGCACTCATAGAACAGTCATAAAGCATTTATACAGCACTCATAGAACAGTCTTAAAGCATTTTGGTCTTTCTATAAACTAGGGTACCAGTGAAGATTTCCTATACTGGACAACTTGTAACAGCTGTTGATAAGTCATTGATAAAAATATATATATATTTTTCATGCCATTAAGTTAAGATATAAGGGGGATCATAGATATATTCATTAAAATTCACGAGTTGATTTTAATCCTTTGTCATGTTTGGTGTCTTGACGGATTTGTCCAAAATCTCATCTATCCGATCTATCCTGGATGGATAGAGATCTCAGAAATGCAAATTTAGTGACGTATGTTACGGGGTGAAAACAGTTTATGGGCACACACATCCTGAATAATAAATGCAATTGCCAAATCGAGTCATTTTTCCTGGATTCTTAACCTAAATTAATACTGTCATTAATGTGCTTCTTTAATAATGATGCATTATACTTGTTGGATACACATTTGGTGTCCAGCTGATTAGTTATGCTGCGCTATTTTCACACATCATCAGATGATCTAAGAAGGAATTTTCCAAATGACAGTCAAGTTATGAACAGCGGTTGTGATAGTGCATGCGATGCAACAACAGCCCAAGTTATGAACAGCGGGTGTGATGGTGCATGCGATGCAACAACAGCCCAAGTTATGAACAGCGGTTGTGATAGCCCAAGTGCATGTGATGGTGCATGATGCAACAACAGCCCAAGTTATGAACAGCGGGTGTGATGGTGCATGCGATGCAACAACAGCCCAAGTTATGAACAGCGGTTGTGATAGTGCATGCGATGCAACAACAGCCCAAGTTATGAACAGCGGGTGTGATAGTGCATGCGATGCAACAACAGCCCAAGTTATGAACAGCGGTTGTGATAGTGCATGCGATGCAACAACAGCCCAAGTTATGAACAGCGGGTGTGATGGTGCATGCGATGCAACAACAGCCCAAGTTATGAACAGCGGGTGTGATGGTGCATGCGATGCAACAACAGCCCAAGTTATGAACAGCGGGTGTGATGGTGCATGCGATGCAACAACAGCCCAAGTTATGAACAGCGGTTGTGATGGTGCATGCGATGCAACAACAGCCCAAGTTATGAACAGCGGTTGTGATAGTGCATGCGATGCAACAACAGCCCAAGTTATGAACAGCGGGTGTGATAGTGCAGCAACAACAGCCCAAGTTATGAACAGCGGTTGTGATAGTGCATGCGATGCAACAACAGCCCAAGTTATGAACAGCGGTTGTGATAGTGCATGCGATGCAACAACAGCCCAAGTTATGAACAGCGGTTGTGATAGTGCATGCGATGCAACAACAGCCCAAGTTATGAACAGCGGGTGTGATAGTGCATGCGATGCAACAACAGCCCAAGTTATGAACAGCGGTTGTGATAGTGCATGCGATGCAACAACAGCCCAAGTTATGAACAGCGGTTGTGATAGTGCATGCGATGCAACAACAGCCCAAGAACTGGAAAAAGGGTGTTCATGAGGAATATCCAGAATATTTTGGTGTCTCATTCGTTATGCATTTGAAGACCATTGTGCCTGGATCCATGTTAGATCTAATTTCCCTAGCGACTTGATGTTGATCATCTGTTGTAGTCTGCTCAAAAATTCAAGTACTGGAATAGGCTTACCTTCATAATCAGACAGTTCCTCAATTTGGTGCTTGAAAAGTCCTTGTAATTATTGTAGCCAAGTTGTAAGTTCTTCTGTTCCCTTATAATTGTCTGTGATTTCATTTTTTTATCCGTTCTTGTGAGAGATGGGGCCACTTGTTTGTTTCCCGACGCGTCAGTTGAAGAGTGACGACAGCATCTAATATTGGCTTCAACTTGCCTTTCCATACAAATCCTTACATCAAAAAAGGAACCTGGTTTTTGGTCACTTTATAAAAATAGCGATGGTGAGATTAATGCTACCGCTATTCATGGCTTTATTGTGTGTGCCTGCGTCGGCCACATAGGCTGCTGAAAAATCACCATCCATGCATCCAATCTATTTAGTCAGGCAATGTCCACATTATTCTCACATATTTTAGAATGTCATAATCATTTCAATATCAATGCATAGGGAAGGCCTAAAAACGGCACTATTTTTATAGTAAATGTTTAAGGCCTATTTTATTTGGGGGGGGGGGGGGTGTTCTATAATGTATAACATTGATGTCCTTTAAAATTATAATTAAGTGCTTGAAAATGTCCCTGAAAAGTCTTTGAATGTGACTTGCCAGTGTCTCTATGAACTCTGCTTAAAGGGTGTATAGTCCTGACCTAGGTTGTTTTATAGGTGGACTTCTAGGGCAATTTGCATATATTCACTTTTATTCCTCGAAGTAAACGTGGAGCTGCATGAAAATCATTTATTTATTGACCATTTAAAATAAAAAAAATTATAGCGATACCCATTCGTCATTGAAAATAAGAATTTGTTCTTTACTGACTTGCCTAGTTGTCACGCCTTGGTCATTGTATTTTGTGTTTTTGTCATGTGTTTGGGTAGGCCAGGGTGTGACATGGGTTTATATGTTATGTTTCGTATTGGGGTTTGTATTATTTGGGATTGCGGCTGATTAGGGGTGTGGTATAGGCTTGGCTGCCTGAGGCGATTCTCAATTAGAGTCAGGTGCTTTCGTTGTCTCTGATTGGGAACCGTATTTAGGCAGCCTGAGTTTCGCTTGGTATTTCGTGGGTGTTTGTTCCTGTCTCTGTGTTGTAGTCACCAGATAGGCTGTAATTAGTTTCACGTTCTGTTTGTTGTTTTGTATTCTGAGTTATTTCATGTACCGCAGTTCATTCATTAAAGTCATGAGTAACCAACACGCTGCATTTCGGTCCGACTCTCTTTCCACAAACGAAGAACGCCGTTACACTAGTAAAATAAAGGTAAAATAAAAAATAAAATAAAAATTCAAGGAGCGTTAATTTAAAAAAATAATAATAATTTTACTAGGCAAGTCAGTTAAGAACAAATTCTTATTTTCAATGACGGCCTAGGAACAGTGGGTTAACTGCCTGTTCAGGGGCAGAACGACAGATTTGTACCTTGTCAGCTCGGGGATTTGAACTTGCAACCTTTCGGTTACTAGTCCAACGCTCTAACCACTAGACTACTCTGCCGCCCCAATACAGAACTCCCGTTGACATCAGACTCTCAGTCCTTGCATCCATGTACAGTTGAAGTCGGAAGGTTACATACACTTAGGTTGGAGTCATTAAAACTCGTTTTTCAACCACTCCACAAATTTCTTGTTAACACACTATAGTTTTGGCAAGTCGGTTAAGACATCTAATTTTTAATTGTTTACAGACACAGTGATTTATAAGTGAAATAATCACAATTCCAGTGGGTCAGAAGTTTACATACACTAAGTTGACTGTGCCTTTAAACAGCTTGGAACATTTCAGAAAATTATGTCATGGCTTCAGAAGCTTCTGATAGGCTAATTGACATCATTTGAGTCAATTGGAGGTGTACTTGTGGATGTATTTCAAGGCCTACCTTCAAATTCAGTGCCTCTTGCTTGACATCATGGGAAACTCAAAAGAAATCAGCCAATACCTCCACAAGTCTGGTTCATCCTTGGGAGCAATTTCCAAACACCTGAAGGTACCACGTTCATCTGTACAAACAATAGTACGCAAGTATAAACACCATGGGACCATGCTGCCGTCATACCACTCAGGAAGGAGACGCGTTCTGCAAATCAATCCCAGAACAACAGCAAAGGACGAGCATTTTAGTGGACAGAATTGAAAAAGTGTGTGCGAGCAAGGAGGCCTACAAACCTGACTCCGTTACACCAGATCTGTCAGGAGGAATGGGACAAAATTCTGGGAAGCTTGTGGAAGGCTACGTGAATTGTTTGACCCAAGTTAAGGAATTTAAAGGCAATGCTTACAAATACTAATTGAGTGTATGTAAACTTCTGGCCCACTGGGAATGTGATGAAAGAAATAAAAGCTGAAATAAATCATTCTCTCTACTATTATTCTGACATTTCACATTCTTAAAATAAAGTGGTGATCCTAACTGACCTAAAACAGGGAATTTTTACTAGGATTAAATGTCAGGAATTGTGAAAACCAAGCCATTTTGTTTTTCAAATGTAGTAATGTGCATGTGAACAGCATGCTAAAGGGTGTGATGCTGCTGTGTTGCAGGACCTGGGGACAGACATGGCTGTCTTTCAAAATGGAGCCTGTAAAGACTCGGAGGAAAAGGTGAGCCTACATGACATCTGCAAATGATCACAGGTTTAGGTTCGGCTGCCCCTCTCTGCACAATGTGTTTATTATGTCAATAAAAGGCAATTTCATTGTTCACCAAGCAGTCATGGTGATTCCTTAGATCTCATTTGTATATTCAACATAATTTGACTATTTTAAACTATGTTTGTGTTTTGAAATGTGGATGTGTTCGTTTTGGCCGTGTACGATGCCTAGCTGTCTGAGAGACGCACGTGGCTGGAGCAAGAGGAGGAGCGTGCTCTGCAGAGGAGGAGGGGCCTGCAAGAGCTGGAGGAGGAGCTGAGGCACAGAGAAGAAGTGCTGCAGCACCGAGAGGCCTGTGTCCAGGAGAGGAAACAGCTGCAGATCAAGAGGCTCCGCTCCAGCCAGGTAAACACAGAGCGGGGCATAGAAATCCAAAGTATTATATTGGGGGAAAAAAAGGAAAAAAACTTATATTATATTTTTGTGTAAGTTAAGGCAATCCAGTGTTGTTATCTGATATTGAAAGTGTGTGTGGGTACGTTCATGTGTATTCCTCAGGCTCTGAGTCAGGACTTGCTGCGAGTGTCGGCTCGTCTGGGAGCTTTGGATCAGGAGCTGGAGGAGAGAGGAGGTGTAAGGAGGGGACTGTCCTCCCCGGCAGCAGGGCTGTGTGGAGTGTCTATGGAGGAGTTGCTGAAGGAGAGGGAGAGCCTGCGTCTGAGGAGGGACACCCTGGACACACAGCTGAGAGACGGCAGGGTGCTCACGCCAGAGGTGAGCTCAACGTTCACCACCTTCCTTCCGACTGGGTGTCATTCTGACTGCAGGGGGCTGATCAATGGTGTGTGTGTATAGGAGGAGCATGCTCTGCTGCAGTTGGAGGAGGCCCTGGAGGCGTTGGATGCTGCTGTGGAGTTTAAGAACCGTTCCATCCAGGAGAGACAGAGTGAGCTCGGGGACACATCTAACTCCGCCCATGGAGACGAAGACGATGACATCATGAGGGCGCTAAGGGAGCTGCCGCTTCCTGAGGCCTCTGCACTGTTGGTCAAATACTTCAACAAGGTCAGAGTCCCCACACACACTCACTCACTCACTCACACACTCACTCACTCACTCACACACACACACACAGACACACACACACACACACACACAACAAACTACTTTGAGCGACCAAACTAAATCCAAATAAAATGTTATTGGTTGCATACACGTTTAGAAGATGTTATTGCAGTGCCTATCCGACCAGAGCCTATTCATCTCCAAAATGCAAGATCCCGCTGCTGGATGAGCACATGACTGTGTTTCTGCAGGACATGAAAAGCCACACCAAACTACCGTAATTCACTCATTTTCGAAGGAAGGAGGCCACATGAGGAAACTTTTGACCATTGGCGAGCGATACGACCAGAGTTGTGCAAAGTTCAAATCGGATGCCAATCAAATGCGCCACATACAACTGATGTAGACCTTTAAGTAAAATGCTTACTTACGAGCCCCTAACCAACAATGCAGTTAAAAAAAATATGGATTAGAATAAGAAATAAAAGTAACAAGTAATTAAAGAGCAGCAGTAAAATAACAATAGCAAGACTATATACAGGGGGGGTACCTGTACATAGTCAATGTGTGGGGGCACCAGTTAGTTGAGGTAATATGTACAGTGCCTTGCGGAAGTATTCGGCCCCCTTGAACTTTGCGACCTTTTGCCACATTTCAGGCTTCAAACATAAAGATATAAAACTGTATTTTTTTGTGAAGAATCATCAACAAGTGGGACACAATCATGAAGTGGAACGACATTTATTGGATATTTCAAACTTTTTTAACAAATCAAAAACTGAAAAATTGGGCGTGCAAAATTATTCAGCCCCTTTACTTTCAGTGCAGCAAACTCTCTCCAGAAGTTCAGTGAGGATCTCTGAATGATCCAATGTTGACCTAAATGACTAATGATGATAAATACAATCCACCTGTGTGTAATCAAGTCTCCGTATTAATGCACCTGCACTGTGATAGTCTCAGAGGTCCGTTAAAAGCGCAGAGAGCATCATGAAGAACAAGGAACACACCAGGCAGGTCCGAGATACTGTTGTGAAGAAGTTTAAAGCCGGATTTGGATACAAAAAGATTTCCCAAGCTTTAAACATCCCAAGGAGCACTGTGCAAGCGATAATATTGAAATGGAAGGAGTATCAGACCACTGCAAATCTACCAAGACCTGGCTGTCCCTCTAAACTTTCAGCTCATCCAAGGAGAAGACTGATCAGAGATGCAGCCAAGAGGCCCATGATCACTCTGGATGAACTGCAGAGATCTACAGCTGAGGTGGGAGACTCCGTCCATAGGACAACAATCAGTCGTATATTGCACAAATCTGGCCTTTAGTGAAGAATGGCAAGAAAAAAGCCATTTCTTAAAGATATCCATAAAAAGTGTTGTTTAAAGTTTGCCACAAGCCACCTGGGAGACACACCAAACATGTGGAAGAAGGTGCTCTGGTCAGATGAAACCAAAATTGAACTTTTTGGCAACAATGCAAAACGTTATGTTTGGCGTAAAAAGCAACACGGCACATCACCCTGAACACACCATCCCCACTGTCAAACATGGTGGTGGCAGCATCATGGTTTAGGCCTGCTTTTCTTCAGCAGGGACAGGGAAGATGGTTAAAATTGATGGGAAGATGGATGGAGCCAAATACTGGACCATTCTGGAAGAAAACCTGATGGAGTCTGCAAAAGACCTGAGACTGGGACGGAGATTTGTCTTCCAACAAGACAATGATCCAAAACATAAAGCAAAATCTACAATGGAATGGTTCAAAAATAAACATATCCAGGTGTTAAGAATGGCCAAGTCAAAGTCCAGACCTGAATCCAATCGAGAATCTGTGGAAAGAACTGAAAACTGCTGTTCACAAATGCTCTCCATCCAACCTCACTGAGCTCGAGCTGTTTTGCAAGGAGGAATGGGAAAAAATGTCAGTCTCTCGATGTGCAAAACTGATAGAGATATACCCCAAGCGACTTACAGCTGTAATCGCAGCAAAAGGTGGCGCTACAAAGTATTAACTTAAGGGGGCTGAATAATTTTGCACGCCCAATTTTTCAGTTTTTGATTTGTTAAAAAAGTTTGAAATATCCAATAAATGTCGTTCCACTTCATGATTGTGTCCCACTTGTTGTTGATTCTTCACAAAAAATACAGTTTTATATCTTTATGTTTGAAGCCTGAAATGTGGCAAAAGGTTGCAAAGTTCAAGGGGGCCGAATACTTTCGCAAGGCACTGTACATGTAGGTAGAGTTATTAAAACTATGCGTAGCAGAGAGAACAGTCTATGACTAGGGTGGCTGGAGTCTTTGACCATTTTTAGGGCCTTCCCCTGACACCGCCTGGTATAGAGGTCCTGGATGGCAGGAAGCTTGGCCCCAGTGATGTACTGGGCCGTTCGCACTACCCTCTGTAGTGCCTTGCGGTCGGAGGCCGAGCAGTTGCCATACCAGGCAGTGATGCAACCAGGATGCTCTCGATGGTGCAGCTGTAGAACCTTTTGAGGATCTGAGGACCCATGCCAAATCTTTTCAGTCTCCTAAGGGGGAATAGGTTTTGTCGTGTCCTCTTCATTACGGTCTTTGTGCTTGTACCATGTTAGTTTGTTGGTAATGTGGACACCAAGGAACTTGAAGCTCTCAGCCTGCTCCACTACAGCCCTGTCGATGAGAATGGGGGCGTGCTCTGTCCTCTTTTTCCTGTAGTCCACAATCATCTCCTTTGTCTTGATCACGTTGAGGGAGAGGTTGTTGTCCTGGCACCACATGGCCAGGTCTCTAACCTCCTCCCTATAGGCTGTCTCGTCGTTGTCGGTGATCAGGCCTACCACTGTTGTCATCGGCAAACTTAATAATGTTGGAGTCGTGCCTGGCCGTGCAGTCATGAGTGAACAGGGAGTACAGGAGGTGACTGAGCACGCACCCCTGAGGGTCCCCCGTGTTGAGGATCAGTGTGGCAGATATGTTGTTACCTCCCCTTACCACATGAGGGCCGTCCGTCAGAGAGTCCAGGATCCAGTTACAGAGGGAAGTGTTTAGTCTCAGGATCCTTAGCGTATTGATGAGCTTTGAGGGCACTATGGTGTTGAACGCTGAGCTGTAGTCAATGAATAACATTCTCACATAAATGTTCCTTTTGTCCAGGTGGGAAAGGGCAGTGTGGAGTGCAATAGAGATTGCATCATCTGTGGATCTGTTAGGGCGGTATGCAAATTAGAGTGGGTCTAGGGTTTCTGGGATAATGGTGTTAATGTGAGCCATGACCAGCCTTTCAAAGCACTTCATGGCTACGGACGTGAGTGCTACGGGTCGGTAGTAATTTAAGCAGGTTACCTTAGTGTTCTTGGGCACAAGGACTATGGTGGTCTGCTTGAAACATGTTGGTATTACAGACTCGGAGAGGTTGAAAATGTCAGTGAAGACACTTGCCAGTTGGTCAGTGCATGCTCACAGTACACGCTCTGGTAATCCATCTAGCCTTGTGAATGTTGACCTGTTTAAAGGTCTTACTCCCATCGAATGCGGAGAGTGTGATCACACAGTCTTCTGGAACAGCTGGTGCTCTCATGCATGTTTCAGTGTTATCTGCCTCGAAGCGAGCATAGAAGTAGTTTAGCCCGTCTGGTAGGCTTGTGTCACTGGGCAGCTTTTGGCTGTGCTTCCCTTTTGTAGTCTGTCATGGTTTGCAAGCCCTGCCACATCCGATGAGCGTCAGACTTTGCTTTGTGATAACCAATCGGGAGAGGGAGGTTCTCACTAGCCTAGTCAGCTTTGAGACTGTACTGGATAGTGGAACATGCTATTATGCATGCTGTTTTGGATAAACATCTACAAAGGGAGAACTAGGTGATGCCTACAACAAAGTGGTATCTGGTCGACAGTACACTGCATTAGAACCCTCATTTGAGGAAAGGCTGGGATTGAGATTTTAAGAGTTTGAAAAAGGTTTGGCTCAGAAGTGGGACTGGTTCAAGAGATGATGATGATAAATATACATTTAATTTGTATAGTGCTTTTCATGTCAGAGTAATCTTCAAGTTCTACGTAGGCCAAAATAAGACATCCACTACACTCCTAACCTTCCGTTAGCCTCCTAAACTGGCAAATGTTGAAAGCATTCCCTTGGCCCCTCCAGGTGGTGTGTCTGAGGGAGTCAGAGCAGCGGCTGCAGCTGCGCTGTGAGGAGCTGGAGCTGCAGAGTGGAGAGCAGGAGGCAGTAACCAGGGAGATGGAGGCAGCTCTACAGCGCCTCACTCTGGACACAGACCGGCGGCTCACTGAGCAGCATCGAGAGCACCAACATAGCATACAGTTACTACTGCAACAGTGCCGAGGTCCGTGTGTGTATATGCATCAATGTGGTAAATGTTTGAGTGTGGTATTCCTGCCCGTTCATTGTGTGTTTTACTGCTAATTTTCTGTTTGTGTGTAGAGGGTGGCTCAGGGAACAGTGGTCAGGCGGTCCAGGCTAGGCTGCAGCAGCTGGAGAGAGACCTGTTCTTCTATAAGAACTCCAGTCGTGAGCTGAAGAGGAAGCTCCGAGAGCTGGTCACCAAATCCCCCCCCCCCCAGGCTCCAGACCTGCAGACCCAGGGCAGGAAGGGGGCCAGTGATGGAGCAGGGGACAGCCCCAGCCTGCAGACTCCCAGAGTGGAACTGGCCCCTGTCCGTCTGTCCCGTAGGGAGCTGAGGCAGCTCTCACCCTCTGACCCCGAAGCACTAGGGTGCGCTCTACCATGAGGGCCAGCAGAGGCTCATTCCAGGAGGACTCCATTGAAGTGCCCAGAAACACCTACTGACCAGGAGGCTCGAGCACATATCAACCACTTTTTCCATTCGTCCACACTGATCTAGAAGAAGAGGTCAGGTGAATCTAAGTCAAATAAGATCAATGTGGATGAAGGAGAGGAAGCAAGGAACAGAAGCCACTAACTGTGAAACTGTTGAGACACGTCAACTGATTCCACGGAGTGAAAACCCTCTGCACTTTACAGCACTAAAGTCTGACTGAATTGCACTTCAAACTGCAGACTCATCAGTTAGTCAGAGATAGATGAGCCCACAGCTAAATGGATATCAAAATAATGTCTATTACAAATGTGTTTTTTATGTTTAAATTATTTTACTTTTAAATATGTCTTTGTTTATAAGTGTTCTAGACCCCCGGGCCACTCCAAACTCTAAAGCAAGCCACTGGTCATTCATGCAGTATAATTTAGCTGTGATTTACTCTTTCTTTGTGTGTGGTTTTGGTTATTTAAGTGTTGAACAACTGTTGACATCAAATTGATTGGATCAAACCTGTTAATTTGCATGATTCACCAATTCGATCTACATTTGTCTTTGCAGACTCCTGTTTAATGTTAAAGGTGCTACTTGCAATAGTAGCACCTGCTGTCCAATGGTCATTTTAATTACTAGTACGCCATTGATTCTTGAAAAATATAACTTATACATGTATATAACTAATATATTGGTCTAATATCATATTCCCAAAAATGTTAGTCTGATCTCAGTTACCATGGCTGAAACACAAGGCTAGTGATCCACCACCACCCCTCAAACAGTTTTTGTTGCAAAACAAAAAGCTTAAGGATCCAGTAGGCCTCAAAATAAAATAAAATATATATTCAAAACGTCATTCTTGTTGGAGCCGTAATTCCTGCCTGTGTAATGTAGTTCTCAAGATGAGATGCAGAAATAAAGCTACATTAGAAAGGCAATTGGAAAAATACATATACCATTTAATATATATATAGTTGGAAGTTTACATACACCCTAGCCAAATACATTTAAACTCAGTTTTTCACAATTCCTGACATTTAATCCTAGTAAAAATTCCCTGTCTTAGGTCAGTTAGGATCACCACTTTATTTTAAGAATGTGAAATGTCAATAATAGAAGAGTGATTTATTTCAGCTTTTATTTCTTTCATCACATCCCCAATGGGTCAGAAGTTTACATCCACTCAATTAGTATTTTGTAGCATTGCCTTTAAATTGTTTAACTTGGGTCAAACGTTTTGGGTACCCTTCTACACGCTTCCCACAATAAGTTGGGTGAATTTTGGCCCATTCCTCCTGACAGAGCTGGTGTAACTGAGTCAGGTTTGTAGGCCTCCTTGCTCACACACGCATTTTCAGTTCTGTCCACAAATTTTATATGGGGTTGAGGTCAGGGCTTTGTGATGGCCACTCCCAATACCTTGTCTCTGTTGTCCTTAAGCCATTTTGCTGAAATTTGGAAGTATGCTTGGGGTCATTTTCCATTTGGAAGACCCATTTGCGACCAAGCTTTAACTTTCTGACTGATGTCTTGAGATGTTGCTTCAATATATCCACCAAATTTTCCTACCTCATGATGCCATCTATTTTGTGAAGTGCACCAGTCCCTCCTGCAGCAAAGCACCCCCACAACATGATGCTGCCACCCCCGTGCTTCACGGTTCGGATGGTGTTCTTCGGCTTGCAAGACTCCCCATTTTTCCTCCAAACATAAAGATGGTCATTATGGCCAAACAGTTATATTTTTGTGTCATCAGACTAGAGGACATTTCTTCAAAAACTACAATCTTTATCCCCATGTGCAGTTGCAAACCGTAGTCTGGCTTTTTTATGGCAGTTTTGGAGCAGTGGCTTCTTCCTTGCTGAGCAGCCTTTCAGGTTATGTCGATATAGGACTCGTTTTACTGTGGATATAGATACTTTTGGACGTGTTTCCTCCAGCATCTTCACAAGGTCCTTTGCTGTTTTTCTGGGATTGATTTGCACTTCGCACCAAAGTACGTTCATCTCTAGGAGATAGAACACGTCTCCTTCCTGAGCGGTATGACGGCTGCGGGGTCCCATGGTGTTTATACTTGCATTTGGAAATTCTTGGATGAACCAGGCTTGGCAGATTTCTTTTGATTTTCCAATGATGTCAAGCAAAGAGGTACTGAGTTTGAAGGTAGGCCTTGAAATACATCCACAGGTACACCTTCAATTGATTCAAATGATGTCAATTAGCCTATCAGAAGCTTCTAAAGCCATGACATTTTCTGAAAATTTCCAAGCTGTTTAAAGGCACAGTCAAATAGTGTATGTTAACTTCTGACCCACTGGAATTGTGATACAGTGAATTTATAAGTGAAATAATCTGAAAACAATAGATGTCCTAACCGACTTGCCAAAACTATAGTTTGTTAACAAGAAATTTGTGGAGTGGTTGAAAAACGACTTTTAATGACTCCAAGCTAAGTGTATGTAAACTTCCGACTTCAACTGTATGTGTGTGTATATATATATATATATACTGTACACATACAGTGTATATATATATATGTATATATATATATATATGTGTATATATATTATATATATATACACACTGTGTATATATATTATATATATTATATTATATATATATATATTAGTGTGTATGTATATATTATTTATTTTTGTAGATTTTTTTTCAATATATTTTCTTTATTACCGACCACAAAATATCAAGTATATTAGCTTTACATACAAAAGCAAAAACTTAATGAAACTTAATGAATAAATAAATATGTTAGCAAGTAAATACATGTTACAAGATAATACAATTCTAACATAAAGCACTTTGCATTCACAGACAACCACCAACACTCAAGGCAATAGTTGTTAACACATTCATGGAACAACACTAGTAAAACTGAAGTGATGTTCTACCTAGGCAATGAAAAACAGGAATGGGGATTCAAGAGATATATTAATTTACGATTTGCATTAATTTAAGGGAATGAAAGCACACAATCCCTTGCATAAATCTCAACAGCGAGGCTACATCAAGATAAAGTAATACACCCCTAATACTTCATCTGTTTCCTAGATTCACCTGTTTTTAGATGGATTCATATCGATATCATCTTAATCCTACTGGCCAGAGATCTAAGCATCCACCCAACTGTTGAATTGGCAACCATGTGTGGTAATTGTTACAGAGCACAATTGCTGGGCTATGTTATATGGTATTCATCGTCATCTTCCAACTTTTGAAGCAAGAGTGAATTTGGCATTCTTTGGACTCTATTCTTAGTTCTCCTCATCTCTGCAAATACATTTTTTTTTGGTGGCCAGGCCAAGCACTTATCCAAAACAACAAAAAAACATTAATTTGATTAAAAAAACAGAGGAACATAAAATGCCATAAGACTATACAAGGTACTGAGAAAGCCACACAATGTACATAACACACAGTGCTTGACTGGAATCTATAAATAATGGAATAAGAAATCAGAGCACAGTTAAATAGCTTTTTGTTGATTTTTGTATCCATTTCTGCCCAGACAACTATAAGTCACATGTAAAATCACACAAGTTTTTCTTAGTCATAAATATAAGTTTTGACTAGGATTAGATTTGCCTCTTTTGTTTAGTTCTCCTTACAGTACAATTCACACACAACGGTATACAGACATAATATAGAATAGACAAACAAGGCAGAATATGGGAAATAATCAAAACACTGCCCATTACTAAATTGCCGACATGGTTTCAACAGATTAATGACTCCCAACAGTGTGCAGTGCCACACGTCATGACCATACACACAGATTTACAGGGTATGCAGAACTGTGGGATGTCTCTGTTAGGACCTGACTACAATGGGAGTTTAGCAAATACAGATGACATAGAAACAGGTGATTTAGTCTGAGATGAAAGGAAGAGAAAAAACTGATGTTCTTATTTCCTGAATTAAGAAATCCATAAAATGATTTCCTATTTCACAACTAATTAAACCACAGAGCAAAGAAAACATGTCTTGGCTTTTCGTGTCTTTATGTAAAGATGAACCATTCTACCCTTCATAGGGGCAATCTGAGGTTGCTACATCAATTTTTTTAAACTTATAAATTAATGATATGCACCCATTTATTTTTGAAAAATATAACTTATAAAAGCCTCATGAGCTTAGTTTAACTGTCATAGCCCATCAGAACCCAAAATATAAGATTGTTTTACTCCAATGTTTGTGAACAATGTAAATATAAACAAACACTATATGGCCTCAAAACATGGTTAAAACTAGAAAGTTGATATCATGGATGGTCAGTACTTCCATCCATAGATCTGTCTATCAATTTGAGAGTGATTACATTTCTCCAGCCCCATCCCTCAGCCTTTTAGTGAAACGGGTTTGGTGGGGGGGAGTGGGTACGCTTTATTATTGTTTCAACTGCTGATTGCCGCTTTAAGCGAACCAATTAATTATCTTACTTAATTTTGGTTTTAAGGAATTCCAAAATAGATTGTAAGGTAACACCTACAGTACCTACCAAACTACATTCAGTAACAACTTACTTGGGACAGGGTTACTTGCAAGGTAGTCTACTTATTCAACACAGTATAACATTTAAGCTGATCTAATTTGCTCCTTGCACTGGCCTTTGGCACATCAGGTAGGTAGGTACCCTATCTGTAACCGAATTTACTCAGGTAAACTACTGCTCCAGACGGAGCCTGTTAATGACTTTTAACTCCAACATTTGGACATTTCACTGGACCAGGTTAAGCCTACTCCTGTACTGAATGGCACTTGGTAACTTTCACATCTTAAAATATTCTGGGACTATCTATTGTCTATATTTATGTTTAACTGCTATTCAGTTCTTGAGTAAAATAATTGTATCTAGGTCTATGAAACCAGCTCTGTGTTTGTATATACTAACCCCACTTCAATCAACAGTAGGTCTGGTCTACAAGGCATACCGCATACAAATCCTATGACTAAATATTTGTCACAGTTTAATAAAAAGTCAACCAAACTGTTTCACTGACAGTATAACTGGAGATAAAAGTCATCATTCCCTTGGTGTTCCATGACGAAACCTGAAATGTACTGGTATAGCATTACATGGTATACCCTGGCTGGTTTCACATACATTTGATATTTTAGTAATTCAGCAGACGTTCTTATCCAGAGTTACTTACAGGAGCAATTAGGGTTAAGTGCCTTGTTCAAGGGCACATCGACAGATTTTTCACCTAGTCAACTTCTAACCGCTAGGTCACCTGCCACCATAGATGAGAAGGTAGTGGACAATGGTGGTGACCCTGTGAAGAAGGCTGTGGTGTAGAATAGTATGTGAGTATGTGAGAATAGTATGTGAGGGCACTCAATGGAAAACATTTCAAAACATGTGGCGAAGGAAAATGATAATTTCTTATCGGACAAGTCTAAGTAGTCCCTGCCTGTTTCAGTCCCATTTCCTCAGTTTGGTGCCTAATAAACACAACCCTGATCTATCTGTTCTGTTGCAGCTGTTCAGACTGGGATGCCTTGAGACAGACTAAGCAGAAACTGGAAGAGGATAAAGGAAGAGAAGTGGAGGGCTCCTGGAGATCACTTGTTCTCAATGAGAGTCTGCACCTTGCACACCAGGTCCCGGGCCAGAGTCAGGATCTGCTTGATGTTGTGATGCTCAGCCATTTCTGAAAGGAGTCGAGAGAAGATGAAAATGTCATACCAGCTGAACCACTGCCAGCATCAATGCACAAGGCTATACCACCATATTTTATTTTAAGTGTATGTGGGTAAGCCCTGCATTCCCCTGTAACTTTGTATCCTCAGAGCTGGACTATGACCTTTCACTGCATGGTGACAGTTCATAATCAGAGCCATCCAGTGGCTAGCTACACTACAAACGTCATTTTACCAGGTTCATGTGAAGCAATTGTAATGTCAGTTCACCACAACAGACCTGAGAGTCTACTGATTAGCATGGGCTAGTCTGTTTAATTTAATTTAGTATTAAAAACAACAGTTTGAGATCATTGTGAGGAGTTTTCCCCATTGGCTTAAATGGTTGGGCGTCCAGGGAAAATATTGTCTGCGGTTGCCACAGTAACCAAGGGGGCAACGCTTAGCGAAGGGTCAATTGCGTGCGTTATTCTTTGAATCATTTATTTTCTCAGCACAGGTACCCATTCAAGGTTACTATTCTCCCTTCAGCTATTGACAAGTTGGACATTAATAAAAGTACATTTTAGGTTTATCTTTCTCTAGGCAATTGAAATGCAATGCTCCACATTGACACTTAATCTGTAAATCTAGAGTTTGTGCCCCAGTCGAGTATTTCATATTAGCTGCTGCAAGGTGGCAGACAGTTTACTATTAAAAGGGTATAGTACGCACACACCTATCATTTTTCCATGTGCATGGAGACATTTTTTTAATACAGAAATGCTGGTTGAAAAGTTCCATACCTTCAATGCTCCGCAAACAACTGAATGAATTGTTGATTCATTGTTAGACAGTTTACCGTTGAAAAACTTAATGATGTCGGTGAAGTCCATGTTGTTCTCCAGAATGATGTCCCGGTAGACCTCCACCAGTGCCAGTGCGATGAAGAGGACAAAGTGGCTGGAGGAGGCATCCTTCGCTGCCCAGATGGTCTCCCATACCGCAAACACATCGTCATATACCAGCTCTGAGAATAGAGAAGTACAGGTGGATGCAGGAGTCAGTTAAGGTAGGAGTGGTGGGGAAATATAAATCTGATAGAATTAGAGAAGGTATAAGTCAAATTGTAATAGCTTCACCTTGCCCTCCGATTGGGCTAGATGAAATTGACTTTGGGATTCAGAATGCAAGTACAGTACATGAGGATGAATCATGAGTCAGGATGGTTGGGATTGGAGTTCGGGGCTCTTGGTTTTTAATGAAGATAGAAGTGTGTTTGAATATGAGGGGTATAAACAGAGAGATTAGAGGCTATGATTGATAATGAGATAGCCATTGATTCATTTTCACCGTGCCCTCACGTGTCCTTCACGCAGTAGTGACCCATCTTCTTATTCATTACCAACTCCCGAAGCCACTATTCCCTGAGTGATCTTACTGCCTGCCGCATCATTGATGTGGAAGCAGCTTATTATAACTAGGTATTGTTATCTTGTGTTGCTTCATGTCCGTTTTATATTTGGTCATGGTATGAAAACACACTCTCCCCTAAGTTTAATTGCCATTTGCTACGGGCAATTCCACGGTAACAGAGGGATGCTGAGACTCCAATTTTTCACTTTGAAATGTATGCCAAATAAAAACCAACGATTGCAAAGTTAAACACACCATAGAAAAAGGCATTTATTTGAAGAACAGTGCAGATGCAAAGTTTGGAAACAGAATGATGGGTTGTGCTGTTTGTTCCATCATTCTTTTACCCAACTTTGCATCTGTACTGTTCTTCAAATAAATGCATTTTTCTATGGTTTGTTTAATTTTGCAATCATTGTTTTTTGTTTGGAATGCATTTTAAAGTCTCAGTGTTGCCCCTACAGTAATAAGTCCCCTCATAGCAGGATGTCATTATTACCACGCTTTAAGTCTAGAAGGAACCATCGGTAGCAGAAGTAGAAGTGGGTGTAGTCGCCATTTTGGTGCATGAGCTCAAAGATCTCCGAATCCAGTATCTACAGAAGGGTAGGAGCAGGAAGGAAGTAGTAGGAGAGAGGGCAGACAGTTGAAAGAAAAGAGAAGCCAGACATACAGTTGAAGGAAAATAGATGGGTTGGGGAGTAGAGAGGATGGGGGTTACTGGAGACCATAAAGTTAGATGTGTTATACTCACTGTATCTTTCCATTCATGATAACAACTGGATGCATGCCAATACAAAAGTTAAAAAGGGTCTCTGTGGCCTCACCTGGATAAGAGAGCGCATGTTGGCAAAGTGAGTGTCCATGGCCCCGCCGTGGGGGAAGTTCTGATTCATCCTCTTCATGAGCTCAGTGAAACAGCTATAGGCCATGGCCTCTGAGAAAGGGGGGAGGAAAGATGGAGAGAGAGAGGGAGGAAAGATGGAGAGAGGGGGAGGAAAGATGGAGAGAGGGGGAGGAAAGATGGAGAGAGGGGGATGAAAGATGGAGAGAGGGATGAAAGATGGAGAGAGGGGCAGGAAAGATGGAGAGAGAGGAAGGAAAGATGGAGAGAGGGGCAGGAAAGATGGAGAGAGAGGGAGGAAAGATGGAGAGAGGGGCAGGAAAGATGGAGAGAGAGGGAGGAAAGATGGAGAGAGGGGCAGGAAAGATGGAGAGAGAGGAAGGAAAGATGGAGAGAGAGGGAGGAAAGATGGAGAGAGGGGCAGGAAAGATGGAGAGAGAGGAAGGAAAGATGGAGAGAGAGGGAGGAAAGATGGATGAAAGATGGAGAGAGGGGGAGGAAAGATGGAGAGGAAAGATGGAGACAGGGGGAGGAAAGATGGAGAGAGAGGGAGGAAAGATGGAGAGAGAGGGAGGAAAGATGGAGAGAGAGGGAGAAAAGATGGAGAGAGGGGGAGGAAAGATGGAGAGAGGGGGAGGAAAGATGGAAAGATGGAGAGAGGGGAGGAAAGATGGAGAGAGGGGGAGGAAAGATGGAGAGAGAGGGAGGAAAGATGGAGAGAGAGGGAGGAAAGATGGAGAGAGGGGGAGGAAAGATAGAGACAGGGTGAGGAAAGATGGAGAGAGGGGGAGGAAAGATGGAGAGAGGGATGAAAGATGGAGAGAGGGGGAGGAAAGATGGAGAGAGGGGGAGGAAAGATGGAGAGAGGGAGGAAAGATGGAGAGAGAGGGAGGAAAGATGGAGAGAGGGGGAGGAAAGATGGAGAGAGGGATGAAAGATGGAGAGAGAGGGAGGAAAGATGGAGAGCGAGGGAGGAAAGATGGAGAGAGAGGGAGGAAAGATGGAGAGAGAGGGAGTAAAGATGGAGAGAGAGGGAGGAAAGATGGAGAGGGGGAGCAAAGATGGAGAGAGGGGGAGGAAAGATGGAGAGGGGCAGGAAAGATGGAGAGAGAGGGAGGAAAGATGGAGAGAGAGGGAGGAAAGATGGAGAGAGGGGGAGGAAAGATGGAGAGAGAGGGAGGAAAGATGGAGAGAGAGGGAGGAAAGATGGAGAGAGGGGGAGGAAAGAAAACACGTTGCCTATGTTATGTTAAAAGAACACTTGGCCCCTAAGTCATTGTTCAAACCTATACTTACAACTTGTGCTAAGTTAGGATATTATACTGAATTGAATCAGCCGGACTCAGAGGTAAACTTCAACATGTCTTTACTCGACGACAGTCGGTGTAACTAGAACCCAGCATTGTTTACTGAAGTGGTGACATCCTATCAGTACATTACATCAATACACAACCCCCACCCTTTACTTGGACATAAACTTCAACCTAACATACACAACAAAACTTGTTTCTTTACCTGCATAGCAATCAGTTGAGGCTGGTGGGAGGAGCTATAGGAGGACGGGCTCTGTGTATTGACTGAAATGTAATAATTGGAATGGAGTCAAACGTGGTTTCCATATGTTTGATGTGTTTGATATCGTTTCATTTATTCCATTCCAGCAATTACAATGAGCCCTTCCTCCTATAGCTCCTCCCACCAGCCTCCACTGATAGCAACCATTGTGTTACCAATAAACAAATTACATCTGTTCCCAGTATCTTACTAGTTTGGTTTTCCTAATCAACTTTTCTTTACAAGCTTACTTTCTTACTGTAACAAAACATTATTTTTCACAGCATAACTCAAACATTTAGAGTCTTTTCATTAGTGCTTTGTACTTACCACTTTTCAGTTTATACTTGTTTTCTTTAGCCCTTACTTTATAAAATGTATTTAACCTTTATCATTATTTAATGACAAAGTCTGTTCTCTTCTGTGTCCGTTTGATTTGTCTGTGAGGCCTGCCTGGATTGGGTGTCAGTGGTCTTTGTGGTGACCTCTCACTCTGGTTTGGACTCAGAGTAGGGTTCTGTTCCAAAGTCTCTTTCAGATGAGTGGTGTCCATTGGTTGTGGAGCTGGCTCCTCAATGTTGTATTTCTGTAATACTGGTTAGACTGAACAACCAGATTGTTTCCCTCTTTGCTGATCAGTGTGTGGTACCCTTTTATTTATTTATTTATATTTATTAGGTTCCCCATTAGGAAACCCTCGGCTAGTCTTACTGGGGTCCGACATATAACTAAAAATGTCATAAGGTGAAAGCACCAATTTGTAAGTCGCTCTGGATAAGAGCGTCTGCTAAATGACTTAAATGTAAATGTAAATGTAAAATATTTTACAATTTGCATACATTTAAAATCATTAACATGTAATGTGTGTGCACATCTATCAGTTACACATACATGACAGGACATACACACAAGTAGGTCACATGGGGGAGAGGCGTTGTGCCGTGAGGTGTTGCTCTATTTGTTTTGTGTTCCAAAACAGTTCCATGCACTCATGGCTCTGTATAATACTGTACGTTTCCTTGAATTTGTTCTGGACCTGGGAACTGTGAAAAGACCCCTGGTGGCATGTCTGCTGGGGTAAGTGTGGGTGTCAGTGCTATGTGTAAGTTGACTATGCAAACAAATTGGAATTTCCAACACATTCATGTTTCTTATAAAAACAATGAGTTTTTATTTGATCTTTCCTCAACTCTTAGCCAAGACATGCAGGGTAGCCTAGTGGTTAGAGTTTTGGACTAGTAACCGGACGGTTGCAAGTTCAAACCCCCGAGCTGACAAGGTACAAATCTGTCGTTCTGCCCCTGAACAGGCAGTTAACCCACTGTTCCTAGGCCGTCATTGAAAATAAGAATTTGTTCTTAACTGACTTGCCTAGTTAAATAAAGGTAAAATAAATAATATTAGCCCTCTGATTACAATGAAGAGCAAGACGTGTCGCTCTGTTCTGGGCCAGCTGCAGCTTAACTAGGTCTTTCTTTGCAGCACATGACCATATGATTGGACAATAATCAAGATAAGATAAAACTAGAACCCGCAGGACTTGCTTTGAGGAGTGTGGTGTCAAAAAATCAGAGCATCTATTTACTACGGACAGACCTCTCCCCATCTTTTCATCCATTGAATCTATATGTTTTGACCATGACAGTTTACAATCTACACCAAGTAGTTTAGTCTCCTCAGCTTGTTCAACATCCACACCATTCATTACCAGATTCAGCTGAGGTCTAGAACCTTTGTACCAAATACAGTGCTCTTAGTTTTAGAGATGTTCAGGACAGTTTATTACTGGCCACCCATTCCAAAACAGACTGAAACTCTTTGTTAAGGGTTTCAGACTTCATTAGCTGTGGTTTCTGATGCATATATGGTTGAATCATCAGCATACATGGACACATATGCTTTGTTTAATGCCAGTGGCAGGTCATTGGTAAAAATAGAAAAGATTTGAGGGCCTAGAGAGCTGCCCTGTGGTACACCACACATTACATGTTTGACATTAGAGAAGCTCCCATTAAAGAAAACCCTCTCAGTTCTATTAGATAGATACCTCTGAATCCACGATATTGCAGAGGTTGAAATGCCATAACACATGCATTTCCTCAACAACAGGTTATGGTCAATAATATCAAATGCTGCACTGAAATCTAACAGTACAGCTCCCACAATTTTCTTGATATCAATTTCTTTCAACCATTCATCAGCTATTTGTTTCAGTGCAGTACATTCACTAGAGAGTGCCCTTCTCTAGAAGCATGCTAAAAGTATTTTGTTAATTTATTTATAGAGAAGTAGCATTGTATTTGGTCAAACACAATTTTTTCCAACAGTTTGATAGGAGCTGGCAGCAAGCTTATAGGTCTGCTGTTAGAACCAGCAAAGGCTGCTCTACCACTCTCGTGTAAGATGCATGACTTTGGCTTCCCTTCCAGGCCTGAGGACAAAGGCTTTCCTCTATGCTCAGATAAAGAAATGACAGATAGGAGTGGCTATCGTCAACTACCATCCTCAGTAGCTTTCCATCTAAGTTGTCAATGTCAGGTTTGTCATTATTGATCGATAACAATACAATACTTTTTCCACCTCTCCCACACTAACCTGATAAAAATTCAAACATGCAAATCTTTTTTTGTGATTTTTGTATTCTTTTACATGAGTAGATGGCACACTATTTGTTGTTGGCATTTCCTGCCTAGGTTTCCCCACTTTGACAATTAAGAAAACATAAAAAATAATTGGCAACATCAAATGTATCAACCATACATTAAGGTCATCCCTCCTCTTAAAAGGTATATGATTCTGAATATACAGTGCTACACCCCCACCATTGTTATTCCTATCCCTTCTCAGTAGACTCTATCCATGAATGTTAATTTGCCATGAATGAATATCCATTAATATTAATGTTAATCATTTACAGATGCATCTAAATGCGTTTCGGTCAGAGCCAAAATATGAATATTATTTATGTTGACCAAGTTAAAAACCTCATGTATCTTGTTAGGAAGGCTACATACATTAACCTGAGCTATATGCAGCCCTTTCCTTGTCAAGTGGAGATCAATAGAGCATGTATTCATTATAGTGGAGATCAATAAAACATGTATTCATTATAGTGGCGATCAATAGAGCATGTATTCATTATAGTGGCGATCAATAGAGCATGTATTCATTATAGTGGCGATCAATAGAGCATGTATTCATTATAGTGGAGATCAATAAAACATGTATTCATTATAGTGGCGATCAATAGAGCATGTATTCATTATAGTGGAGATCAATAGAGCATGTATTCATTATAGTGGAGATCAATAGAGCATGTATTCATTATAGTGGCGATCAATAGAGCATGTATTCATTATAGAGCATGTATTCATTATAGTGGCGATCAATAGAGCATGTATTCATTATAGTGGCGATCAATAGAGCATGTATTCATTATAGTGGAGATCAATAGAGCATGTATTCATTATAGTGGCGATCAATAGAGCATGTATTCATTATAGTGGCGATCAATAGAGCATGTATTCATTATAGTGGCGATCAATAGAGCATGTATTCATTATAGTGGAGATCAATAGAGCATGTATTCATTATAGTGGCGATCAATAGAGCATGTATTCATTATAGTGGCGATCAATAGAGCATGTATTCATTATAGTGGAGATCAATAGAGCATGTATTCATTATAGTGGCGATCAATAGAGCATATATTCATTATAATTGAAGTTGTCATGATACACTACAACACAAACTCAGATTGGAACATTGAATTAAAACAGCCAGGGAATTACTCTAGAGTCCCGATACAATTGCCCGTTGATATAAAGTTTATCCATCACCATGGAGACTCGTTGATTCAGGCAACGCTTTTCCTTCATGATGGGATATTGTTTTTTTTCTCCTTTCATTGATATCGATGGGGAAATTATCATTCTTTCCAAAATCAGTGTTTCTGAGTTCTCTGCCCATGTTCTTCGTCATTTCCTTTTGCTTAAATTTGTCAAAACATGCAATAATAGCCCATGGCCTATTTCCAGAGGCCTTACCTATTCCTTGGACTCTGGAGAAAGTGACATTACGCACAACATCAGTGGGCAGTTTTAGTTGAGTTGACATAAAGTCTCGGACTGTGTCATTCTCCGGTATCCCTGAGAATATTAGATTGTCCCACATTGATCGACACTGTACATCAAGCAAGGTTTCTTTAAGTTGTTTGTTCTCCGTTTGTACCACCTCCACCGTGCTATGAATAGAGTCTACAGTACCTTTCAGCGCAATGTTCGCTTTCCTTACATCATCAATCTGACGTTGGCTGAATTCTAGACTACACATAAAGCATTGATGTCCTCTTGTAATATATCCAAGATATCAAGTTTGGCAAGCCTTTCATTGATGGATTTTAACAAGTCAACATCCATTTCAGTAAATCTCTCCCCACTCGCCACACGCACCCTCTTACTAGGGGATGGTTTGGTTCCATCGTTGATACCTATTAGCCAAACTGGTTTTGGTATGTTTTGTTGATTGGGTGGGTTGGTTGTCCTCAATGCTTGAATCCTCCGAAACCAGCGACATGTTCCTTTGAGTTCGTAGGTATCTCTCGTCAATGAATCGTTCAAGCTCTGGTTTGGTGATGAATAAACCATCTGATTCCATGAAAGATGAAGTTGAATTTGTCTTTCTGCACATCATTTCATTTTATCAAAGGTTTTTATTTCATTAATCTTGGCTTCATAATACAGTTCCTTCTTTTTTTTTGAGTTCAGTCACATAATTTCTCAATTTGCAGTAAGTTAGCCAGTCATATGTGCAGCCAGACTTATTAGCCATTCCTTTTGCTCCATCTCTTTCAACCATACAGTTTTTCAATTCCTCATAAATCCATGGAGTGTTAACAGTTCTAACAGTCAGTTTCTTAACAGGTGCATGTTTATCAATAATTAGAAGATGCAATTTAATAAATTCATCAATGTTCTGCGTCTGGATGCTCCTTATTAATCACATCAGACCAACAAATATTTTGAACACCATCCACATGAGTCAATGCTAAATCTTTTGTATGATGTCTTATACACTATTTTAGGCCCAGCTTTTGGAACTTTAGCTTTCCTGGATATAGCCACAATATTGTGATCATTGCATCCAATGGCTACGGGTACAGCTATTAGTAGAACTGTCTGATCAATACATGTGGATGATCTTGTTCCTGTAGTGTTTGTAAACACCCTGGTAGGTTGATTAATAACCTGAACCAGATTACAGGCACTGGTTACAGTGAGAAGCTTCCTCTTAAACGGAAAGCTTGATGAAAAACAGTCAATATTTAGGTCCCCAAAAAGTAGACCTGTAACTGGTGGCAGGGACGTCAGATGCAGGAGAGCAGAACTAGGTAATAGCCGGAGCAGTTTAATTGTAAAACCAATGGCATAACGAAATAAAAAAACATGGGTACAAAGCCCGACGCTCACCAGTAAAATGTGCACAAGTACTTACAATAAACAATTCCACACAAAGACATGGGGGGGGAACAGAGGGTTAAATACACAACAATAAATTTGGGAAATTGAAACCAGGTGTGTAGGAAAACAATACAAAACAAATGGAAAATGAAAGATGGATCGACAATGGCTAGAAGACCGGTGACGCCGACCACCGAACACCGCCCGAACAAGGAGAGGAAACGACTTCGATGGAAGTCGTGACAAGACCTCTATGTTTACATCACATACACTATCAAGCATTTCACACATATTATTTAGATACTGACTAAGTGTTAGCACTTGGTGGCCGAAAAGAAAAGGCTTTAGATGTGTCAGGTAAATCTGCAACCACAACACTTCAATAACACTTGACATAAGATCTTCTCTAAGTATTACAGGGATATGGCTCTGAATATATACAGGCACAACTCCCCCATAAGCATTCCTGTCTCTTCTATAGATGTTATATCTTTGTATTGCTGCTGCTGTATGTATCAATAAATTAAGTATCTAAGTGAGTCTCAGAAATGGCTGACATATGAATGTTATCTGATGTTAGCAAGCTATTGATTTCATGAACCTTATTTCTAAGGCTACATATATTATTATGTGCTATTTTCAGCCCTTTCCTGGGTAGCTTATCAGAGATAGACACCTTTAAGGTTGTTGTGAACTTGTTTGTTATGTCCAGTTTTAGGAGATCCTGGTCTCCGATGTCCACGTCAGACTACTTGGCTCTGCGACGGTTGTCTGCATAGATCTAGGATTTCCCTTTCTCCTCAGCACCATGATCCCATGTCTCCAGCTCACTCTGTCCATTTATCTGTGTTATTCTTACACAAGCACAGCTCCTAAGCCCACTGGTTCTGCATCTGCTATTACTTTTGTGGGAGCATTTTTGTCAAAGTATGCAAGAGTCGTGGTTTCAGACAGTCTTTTAATGTCTGAAACATCTTCTGTTCCAGTCTAAAGTGGAACGTTGTGTCCTTCTTGGTCAACTTCCGCAGAGGCTCTGAGAATGTAGAGAACTGGGGAATGAACCTACTGCTGTAACCCACTGAACCTAGAAAGCTAGGAACCTCTGATGAAGTCTCAAGCTCCCTGGCCTCGACCACTGCTCTCACTATTTCAGCTGTGGGACCGATGCCCTTCTGTGAGAGTAGCATGCCCATAAACATCTTATTCATGTTGAACTGAAATTTCTCTGAGTTGAGAGTCAGTCCACAGCCCTGGTTTCATCTCCAATTGATGGTAGCCCCATTTAAGATCCAGTTTACTGAGCATGACAGACCCATTTATTCCTTGCAAAAGTGAATCTACTGTGGGGATTGGGAACCTGCCACATATGATTGCTGTGTTCACTTGTCTCATGTCCAAACACAGTCTTATGTCCCCGTTCGGTTTTGGCACTACCACCTCTGGATTCACCAATGGCGTGACACCATCCACTCTCTCGCTTAGTCCATGTTTTGTAGTTCCTCTATCTTTTTCTCCACAGCTTCACTCAGGTGGAATGGAGCACGCCTAATGGCCTGTGCTACTGGTGTCATGTTTTCATCAATATGTAGGTTGATCAGCCTTGTGTTGTGCTTACCCATCCCTTCAACCAGCTTGGGGTACTGCTGTTTTATCTGTGCTTTCACATCTGTCACTGCTCCTCTGCCAACACCCACTTTTGACACACCCAATTTAACGGCAGTCTCTTTCCCTAGCAACGGCTCTCTGTCACAGTGAACTCAGTCTGTGTGCTGCGCTTGCCTAGCTTTATTTGGCATGTGAAAACTCCTTTCACTGGTATTGGCTCGTTTGATGAGTATACATATAGCTTTTTATCAGTCAGTGATAAACAACACCTGATTTCTGTGGCTTTCAGCTTTTCCCATGTGCTCTCATCTACTATGTTAGTTGTGGCCCAAGAATCAATTAACATGAATAAATTGTCCCCTCCCACTGAGAACGGGATCCTGTCTGAGTTACAGTTCTCATGCACAGATGCGTAGTCTCTGTTTTGTTCCTCTGAATCAATACATTTCACAATCTGTTTCGAGTTATCTTTGGTCTTGCACATTTTTGTAAAACTATCCTTTCGGTTACATTTCTTGCAGGTCTGCCTGCATGCTGGACAAGCAGGGTCCTTTGCAAAATGATCATGTCCACAAAGGTAGCAAACTTTCTCTGATTTGTATTTTCCGTCTACATTCTGTCTCTGACCCGTTTGTGATATTTCCCTTTCTTGTTTAAAACATGATCTCATCATCCTTCGCATCTGTACTCACATGCATGGTGGACATTTGCACTTCAGTTCTTTCACATTGTGGCTCGAGTAACCACGCTAATGTTAGCCTAGGGCCCTCCTCCAATAGCTTTCGCCGCAAATATTCTGTATAACACTTGCTCAGTATGGCACCTCTAATCTGATTGTTCTTATCTCCTGCAAAGTCACAGTCCTTAGCTGCTTGTCTAAGATGAGTAACAAATTGCTGAACTGTCTCACCACTTTTCTGTGTCAGTCTCGCGAATGCCGTGTTCACTTGTGGCTCAAGAGAAAGGGGAATGCCTAGTCAGTTGTACAACTGAATGCATTCAACCGAAATGTGTCTTCCACATTTAATCCAACCCCTCTGAATCAGAGAGGTGCAGGGGACTGCCTTAATCGACGTCCACATCATCAGTGCCCAGAGAGCAGTTATTGTTGGGGGTTAACTACCTTGCTCAAGAGTAGAACGTCAGCGTAGCAGGTTCACTGTAGCAGTCAAACTGTGGCATGGTGCTTTCCATTTTGTCGACCATTTAACTCACTTTTCAGATTGAATTATCATTTTCAAACATTATCCTCTTCGCCATTGTTCAATTGTATACTTACAACTTGTGCTAAGTTAGGATATTATACTGGATTGAATCAACTGGACTCAGAGGTAAACTTCAACATGTCTTTACTCCATGATTGTCTTGTAACAAGAACCCAGCATTATTTTCTCACGTGGTGACGTCATATCAGTGTGTCACATCGATGCACGATTAAGCCCTTTATCAAGTGGCAACTTTCTGATCTGTTTGATAGTGATCACTCCAGTCTGCCACTGTTGTGGGCAAATGAGAATTGAGACAATATGCACTTGCATCCCAACTGCCACTTGTCAACCCATTCATGAGCATCTTGTGTCCCGCCACGACCTGTTTTGTAACATGATTCGCTAAAAAACTCTGCCAGACGGACGCACACTACGGTAATAGTTGAACAACAAAATGACACTGAAGCACTTTGTCACTCGCCAGTGACTTGATAAGCTGATTCATCTAACATGGCCTACCTGCTCAATGTGCCTGCTACAGGTAACTGCCAAAGTAAAGGAAACACTTGTGTAAATGAGGGATCTGGCAACTCTGTTATGATGTGGGGTGCATTTTCCTGGTTTAGGGCCACTCAACCCCTTAGAGGGCAAGGTAAACGCCAATAAATACACAGCCATTCTGAGTGATCACTTTCAACATATGGTGAAGCATTTCTATCCTGATCGGAGTGGTCTCTTCCCAGCCTGTTCTCATAGACTAGACGTAACATAGTAAATGTAAATCCAAGACACTCAAATTAGTATGATATGTTACGTTTGGTATAGTTACATAAGACAGATGGTTATTTAAGGAAAAAACAAAAGCCACTGATAAACAGTGTGCAGCATGTGCTCTATTTACGATCATTTGACAGCTTGCTGATGATAAATTGTAGACATGTTCTCAGAAATCTGTTCAGAGCGCAGTAGCAGCTGACTCGATACTTTCTGCAGTGCACTACTAGTTTTCATACAGTTTCTTTACTTGAGAAATACTGCACCTTAGATAGATGTAAAATTGCACGATTAAGACCACCTTGGCAAAAACGTCTAAATTAATTACAGATTTCTTGATTTATCTTATATTAATTATATTTCGAGGGCGAAATGTTGCTACCGTTACTCAATAGAGACAAACAACAGTAACTGCCAGGGTACATTATAGCGAACATAACACACCCACATTGAACCACATGAGGCAAATCTATTTTTTTTTCTTAATGAGCATCAGAAAAACTCATGCGGAATCGGTGAGTTCAGCCCCCCTTTAAAAAATTACTGATCAAGTCAAATCACTTTTAAGAAGAAAAAATTATCTTGAAGGTTGACACATTTTGCGGCCATCGCAGAATCAATATCACAACTACCAAGGAGGAGAGTGAGGAAGGAACACAACACAGCTCACAGCCTTGACTCACAGCGTTAACTCACCATCATCCAGAATGACAAGGAGGGGAGCTAGCAGGTCACACATGCCCTGCACATAGCCAATCTCCAGGTGCTTCCAGATATAGCTGCGAAGAGAAGTCAGCATCATGTACTGTGTAGTGTGACTCATTCATTCTTCCAATTTTCCATGTATTAATTGCGCTCCACACATAACATAATGAGTGCTAGATTATTTACAAACCTTTCTACAAAAGTGGAGTAGAGAATCATGAATGGCATCGTTTTTATTTTACCTGCACATGATGTTGCGCAGTTTCTCCAGGTTGGCAGGGGTAAAGTACCAGTAGTTTCTGTCACACCTCTGGACATCCTTCTCAATGCGATGCAGGTTGATCGTGTACATGTCCAAAAGCTCTTGCTACAACAAAGGTGCAAAACCACCACACAAATTTTAAAGAATAACCAAACACCTAAATAGATCTCGATTATTCCAAACTTTTATTCTAAAAAATGAAATGCCAAGTGCCTACAGAGTAGGTGGTTCCGATGGATGGCACTGGAGAGATTTTCAGCTCTCCTCCCGCGGTCAGGAAATCAAATTTAGGGAAGAGGCTCTCCATCTCAGGCTCCTCAGACATGATGGACTCTGTGCCCTCAGGGCTGGGCTTGCACTTCTCCTTTTCCTCCAAACGGAGCTCCAGATGGTGAACTGAGCCCTCAGAGAGAGCAGCCCCGACCCCAGAGCTTTTACACAGGCCCTTCCTGTCCCACGGTAGGACCATGGAGAATTTAGCTGAGGAAATCTCCTCCATCTCAATGGCCGAAGGAGACTCGTCTAATTCTGTGGTGGCCAGAGCCTCTTCGAGCCTGGTGGTGCTATCCATTGCTCTTGCCACCCTGGTCTCTGCAACAGGGCTTTTATTCTTCTCTGACACTGGCAGCTTGGCCTCAGATAGTATGGTCTCCTCCTCCTCTATTTCTCCCACTTCCTCAGATTTTTTTATCTCCTCCACTTTTGCCTCTGCAACCTCTTCTGGTGACACTGTCTTATACACCTTTGTTTCGACTACCTCTTCAGATTTCAAAGTCTGATTGGCTTCTACTCCCTTCTCAGTTTCTGTCTTTTCTACATTTGTTGCGTTGGCTTCCTTTACCTCTGTTGTTTCAGCACTCTTTGTTTCTCCAGCCCCTGTGTCTGAAGTTCTTTCATCATCCAGTTCTGATGCTGTGTCTTCCGTTGCTTCTGCAGTCCCCGTTGATATCGATGTATTCTCCCCTTTTGGTTCTCTATTGTATGTTTGGGATGTCTTATTCTCTTCTGGATCTACAGACTCTGGTTCTGGTCCTTTGTTCTCCTTTGTTTCTCCTGACTCCCCAGGTTCCAGTGACTGCATCTCCTCTGTGTGTACTTGCATTGTTGGCTCTCCATCCAACATTTTCATCACTTCTGCATCAGGCTCTTTAGCCTCCCTTGTTTTGGACTCATCTGTTTTTGACTCCACTGTTCCTTTTACAGCATACACTTCTGCTTTTGGTAACTTGCTGTCTTCCTTTTCAGAGGTCCTTCCCTCATCTTTCTCATTAGATAGAGTCATGGAAGTCTTCTCTTCTTCTATTTTCAGGCTCTCTAGCTCAGCTGGGTCTGCTGCCTTGTCCTCCGCTGTCTCTGGATTTTTACCCATTTTTACCTCTGGATCTTCTGTCTTGGTGTCCTCAGTATCTTGGGCCACTTCAGTCACACTCTCTTCCTTCTCGTTTTCCTCCTTATCTGGCCGGTCCTTGGCCTGGAGGTCCTTCTCATCCTGCAGGGCCAGGGGTTGGACATTTGGGTAATCTGCTTCCAACTCTTCCTGATGGACTTTGACTGGGATCTGTTGGGCTGGGGTCAGCTGTGGAGGAGTACTGATGGTGGTTTTGGGGTTGGTGTCAGGCACAGTGCTGTCCTCTGTGCTCAGAGAGTGGTCTGACATGCCCGAGGTGACAGAGAAGTTGCGAGAGGAGGGATGCCCCGAGTCTGGGGAGCTGGCCACGTTGGGCAGGCCTCCTCCATTGGGGATCTTGGGAACCGGCTTGGCCTCCTCACTCTTGGGCTCTGTCTCGATCTGTTCCACTTCCTCCACAGACTCAAACACCTGAAAGAACAAGTCAAAGGGAAGCAGGCCAGTGTAAGGGAAGGGAAGGGAGGATGTGAAGAACTAGCAGGAGAGAGGGCGATATTGGTTCAAAAAAGCTAAAGACTGTAAAAGATTAAGGTAATTCCATAGTTTTGGAACAATAGGAATCGCACAGTTGTAATATGAAAGGTGTTTTTGGTATGAATATTACAAAAACTGTCATGGAACTATTTTTAGCTTTCGGAGGTGCTCTTCGATTTTGAACTTGAAGCCAGAATACAACATATTTCCACTAGAATAGTGATTGGTGGACCAAAATAAAGTTGTACACCACAGGTAAGCTCAGGACATTGTTCTATAGTTCTCTTTTCAGTCCTGTGAGACTAAGTAGCCTTTGTGTATACAAGTGAGTGTATATTCAGCTCTGTGTGTGTTATTATTCTTATTGTTCATCAATTATAAATAATTAATTACTGTTAATTATGTGTAGAGGGGCATAGAATTACATATGGAATGCATTTAACATTTTATATATTTAAGAGGATCTCTGTCTATATGGGTACCTGGGTACTGCTGTCAGAGTCACTCTGCAAGCGAGCCAGGCTCTGTCTGTCTGAGCTGCAGCTCTGGGAGGACTGGCATGAGTAGTACCAGAGAACAAGCAGGGGAGAAAACAGGTCAATAAAACCCTGGAATAACATTATCCATACAAAACACTCATGTGGACAAGTCATTCTGTAGGCCTGTATGTAATGATATATAACTGTCGTAAAGGCAGTGTATTATTGGTGCTTCAAATGAACATTACACAATATGCTTTGTAGTTTCATATTATTGAGGCGTTGGAGAGCTAACATGTTGGTCTCCCGGGTATCCTGTGTGCCACAAGACTATGTACAGACCCTGTGTTGTTGTTTTTGTCGCACTGATTTGCTTTATCTTGGCCAGGTCGCAGTTGTAAATGAGAAATTGTTCTCAACTGGCCTACCTGGTTAAATAAAGGTTAAATAAAATGTCAAATGTAAAATAAAATGTGTGCACATGGGCAGGCGGGCGGGCGTGTGTGTGTGTGTCACCTCATTGCTGACACTGGAGTTACGGTGCATCATCCTCTGCACAGTGCTTGGATTATCCACACTGGCTGAGATGGATGAGCATTTAGCCAGTGCCGCAGCGTGCTGCTCCTTCTCCCGCTGCCGCACGATGGCCTCGCAGCCCAGCCACTCACTCATGGTCTGCTCATAGCACGCCCGCACCTGCTCATCCACCTGCACAGTGTCACAGGGCAAGTGTCAGGGGTCGGAGATCAAGGGGTTTGGTGGTGACCTCCGATGGCAAGGGTGACACCAACCTCTTTCCTGTCATCCTCAGACATGCCAAACTGGTAGTGGCCCAGGAGGAAGGGCCACACCTCCTTACGCAGTGAAGGGTCAACACCACCAAAGTAGACCAGGCGCAACAGCTCCTGCTCCTTATAGGCCTGGAGAGCAGGGAGAGAGAGCAAGGAAGGAGAACAGGGAGAGAGAACAGGGAGGGAGAGCAGGGAGAGAGAACAGGGAGGGAGAGCAGGGAGGGAGAACAGGGATGGAGAACAGGGAGGGAGAGCAGGGAGAGAGAGCAAGGAAGGAGAACAGGGAGAGAGAACAGGGAGGGAGAGCAGGGAGAGAGAGCAAGGAAGGAGAACAGGGAGAGAGAACAGGGAGGGAGAGCAAGGAAGGAGAACAGGGAGAGAGAACAGGGAGGGAGAGCAGGGAGGGAGAACAGGGATGGAGAACAGGGAGGGAGAACAGGGAGGGAGAACAGGGAGGGAGAGTAGGGAAGGAGAACAGGGATGGAGAACAGGGAGGGAGAACAGGGAGGGAGAGTAGGGAAGGAGAACAGGGATGGAGAACAGGGAGGGAGAGTAGGGAGGGAGAGCAGGGAGGGAGAACAGGGAATGAGAGCAGAGGAGGAGATGGAAGGAGGTAGGGACAGCAGGGAAGTAGAGCAGGAAGGGAGAGCAGGGAAGGAGAGCCGGGAGGGAGAACAAGGAGGGAGATAACAGAATGAGAGAGGGGAGGGAGAGGCCTCAGTCATTGAGCCACAACACACACAGATATAGAAAGCCCTACGTACAGACCCAGTTCAAATACCAGTAACAGTTGTTTTCTTTCAGTTACTAGTTTTGAGCGTTTGATTGAGTCTGGCGTACCAAAGATCTGAACAGTGCACACACGATGTACCCACACATGAATACACTAATGTTACCATAGACACTGGCACATAAAAACATTCACATGAACATATGCCTTGTTAAAAGTTAATTAAGCAAAGAGAAAAAAAGCTCAACTAAGCAAAGAGAAACGACAGCCCATCGTTACTTTAAGACATGAAAGTCAGTCAATGCGGAAAATTTCAAGAACTTTGAAAGTTTCTTCAAGAACAGTCGCAAAAACCATCAAGCGCTATGATGAAACTGGCTCTCATGAGGACCGCCACAGGAAAGGAAGATGCAAAGTTACCTCTGCTGCAGAGGATAAGTTCATTAGAATTAACTGCAACTCAGCTTGCAGTCCAAATAAATGCTTCACAGAGTTCAAGTATCAGACATCTCAACATCAACTGTTCAGAGGAGACTGCGTGAAACAGGCCTTCATGGTCAAATTGCTGCAAAGAAACCACTACTAAAGGACACCAATAAGAAGAAGAAACTTGCTTGGGCCAAGAAACACGAGCAATGGACATTAGACCGGTGGAAATCTGTCCTTTGGTCGGATGAGTCCAAATTAGAGATTTTTGGTTCCAACCGCCATGTCTTTGTGAGACGCAGAGTAGGTGAACAACTTATGTCCGCATGTGTGGTTCCCACCGTGAAGTATGGAGGAGGAGGTGTGATGCTGTGGGGGTGCTTTGCTGGTGACACTGTGATTTATTTAGAATTCAAGGCACACTTAACCAGCATAACTAACACAGCATTCTGCAGCAATACTCCATCTCATCTGGTTTGCGCTTAGTGGGACTATCATTTGTTTTTCAACATACCAATGACCCAAAACACACCTCCAGGCTGTGTAAGGGCTATTTGACCAAGAAGGAGAGTGATGGAGTGCTGCATCAGATGACCTGGCCTCCACAATCACCCGACCTCAACCCAATTGAAATGGTTTGGGATGAGTTGGACCGCAGAGTGAAAGAAAAGCAGCCAACAAGTGCACAGCATATGTGGGAACTCCTTCAAGACCGTTGGAAAAGCATTCCTCATGAAGCTGGTTGAGAGAATGCCAAGATTGTGCAAAGCTGTCATCAAGGCAAAGGGTGGCTACTTTGAAGAATCTAAAATGTAAAATATATTTTGATTTGTTTAACACTTTATCGGTTACTACATGATTCCATGTGTTATTTCAAAGTTTTGATGTCTTCACTATTATTCTACAATGTAGAAAATAGCAAAAATAAAGAAAAACCCTTGAATGAGTAGGTGTGTCCAAATTGTTGACTTGTACTGTACGTGTATAAAAAACAAAAGAGGAAGCCAGTGGCTTATTAAATTCTTCACCAGTATCCCCTCAGTAGCCCTAAAAATTGCCAAAGACTCCAGCCACCGTTCTCTCTGCTACCGCACGGCTAGCGCTACCGGAGCGCCAAGTCTAGGTCCCAAAGGCTTCTTAAAAGCTTCTGCCCCCAAGCCATAAGACTGCTGAACAGCTAATCAAATGGCTTCCTGGTCTATTTGCATGAACCCCCCCCCTTTTTATGCTGCTGCTACTTGCTGTTTATTATATATGCATAGTCACTTTACCCCTACCTACATGTACATATTACCTCGACTAACCTGTGCCCAGCGCATTAACTTGGTACCGGTACCCCTGTATATAGACTCATTATTGTCATTGTTATTTTATTATTGTTGCTCTTTTATTTTTTTATCTTTCGTTTATTTAGTACATTTTTGCTTAACTTTTATTTTTCTTAAAACTGCATTGTTGGTGAAGGGCTTGTAACTTGTTGTATTCGGCACACCTGTTGTATACTATTTTATTTTATTTGATCAATCAAAGTGCAGAATGGTTGTGTACCACTGGATGCCAGTGGGGGCCCTAATCCCCTCTTTAATAATGAACAATACTGAACTACAATTGTGAGAAAAATTTTAAGATTGACTACAGCCAGTAGAACTCTACAAACACAGATTGGACACACATGGATGAACTTGAGACATAAGTCAACTGAATGCCTCCCATCGGTTGATTATTCAACAAAATCCCTCCAATGAAAATGTATGCTGTTGATACGCTGACAGGCAGGGCATTAGTCAAGCTTGCATACGGCTGGTTGTGTGACTAAGAATGTGTGAGCAATGTGATGACTAACGGATGAATACAGATGAGTGTGTGTGTGTGTGTGTGTGTGTGTGTGTGTGTGTGTGTGTGTGTGTGTGTGTGTGTGTGTGTGTGTGTGTGTGTGCGTATGTGTGTGTGTGTGCGCATCTCGTCGCCAAGGGGTTTGGGCTGTCTGGTACTGCACTGTGTGTGTGTGTGTGTGTGTGTGTGTGTGTGTGTGTGTGTGTGTGTGTGTGTGTGTGATGACTAAAGTGACAACCTTAGCGACACTGCTAATGATGTGACGGTGATGCTGCTTACGGTGCAGTCCTGAAGGAACCTCTGCCACACCTCGGCAGTGAGGCCCCCTAAGGCATCGCCGGGCGCCACAATAGTGTGGTTGACCAGGGCCGAGAGGTGTGTACGTACGGTAGACAGGTGACGACAATAAGCCAGCCCTGGAATACAAAAACACAACCGCTATCAAATGAGCCTCCTTCTGACATTCCGAGATTTTATGTGATACATTATCTAAATAAGGCGATCTGACATTTCTGACATTTAATTAATAGTTGGATGCTAGACTAATTGATAAGCTGCTTTAAATTGCAAAATGTTGCAAATCATCTAGGGGGAAAGAAGATACAAGATTTGCGTTCACAATCACATACAGCCATAGAAAGCCCGGGAGATGATCTGATACTTCATTTGGTCACACAGCTGCTTCAAAGGGGCTCTGCAGAGGGAAACAGCTCATAAGTCAAAGTGTTCTCCATACGGGCTCCACCTCGTCTTAAACATGTCCAAGACTTTCATTTTGATCCCAAACATTCTCTATTCTCCATTCACAAGAACATCTTAAAGTAACTGTCCAGCGTTACCAATTATTTAGGAAATATTCCCTCAAATGAATTACAATATGAATGAAATAGATGTCCTTCTCCATTCACTGTTCATAAGGACATCAAAACTGTAATTGGGTAATAAAACAGTACATTTCAAACAATGAGATAAATGCATGCACTATAGTATCAACATGTAATAAACCTGGGTTCAAATATTATTTGAAATCATATAAAATACTGTATATGTGCTTGATTAAGGGTGCCTAGTGCAATGGAACCAATAGAAAAGTCCAAAAAGTGCATACCCTGCCCACCTGGCACTCCAGGCAGGTTAAAGAAAAATAACAAAGTATTTGAAAGATTTCAAGCAGTATTTGAACCAGAGTCTGGGGATCTTGTATCCTTCTCAGGCCAGTGAGATCGGTAAAGTCCAGGGATGATATCTGGGTAACCAGCAGTGTGTGTCTCTGTCTCTGACCTTTCATGGTTGCACCCATTGGGAGGCCCTCCGTCTGAGAAGCTGCACTGGGTACAGGACGAGCAGGAGGATTTCCTGGTTGTGGGCTGCCAGATGTTTGCCTCCTGGTCCATCAGCTCTGGGGCCACTGCACCACAGAACACACACACACACACACACACCAGTCAAAAGTTTGGACACACCTACTCATTCATGGGTTTTTCTTTATTTTTTACTATTTGCTACATTGTAGAATAATAGTGAAGACAACACAACTATTAAATAACACATATGGAATCATGTAGTAACCAAAAAAAGTGTTAAACAAATTTGCCTTGATGGCAGCTTTGCACACACTTGGCATTCTCTCAACCAGCTTCATGAGGTAGTCACCTGGAATTAATTTCAAATAACAGGTGTGCCTGGTTAAATTTGTGGAATTTCTTTCCATCTCAAGCTCTATGATGAAACTGGCTCTCATGAGGATCGCCACAGGAAAGGAAGACCCAGAGTTACCTCTGCTACAGAGGATAAGTTCATTAGAGTTAACTGCACCTCAGCTTGCAGCCCAAATAAATGCTTCACAGAGTTTAAGTAACAGACACATCTCAACATCAACTGTTCAGAGGAGACTGCGTGAATCAGGCCTTCATGATCGAATTGCTGCAAAGAACCCACTACTAAAGGACACCAACGAGTCCAAATGAGAGATTTTTGGTTCCAACTGCCGTGTCTTTGTCAGACGCAGAGTAGGTGAACGGATGATCTCCACCTGTGGTCCCCGCCGTGAAGCATGGAGGAGGAGGCGTGATGGTGTGGGGGTGCTTTTCTGGTGACACTGTCAGTGATTTGTTTTTCAACAGGACAATGGCCCAACACACCTCTAGGCTGTTGGAAATGCATTCCAGGTGAAGCTGGTTGAGAAAATGCCAAGAGTATGCAAATCTGTCATCAAGGAAAAGGGTGGTTACTTCTAAGAATCTCAAATATGAAATATATTTAGATTTCTTTCAAACTACAGACACCCTGGTTGGAATCCAGGCTGTATCACAACCGGCCGTGATTGGGAGTCCCACAGGGCGGTGCACAATTGTCTCAGTGCCGTCAGTCTTTGGCCTGTGTAGGCCGTCATTGTAAATAATAATTTGTCTTCACTGACTTGCCTGGTTAAATAAAGGTTACATTTTTTATTTATTTTTTAAATCAAATAAAGATCATTGCTATTCTAACTTCCGCGATGCATATAAGGCCCTCCCTCGCCCTTCTTTCGGAAAAGCTGACCACGACCCCATTTTGTTGCTTCCAGCCTACAGACAGAAACTAAAACAGGAAGCTCCCGCGCTCAGGTCTGTTCAAAGCTGGTTTGACCAATCTGATTCCACGCTTCAAGACTGCTTTGATCACGTGGATTGGGATATGTTTCACATTGCATCCAACAACAACATTGACAAATACGCTGATTCGGTGAGCGAGTTCATTAGAAAGTGCATTGGCGATGTCGTACCCACAGCAACTATTAAAACATTCCCAAACCAGAAACCATGGATTGATGGGAGCATTCGCGCGACATTGAAAGCGCAAACCACTGCTTTGAACCAGGGCAAGGTGACCGGAAACATGACCGAATGCAAACAGTGTAGCTATTCCCTCTGCAAGGCAATCAAACAAGTTATGCGTCAGTATAGAGACAAAGTAGAGTTGCAATTCAACGGCTCAGACATAAGAGGTATGTGGCAGGGTCTACAGTCAATCACGGATTACAAAAAGAAAACCAGCCCGTCGCGGACCAGGATGTCTTGCTCCCAGAGAGACTAAATAACTTCTTTGCTCGCTTTGAGGACAATACAGTGCCACTGACACGGCCCGCTACCAAAACCTGCGGACTCTCCTTCACTGCAGCCGACGTGAGTAAAACATTTAAACGGGTATACCCTCGCAAGGCTGCAGGCCCAGACGGCATCCCCAGCCGCGTCCTCAGAGCATGCGCAGACCAGCTGGCTGGTGTGTTTACGGACATATTCAATCAATCCTTATCCCAGTCTGCTGTCCCCACATGCTTCAAGAGTGCCACCATTATTCCTGTTCCCAAGAAAGCTAAGGTAACTGAGCTAAACGACTACTGCCCCGTAGCACTCACTTCCGTCATCATGAAGTGCTTTGAGAGACTAGTCAAGGACCATATCACCTCCACTCTACCTGGCCTAGACCCACTCCAATTTGCTTACCGCCCCAATAGGTCCACAGACAATGCAATCGCAACCACACTGCACACTGCCCTAACCAATCTGGACAAGAGGAATACCTATGTGAGAATGCTGTTCATCGACTACAGCTCAGCATTTAACACCATAGTACCCTCCAAACTCGTCATCAAGCTCGAGACCCTTGGTCTCGACCACGCCCTGTGCAACTGGGTACTGGACTTCCTGACGGGCCGCCCCCAGGTGGTGAGAGTAGGTAACAACTTCTCCACCCGACTGATCCTCAACACTGGGGCTCCACAAGGGTGCATTCTGAGCCCTCTCCTGTACTCCCTGTTCACCCACGACTGTGTGACCATGCACACCTCCAACTCAATCATCAAGTTTGCGGACGACATGACAGTGGAAGGCTTGATTACCAACAACAACGAGACGGCCTACAGTGAGGAGGTGAGGGCCCTCGAAGTGTGGTGTCAGGAAAATAACCTCACACTCAACGTCAACAAAACAAAGGAGATGATCGTGGACTTCAGGAAACAGCAGAGGGAGCACCCCCCTATCCACATCCGCGGGACAGTAGTGGAGAGGGTAGTACGTTTCAAGTTCCTCTACGTACACATCACGGACAAACTAAATTGGTCCACCCACACAGACAGCGTTGTGAAGAAGGCGCAGCAGCGCCTCTTCAACCTCAGGAGGCTGACGAAATCCTGCTTGTCACCAAAAGCACTCACAAACTTTTACAGATGCACAATCGAGAGCATCCTGTCGGGCTGTATCACCGCCTGGTACGGCAACTGCTCCGCCCACAACCGCAAGGCTCTCCAGAGGGTAGTGAGGTCTGCACAACGCATCACCGGGGGCAAACTACCTGCCCTCCAGGACACCTACACCACCCTACATTACTCATCTCATATGTATATACTGTATTCGATGCCATCTACTGCATCTTGCCTATGCCGTTCTGTACCATCACTCATTCATATATCTTTATGTACATATTCTTTATCCCTTTACACTTATGTGTATAAGGTAGTAGTTGTGGAATTGTTAGGTTAGATTACTCGTTGGTTACTACTGCATTGTCGGAACTAGAAGCACAAGCATTTCGTTACACTCGCATTAACATCTGTTAACCATGTGTGTGTATGTGACAATTTATTTGATTTGATTTACATCGGTATATGTATTTGACCCTGGTCTGAAACTCTGTGCTATACTGTAACTGCACAGATTCAAACTCCCAGCCAGAATCACATTGTCCCGTCATGATTTGGACACCTCTGGAGATGATTCTCAAGACACGATCACAGCTGAATTAGACAAATTGGGCAAGATCTGTCACTTGATTTGAGGAAGTGTTAATAGCTGCCATAGAGGTGGCATTAGAGAGAAAATCAAGCACATCGACAATGACATTTGGGGAATCAAGGCATTTCAATCTGCGGAGGGTGAACAACGGTCTTTTGGCATGGTAATGATGACACATTCATATTGGTCTTTATGTTTCTATATTCTCTTTATGGGCACATACTAACTCAAGATCTCAGGCATATCTTCCATTGACGTCAAGGCATGATTAATACAAAATGTTTATGTTGTGTCTGCATCTGAAGTTAGAATTCGTCCCTAAGCATGACAATTTGCTTGCTCAACATTAGCTTTTTCTACTACTGTAAACCACTGTGTACCTCGACATAACGCTGTTTTTTCTATTGGAAGGCCCGTGTCCAGTCAATCATCCACCTATTGTCCAAGAGGGACTGAGGTTAAGGGAAGAGGACAGAGAGCGCTTGATTAGGGGACTCATTTGTAAGATTTGCAGGAAGGAGACAGAGGGCGAGGCAGTGATTGAAGCAAAGCAAGTGGACGGACAGACTGAAGGAGGAGCTGAGGTGTGGTAACGTTACAGCTGTTCCCTGTGGTGGGCGATGGGGGGTCTCCGGGACAACTGCAGGAGCGCTTAGGGACCACCAGGTTCCCTTTGGTTGGGGGCTGTCCTCTCAGGTGGAGGGAGAAGGAGCGGGACAGGAGAGGAACCCCCGGGGGAAGACGGGGAGGGTGGGTTATAGTCACTGGAATGGACAATGAGGACAGTTGGATTTTTTAAAATAAATAAAAACATCACCTGAAGTGACCACCTGAAGTGATCACACGAATGGAGGAGGGGTTGAGGTCGCTTACCAAACTCTGATTGGCTGTTGGGGAACAGGATGCGGAAAACATAGTCCGTGGCCTCGTCCTCCTCCTTATCAGACACGGAGTCCGAGGATCCCTGTGAACACCTGTTTCTCAGTTTAGGGAACACTTTCCCCTGTAGTCAGAAATTAGGGAACTGTTAGATACAGTAAATGCCCAAAAAATATGACAAACTGTCAAAATCTAAAATGATTAACAGCATTCTTTGTTAATTAAGACATTTTTTTAAATTAAGATTTTGATAGCACAGTGTCTTTAAATAGTCTAGATTTGTAAAACACTTCCACCAAACAGAAGGACTGCCTATATAAGCAATACTTAATAAGGTCTGGCTTAAAGCAGCCTTGTATGGGAGGGTTTCATTATTTATTCTGCCCAGTAGACATGATATAGGCTTTAAGCAGTCTAACACATATACTCACACATATACATTGGCTAAAATAACTCAAGATCTGTCTTTTTTAAAATAATCATATGAAATAGGGATGACCTTTCCCCTCTGGGACCAGAGCGGAGGGTTGAGCTGGCCGTGTGGCAGAAGGCCGTTCTCCAGGCAGGAGAGGAACTGGAGCAAGTGCCCCCCTCTGGGGAAGCGCAGCGGGGGTCTCTGGATGCCGTCCTGGCTCACCAGCACCACCGTGCCCCCGGTGTCCACTGCAGAGAATAATTTATACCTTTAATGGACCTTTTAAATATCAAAAAATGATATGAACAACTCCGTAAATGAACCAGAACTAGCTGTCGTTGATAGCAGTAGCAAGTAGTTGAGCTCCATACAAGATGTGCCGATTACAATCCAGACATTACAATGGGCCTGTCCTCCCAATGTCTCTCTCCACTAGCCTCCATTGGTGGACCTACCCTGCTGATGACAGTGCAAATAAACAATCTCCTCCAGTTGTATGGTCATAGCGTAGTCCCAGTACACACTGAAAGAGATGGAATCAAAGCCGGGGTTATTGAGACATCACTCACCTTGTCACACTGAGTTGAACAACAAAGATCGCCATGGGGATATGTGTGTTGTGTGTCTCTCTTGGTGTGTGCAGAATTCTGAATACGGTCTGTGTTACTGAATGTAGAAATGATTAAAGTTGGGGTTCAGTATTTTGCATAAGTAAGAGTGTTTGCTGCTCCCAAAAGTGCTCTTTAATGAACATTTAAGTGATACACAGCAAACAACACCACGGGCTAAGAACCAAAGTCACTTTAATGATATGACTAGTTACTTTGAAGTATGCTTGAACATGTCCCCCTGCTGCCCCTACAAACAACCCTCGTCATATTCCCCTCTCCAGAGTTGACCTCAGGACACAAAGCCCTCCTGAGTAACACTCAGACAGACACACTACATGATTTAGTCACACTGAACCGCTGCACCAACTGTAGACATCAACTTAAACACACAGTTGGTGTATGGTGTTCCTACAAACAGTCATCACCTTGCTGTGCCATCTTGATGTACATAAGTGAGACATGACATAAGTAAGAGATCATTAGTGAATTGCTTTCCCCACCTGTGCTCATAGTCCAGGTCTCCCACAGAGCCGTTCATCAGCTGATTGGGCGTCCACTTCAGCGTCATGATGTGAGCGGTCTGGTGGAGAGAAAGGTATCCTGGGATAGCCTCCATGTCATCCCTCTGTAATGCCAAGAAGGATAACAGTTTGAGGATCTGTTTTCTAAAGTGAACTATGAAGAAATAATACACCAATTACCCCCCCGAAGACATTATTTAAAAAAGTATACTCATCATAACAGACTTTATATGGGGTAATAAAACCCAAACCCGTTTTACATCTTCCTAAGTCAGGGGGTGGTTTTAACCTTCCAGACTTGGAATTGTATCAACTTGCCACTTGCGACATAATGCACTAAAGTAGAACATTGGGTACATATTTAAGATGTGCATGCTAATCCACAGGATCTTTTTACATGTATATTTTCTAAGGATAAAGCTAAGAACGTCATAGTTAAGAACACTATAACAATATGGAATAACATGAAATCTATTCTACATAGTAGAGAACACTATAACAATATGGAATAACATGAAATCTATTCTACATAGTTAAGAACACTATAACAATATGGAATAACATGAAATCTATTCTACATAGTTAAGAACACTATAACAATATGGAATAACATGAAATCTATTCTACATAGTTAAGAACACTATAACAATATGGAATAACATGAAATCTATTCTACATAGTTAAGAACACTATAACAATATGGAAGCACATGAAATCTATTCTACATAGTTAAGAACATTATAACAATATGGAATAACATGAAATCTATTCTACATAGTTAAGAACACTATAACAATATGGAATAACATTAAATCTATTCTACATAGTTAAGAACATTATAACAATATGGAAGGACATTAAATCTATTCTACATAGTTAAGAACACTATAACAATATGGAAGCACATGAAATCTATTCTACATAGTTAAGAACATTATAACAATATGGAATAACATTAAATATATTCTACATAGTTAAGAACACTATAACAATATGGAATAACATGAATTCTATTCTACATATTTCAGAACACTATAACAATATGGAATAACATGAAATCTATTCTACATAGTTAAGAACACTATAACAATATGGAAGCGCATTAAATCTATTCTACATAGTTAAGAACACTATAACAATATGGAAGCGCATTAAATCTATTCTACATAGTTAAGAACACTATAACAATATGGAATAACATGACATCTATTCTACATAGTTAAGAACACTATAACAATATGGAATAACATGAAATCTATTCTACATAGTTAAGAACATTATAACAATATGGAAGAACATTAAATATTTTGTACATAGTTAAGAACATTATAACAATATGGAAGAACATTAAATCTATTCTACATAGTTAAGAACACTATAACAATATGGAAGCACATGAAATCTATTCTACATAGTTAAGAACATTATAACAATATGGAATAACATGAAATATATTCTACATAGTTAAGAACACTATAACAATATGGAATAACATGAATTCTATTCTACATATTTCAGAACACTATAACAATATGGAATAACATGAAATCTATTCTACATAGTTAAGAACACTATAACAATATGGAATAACATGAAATCTATTCTACATACTTAAGAACACTATAACAATATGGAATAACATGAAATCTATTCTACATAGTTAAGAACACTATAACAATATGGAATAACATGAAATCTATTCTACATAGTTAAGAACACTATAACAATATGGAAGCGCATTAAATCTATTCTACATAGTTAAGAACACTATAACAATATGGAAGCGCATTAAATCTATTCTACATAGTTAAGAACACTATAACAATATGGAAGAACATTAAATCTATTCTACATAGTTAAGAACACTATAACAATATGGAATAACATGACATCTATTCTACATAGTTAAGAACACTATAACAATATGGAATAACATGAAATCTATTCTACATAGTTAAGAACACTATAACAATATGGAATAACATGAAATCTATTCTACATAGTTAAGAACACTATAACAATATGGAATAACATGAAATCTATTCTACATAGTTAAGAACACTATAACAATATGGAAGCACATGAAATCTATTCTACATAGTTAAGAACATTATAACAATATGGAAGGACATTAAATCTATTCTACATAGTTAAGAACACTATAACAATATGGAAGCACATGAAATCTATTCTACATAGTTAAGAACACTATAACAATATGGAATAACATGAAATCTATTCTACATACTTAAGAACACTATAACAATATGGAATAACATGAAATCTATTCTACATAGTTAAGAACATTATAACAATATGGAAGAACATTAAATCTATTCTACATAGTTAAGAACATTATAACAATATGGAAGGACATTAAATCTATTCTACATAGTTAAGAACACTATAACAATATGGAATAACATGAAATCTATTCTACATAGTTAAGAACACTATAACAATATGGAATAACATGAAATCTATTCTACATACTTAAGAACACTATAACAATATGGAAGCACATGAAATCTATTCTACATAGTTAAGAACACTATAACAATATGGAATAACATGAAATCTATTCTACATAGTTAAGAACACTATAACAATATGGAATAACATGAAATCTATTCTACATACTTAAGAACACTATAACAATATGGAAGCACATGAAATCAATTCTACATAGTTAAGAACATTATAACAATATGGAAGAACATTAAATCTATTCTACAAGAACCAATATCACTCCCTAAAAACACAACCTTATGGAACAATCCTTGGATAGCTTTTCAGAAATCTCTGATAAATTGGTCTACATGGAAAACTAAAAGCGTAGAAACCATAAATTACTTGGTAATAGACATTTAACATTTACATTTAAGTCATTTAGCAGACGCTCTTATCCAGAGCGACTTACAAATTGGTGCATTCACCTTATGACATCCAGTGGAGCAGCCACTTTACAATAGTGCATCTAAATCTTTTAAGGGGGGGTGGGGGGTGAGAAGGATTACTTTATCCTATCCTAGGTGTTACGAATCCCTTTTGGCCCGACAGTCTAGGGGGGATGGTAATGAGACCCGTAACATAACTCATGCAAATTATTATTGTGACAAAGTAAAAGTGTGCACGAAATAACCACGACAACAGAAATCTACCGTCAAACTCTAGGTTTATTTATAAACACATGGTAATGGGGGGAGCAGGAAAAGGGGCTGAGCTGGACCCAAGGAAAGAAACAATAAGCATCCAAAACACCCCTAAGCTAGACTAGCCTACTTTAACAACAGCTAACTAACTAACCAAAAATACAGTGGGTGGTCCGCCCAGTTCTAACTAGTGTATTTAACAAAGTTCACCTACGGGTAGTGTATGCCCATGGGCGACTTGTCTTGGTTTCCCCCTTTTCCCACCAGCAACAAACAAACACCATAACCAAAAACAATACTCACAGGTGATGACAAAGTGCTATGAGGTGCTTAAACAAAAGAGAGGTTAAGACACAAAGCGAGAGTGAAACACAGAGACCTACAGACATGGCATTTACAGAGAGATTGAGCTAGAGATTGAGCTAGAGATTGCTAGAGATTGAGCTCCAGAACAAACAAATGATGGGGTTTTTAAACCATGGGGAAGGAACTGTGATAGGATAGGAAGTAGGAGGAGCTGTGTCTTCTGATTGATGATTGATTGTTGACTGATTGGGGAGTGATGGTTTTCACCTGTGAGGGGAGAAGGAGAGAAAAGAAACACACACACAGGATACACACACACACAGGATAACTGTATCCGTAACACTAGGTATTCCTTAAAGAGGTGGGGTTTCAGGTGTCTCCGGAAGGTGGTGATTGACTCCGCTGTCCTGGCGTCGTGAGGGAGTTTGTTCCACCATTGGGGGGCCAGAGCAGCGAACAGTTTTGACTGGGCTGAGCGGGAACTGTACTTCCTCAGTGGTAGGGAGGCGAGCAGGCCAGAGGTGGATGAACGCAGTGCCCTTGTTTGGGTGTAGGGCCTGATCAGAGCCTGGAGGTACTGAGGTGCCGTTCCCCTCACAGCTCCGTAGGCAAGCACCATGGTCTTGTAGCGGATGCGAGCTTCAACTGGAAGCCAGTGGAGAGAGCGGAGGAGCGGGGTGACGTGAGAGAACTTGGGAAGGTTGAACACCAGACGGGCTGCGGCGTTCTGGATGAGTTGTAGGGGTTTAATGGCACAGGCAGGGAGCCCAGCCAACAGCGAGTTGCAGTAATCCAGACGGGAGATGACAAGTGCCTGGATTAGGACCTGCGCCGCTTCCTGTGTGAGGCAGGGTCGTACTCTGCGGATGTTGTAGAGCATGAACCTACAGGAACGGGCCACCGCCTTGATGTTAGTTGAGAACGACAGGGTGTTGTCCAGGATCACGCCAAGGTTCTTAGCGCTCTGGGAGGAGGACACAGTGGAGTTGTCAACCGTGATGGCGAGATCATGGAACGGGCAGTCCTTCCCCGGGAGGAAGAGCAGCTCCGTCTTGCCGAGGTTCAGCTTGAGGTGGTGATCCGTCATCCACACTGATATGTCTGCCAGACATGCAGAGATGCGATTCGCCACCTGGTCATCAGAAGGGGGAAAGGAGAAGATTAATTGTGTGTCGTCTGCATAGCAATGATAGGAGAGACCATGTGAGGTTATGACAGAGCCAAGTGACTTGGTGTATAGCGAGAATAGGAGAGGGCCTAGAACAGAGCCCTGGGGGACACCAGTGGTGAGAGCACGTGGTGAGGAGACGGATTCTCGCCACGCCACCTGGTAGGAGCGACCTGTCAGGTAGGACGCAATCCAAGCGTGGGCCGCGCCGGAGATGCCCAACTCGGAGAGGGTGGAGAGGAGGATCTGATGGTTCACAGTATCGAAGGCAGCCGATAGGTCTAGAAGGATGAGAGCAGAGGAGAGAGAGTTAGCTTTAGCAGTGCGGAGCGCCTCCGTGATACAGAGAAGAGCAGTCTCAGTTGAATGACTAGTCTTGAAACCTGACTGATTTGGATCAAGAAGGTCATTCTGAGAGAGATAGCGGGAGAGCTGGCCAAGGACGGCACGTTCAAGTGTTTTGGAGAGAAAAGAAAGAAGGGATACTGTTCTGTAGTTGTTGACATCGGAGGGATCGAGTGTAGGTTTTTTCAGAAGGGGTGCAACTCTCGCTCTCTTGAAGACGGAAGGGACGTAGCCAGCGGTCAGGGATGAGTTGATGAGCGAGGTGAGGTAAGGGAGAAGGTCTCCGGAAATGGTCTGGAGAAGAGAGGAGGGGATAGGGTCAAGCGGGCAGGTTGTTGGGCGGCCGGCCGTCACAAGACGCGAGATTTCATCTGGAGAGAGAGGGGAGAAAGAGGTCAGAGCACAGGGTAGGGCAGTGTGAGCAGAACCAGCGGTGTCGTTTGACTTAGCAAACGAGGATCGGATGTCGTCGACCTTCTTTTCAAAATGGTTGACGAAGTCATCTGCAGAGAGGGAGGAGGGGGAGGAGGATTCAGGAGGGAGGAGAAGGTGGCAAAGAGCTTCCTAGGGTTAGAGGCAGATGCTTGGAATTTAGAGTGGTAGAAAGTGGCTTTAGCAGCAGCGACAGAAGAGGAAAATGTAGAGAGGAGGGAGTGAAAGGATGCCAGGTCCGCAGGGAGGCTTTTTACCAATACAGGGGCTGGGTGAACGCTTTGTTATTGTTTCAACTGCCGATTGCCACTTTAAGAAACACATCAATGAGTATACAAATATGTTTAAGCATACAGGACTGTTGGGAGTGTGGTGCCATACCTTTAGCGCTCAGGTGCAGCAGAGCTGACACAATTAAGATGAAGTAGTAGCAGATGTCTTGACCACCCTCTGGCTGTTCTCCAGTCCGATGTCTTGACCACCATCTGGCTGTTCTCCAGTCCGATGTCTTGACCACCATCTGGCTGTTCTCCAGTCAGATGTCTTGACCACCCTCTGGCTGTTCTCCAGTCAGATGTCTTGACCACCCTCTGGCTGTTCTCCAGTCAGATGTCTTGACCACCCTCTGGCTGTTCTCCAGTCAGATGTCTTGACCATCCTCTGGCAGTTCTCCAGTCAGATGTCTTGACATTGGTAAAAAGATAAAAGTAGGGCACTGAAGTGTGAGGAAGGCGGTGCGATGTGTAAATCATAACATGAGTTGGTTACTCACTGGTCCAAACTTGGTGTCCTCTGCCTCGTTGGTGTAGTGGTCCAAGGCGATGAAGTAGAAGCCTGACTCTACCTGGTCAAATGTGTTCTCTACACACACTGACCTGTCTCCTGAGTAGAAACCTGACTCTACCTGGTCAAATGTGTTCTCTACACACACTGACCTGTCTCCTGAGTAGAAACCTGACTCTACCTCGTCAAATGTGTTCTCTACACACACTGATCTGTCTCCTGAGTAGAAACCTGACTCTACCTGGTCAAATGTGTTCTCTACACACACTGACCTGTCTCCTAGGTAGAAACCTGACTCTACCTCGTCAAATATGTTCTCTACACACACTGACCTGTCTCCTGAGTAGAAACCTGACTCTACCTCGTCAAATGTGTTCTCTACACACACTGATCTGTCTCCTGAGTAGAAACCTGACTCTACCTCGTCAAATGTGTTCTCTCTACACACATGGACCTGTCTCCTGAGTAGAAACCTGACACTACCTCGCCAAATGTGTTCTCTCTACACACACTGACCTGTCTCCTGAGTAGAAACCTGACTCTACCTCGTCAAATGTGTTCTCTCTACACACACTGACCTGTCTCCTAGTAGAAACCTGACTCTACCTCGTCAAATGTGTTCTCTACACACACTGATCTGTCTCCTGAGAACAACTGGAGTGAGAGGAAAATAAGATGTCAGGAAATGTCCCAGAGTTCAATTGGAGTTTAAATGTTTTAACATCTTAAATGTTGCATTCAAGGTAACAGTCCATTTTAAGACTGCTGTGGCTATATCAAAATATGCAAATATGGAAAAGAATGTTGCCAAATAAATGATAACACAGGATGTGGGACTGGACTGAGCCGAGCAGTAGGGAAATTCCACGGTACAGAGTGATTCTGAGCACTTTTTCACTTTAAAATGTACAGTACTAGTCATTCAAAGTTTTTCTTTATTTTTACTATTTTCTACATTGTAGAATAATAGTGAAGACATCAACACTTTGAAATAACACATATGGAATCATGTAGTAACTAAAAAAGTGTTAAACAAATCAAAATATAGTTTAGATTTTAGATTCTTCAAAGTAGCCACCCTTTGCCTTGATGACAACTTTGCACACTCTTGGCATTCTCTCAACCAGCTTCACCTGGAATGCTTTTCCAACAGTCTTGAAGGAGTTCCCGCATATGCTGAGCACTTGTTGGCTGCTTTTCCTTCACTCAGCGGTCCAACTCATCCCAAACCATCTCAATTGGGTTGAGGTCGGGTGATTGTGGAGGCCAGGTCATCTGATGCAGCACTACATCACTCTCCATCTTGGTCAAATAGCCCTTACACAGCCTGGAGGTGTGTTGGGTCATTGTCCTGTTGAAAAATAAATGATCGTCCCACCAAGCGCAAACCAGATGGGATGGCGTATCGCTGCAGAATGCTGTGGTAGCCATACTGGTTAAATGAGCCTTGAATTCTAAATAAATCACTGACAGTCACCAGCAAAGCACCCACACACCATCACACCTCCTCCTACATTCACTGTGGGAACCACACATGCAGAGATCTTCTGTTCACCTACTCTGTGTCTCTCACAAAGATACGGTGGTTGGAACCAAAAATCTCAAATTTGGACTCATCAGACCAAAGGATAGATTTCCACCGGTCTAATGTCCATTGCTCGTGTTTCTTGGCCCAAGCAAGTCTCTTATTCTTATTGGTGTCCTTTAGTAGTGTTTTTTTGCAACAATTCAACCATGAAGGCCTGATTCATGCAGTCTCCTCTGAACAGTTGATGTTGAGATGTGGCTGTTACGTGAACTCTGTGAAGCATTTATTTGGGCTGCAATCTGAGGAGCAGTTAACTCGAATGAATTTATCCTCTGCAGCAGAGGTAACTCTGGGTCTTCCTTTCCTGTGGCGGTCGTCATGAGAGCCAGTATCACCATAGTGCTTGATGGCTTTTTGCAACGGTACTTGAAGAAACTTTCAAAGTTCTTGAAATGTTCCGCATTGACTGACCTTCATGTCTTAAAGTAATGATGGACTGTCGTTTCTCTTTACTTAGGGTGGCTACTTTGAAAATGTTTCATATAAAATATATTCTGATATGTTTAACACTTTTGGTTACTACATGATTCCATATGTGTTAATTCATAGTCTTGATGTCTTCACTATTATTCTAGAAAATGTAGAAACTAGTAAAAATAAAGAAAAACCCTTGAATGAGTAGGTGTGTCCAAACTTTTGACTGGTACTGTATGTCAAACAAAAACCAAGGATTTCAAAGTGAAACAAACCATACAACTATGCACAAGTACTAATTTTAACAATTTGCAATCATTGGTTTCTTTGACATACATTTTAAATTGTATGTCAGCATCACTTACTGTAGAATTACCCTGTACCAATACATACCACTTGCGAGTCAGCTTGGCTCAGTATTAAACAGCATGCTGTCATTTCATGCCTAACCCACCTCGTGGGAAAGCTATCCTCCTCTAGGTTTTCACTTCTTCCCTTACCTACATTACTCATATTCTTTAGCAATGACTATCACATACATTCCAGTATAGAACTATCTTTCAAACCAATAGACAGCAGCTGGTCATCATCTCTCTACTTGACAAATGTCCTATGCACAATGCCTTCATACAGCGTCAAAGAAATTAGAGGAACAAACACTATGGAGTTGTTCCCTAGAGGAGAGCCTAGGTCAGCTATTTGGAACAGAATGGACTGGTCATCATACAGGAGTATCTCCTGTTTCTGTCAGCTGAGCAGAGAACAACTTCACCACCATTAGTGACAGTGGACCTGCATGGAAAGAGGGATGGAGAGAGAAAAATGGTTTGAGATCATTCTCATTTATTGCAACTGCACAAAAACTGACAGAGTAAGTTATTGAATCTTTATTTAAATCAGATTGGATTTCAAAGTAGCTATGCCGCTAACAATATTGGCTATTATTTGGTTCAGAGCCTGATCTCTCTTGGCTCTCCCTCCTCAATCACTGACCTCTTCCCTATCTGTTCTCACCCTGCCTCTCTCCCCTATTCTGCTGGTCTTCCAAGTCCTTCTACTCTACTAAATCCCTCAATTTAAGTACAATGCTCTTATTGAACCTTTTTGGGATAGGGGGCAACATTTTCACTTTTGGATGAATAGCATGCCCAGAATTAACTGCCTCCTACTCTGTCCCAGATGCTAATATATGCATATTATTATTACTATTGGATAGAAACCCCTTTGAAGTTTCTAAAACTGTTTGAATGATGTCTGTGAGTATAACAGAACTCATATGGCAGGCGAAAACCTGAGAAAAATCCAACCAGGAAGTGGGAAATCTGAGGTTTGTAGTTTTTCAACTCAGCCCCCATTGAAGATACAGGGTGATATTAGTTATATTTGACTTCCCGATGCTTCCCCTAAATGTCAACAGTATTTAGAACCTGTTTTGAGGATTCTACTCTAAAGGAGGGGCTCATAAGGGCTCTTTGAGTGAGTAGTCTGGCAGAGTGCCACAGCCTCGGTCTGGCGCGCTCACATGAAAGGTAGCTGTGTTCCACTTAATTTGTACTGACAAAGGAATTGTCCGGTTGGAACATTAATGACGTTTTATGTTAAAAACATCCTAAAGATTGATTCCATACTTAGGTTGGCATGTTTCTACGGGCTGTAACGGAACATTTTGAACTTTTCCTCTGACGTTCGGCGCGACCTGAATGCGCTTTTGGATTTGTTAACCAAACGCCCTAACAAAAGAAGATATTTGGATGTAACTGATGGACATTATCGAACAAATCAAACATTTATGGTGGAACTGGGATTCCTGGGAGTGCATTCTGATGAAGATCATCAGAAGGTAAGTGAATATTTAAAATGCTATTTCTACTCAATATGGCAGGTATATTTTTGCCTGCTTTGTTGTCTAAAGGCTGTACTTAGATTATTGCATGGTTTGCTTTCTCCGTAAAGTTAAAAAAAAATCTGACACAGTGGTTGCATTAAGGAGAAGTTTATCTAAAGTTCCTTGTATAATAGTCGTATCTTTATCAATGTTTATTATGAGTATTTCTGTAAATTGACGTGGCTCTCTGCAATAACACCGCATGTTTTAGAACTACTGAACGTAACGTGCCAATGTAAACTCCGATTTTTTTATTTAAATATGACCTTTCTCAAACAAAACATACATGTATTGTGTAACATTAATTCCTATGAGTGTCATCTGATGAAGATCATCAAAGGTTAGTGATTAATTTTATCTCTATTTCTGCTTTTTGTGACTCTTCTCTTTGGCTGGAAAAAATGGCAGAGTTTTTCTGTGGCTTGGTGGTGACCTTACATAATCGTTTGTGGTGCTTTCGCTGTAAATTCTTTTTGAAATCAGACACTGTGGTTGGATTAAGGAGAATTTTATCTTTAAAATGGTGTGAAATACTTGTATGCTTGAGGAATGTTAATTATGAGTTTTTTGTTGTTTTGAATTTGGCGTCCTGCACTTTCACTGGCTGTCGCGGGGGGGTTCCGCAGTCCTAGACAGGTTAAACCAGAGACGGTATAGAAAAATAAACTACCCTGGCTTTGGTTAAAAATTCTTAAGGCTTGAACCCTTCATTTCAATTTCCGCCTAAAATTACATACCCAAATCTAACTGCCTGTAGCTCAGGACCTGAAGCAAAGATATGCATATTCTTGATACTATTTAAAAGGAAACACTTTGAAGTTTGTGGAAATGTGAAATTAATGTAGGAGAATATAACACATTAGATCTAGTAAGAGATAAAAACAAAAAACATCAGTTTTCTATTCATTTTTTTGCATCATCTTTGAAATGCAAAATAAAGGCCATACATTGACCAAGGAATATAGGTGTAATTTAGACAGTGTCCACAAGGGGGCAGCAGTGGGCGTGCAAAGTTTCTTACTGATACATTCAAGAATGAGAGCTTTACATAATATTTTGTATCAAGTCTCCCAGGTGCTCCTCACGAGTTTGCCCAAATGTACCCAAGTGGCCAAAATGGTCAATTGATACATTTCAAAGTACATAACTATAGAGAACATATAAAAATGCTATGGTAATACAAAATTAAAGTTAACATACTCCCAGGAATGTCATACATGATGGATCATTAGCTTCCGTACATAAAAGGTACTAACCTTCACACCTCTAGATGGCCGGGACGGGGGTGGGTGTGGAGCCAGAGACAGCAGAGGGGTCTGACTGGAGAAACCAGTTCCTACATTTGAATGAGTGGAGGAAGGACTTGAATGAGGTGTCTTTGAAGTTGGCTCCCACAGGTCATCTTACTCTCTACCACTATTGAGGATTTTTTTTAAATCAGTTAGAACTCAAGTTTACTTTTACTTATTTTATTGAACCTTTATTTTAGCAGGGGATGAGCACTGCATCAATACATCAAATATACAACACATCTATAAAATAAATATATATATTCAGTGGGGAGAACAAGTATTTGATACACTGCCGATTTTGCAGGTTTCCTACTTACAAAGCATGTAGAGGTCTGTAATTTTTATCATAGGTACACTTGAACTGTGAGAGACGGAATATAAAACAAAAATCCAGAAAATCACATTGTATGATTTTTAAGTAATTAATTTGCATTTTATTGCATGACATAACTATTTGATACATCAGAAAAGCAGAACTTAATATTTGGTACAGAAACCTTTGTTTGCAATTACAGAGATCATACGTTTCCTGTAGTTCTTGACCAGGTTTGCACACACTGCAGCAGGGATTTTGGCCCACTCCTCCATACAGACCTTCTCCTGATCCTTCAGGTTTCGGGGCTGTCGCTGGGCAATATGGACTTTGAGCTCCCTCCAAAGATTTTCTATTGGGTTCAAGTCTGGTGACTGGCTAGGCCACTCCAGGACCTTGAGATGCTTCTTACGGAGCCACTCCTTAGTTGCCCTGGCTGTGTGTTTCGGGTCATTGTCATGCTGGAAGACCCAGCCACGACCCATCTTCAATGCTCTTACTGAGGGAAGGAGGTTGTTGGCCAAGATCTCGCGATACATGGCCCCATCCATCCTCCCCTCAATACGGTGCAGTCGTTCTGTCCCCTTTTCAGAAAAGCATCCCCAAAGAATGATGTTTCCATCTCCATGCTTCACGGTTGGGATGGTGTTCTTGGGGTTTTACTCATCCTTCTTCCTCCAAACACAGCGAGTGAAGTTTAGACCAAAAAGCTCTAATTTTGTCTCATCAGACCACATGACCTTCTCCCATTCCTCCTCTGGATCATCGAGATGGTTATTGGCAAACTTCAGACGGGCCTGGACATGCGCTGGCTTGAGCAGGACATGCGCTGCAGGATTTTAATCCATGACGGCGTAGTGTGTTACTAACGGTTTTCTTTGAGACTGTGGTCCCAGCTCTCTTCAGGTCATTGACCAGGTCCTGCCGTGTAGTTCTGGGCTTATCCCCTCACCTTCCTCATGATCTTTGATGCCCAACGAGGTGAGATCTTGCATGGAGCCCCAGACCGAGGGTGATTGACCGTCATCTTGAACTTCTTCCATTTTCTAATAATTGTGCCAACAGTTGTTACCTTCTCACCAAGCTGCTTGCCTATTGTCCTGTAGTCCATCCTAGCCTTGTGCAGGTCTTCAATTATATCGCTGATGTCCTTACACAGCTCTCTGGTCTTGGCCATTGTGGAGAAGTTGGAGTCTGTTTGATTGAGTGTGTGGACAGGTGTCTTTTAAACAGGTAACAAGTTCAAACAGGTGCAGTTAATACAGGTAATGAGTGGAGAACAGGAGGGCTTCTTAAAGAAAAACGAACAGGTCTGTGAGAGCCGGAATTCTTACGGGTTGGTAGGTGATCAAATACTTATGTCATGCAATACAATTCAAATTAATTACTTAAAAATCATACAATGTGATTTTCTGGATTTTTGTTTTAGATTCTGTCTCTCACAGCTGAAGTGTACCTATGATTAAAAAATGACAGACCTCTACATGCTTTGTAAGTGGGAAAACCTGCAAAATTGGCAGTGTATCAAATACTTGTTCTCCCCACTGTATATATAGTTGAGGTCGGAAGTTTGCATACACCTGAGCCAAATACATTTAAACTCAGTTTTTCACAATTCTTGACATTTAATCCTAGTAAAAATTCTCTGTCTTAGGTCAGTTAGGATCACCACTTTATTTTAAGAATGTGAAATGTCAGAACAATAGTAGAGAGAATTATTTATTTCAGCTTTTATTTCTTTCATCACATTCCCAGTTGGTCAGAAGTTTACATACACTCAATTAGTATTTGGTAGCATTGCCTTTAAATTGTTTAACTTGGGTCAAACGTTTTGGGTATCTTTCCACAAGCTTCCCACAATAAGTTGAGTGAATTTTGGCCCATTTTTCCTGACAGAGCTGGTGTAACTGAGTCAGGTTTGTAGGCCTGCTTGCTCACACACGCTTTTTCAGTTTTGCCCACAAATTTATAGGGCTTTGTAATGGCCACTCCAATACCTTGACTTTGTTGTCCTTAAGCCAGTTTGCCACAACTTTGGAACTAGCTTGGGGTCATTGTCCATTTGGAAGACCCATTTGCACCAAGCTTTAACTTCATGACTGATGTTTTGATATGTTGCTTCAATACATCTACATAATTGTCCTACCTCATGATGCCATCTATTTTGTGAAGTGCACCAGTCCCTGCTGCAGCAAAGCACCTCCACAACATGATGCTGCCACCCCGTGCTTCACGGTTGGGATGGTGTTCTTTGGCTTGCAAGACTCCCCCTTCTTCCTCCAAACGTAACGATGGTCATTATGGCCAAACAGTTCTATTTTTGTCAGCAGACCAGAGGACATTTCTCCAAAAAGTATCATCTTTGTCCCCATGTGCAGTTGCAAACCTGGCTCTTTTATGGCGGTTTTGGAGCAGTGGCTTCTTCCTTGCTGAGCGGCCTTTCAGGTTATGTCGATATAGGATTAGTTTTACTCTGGATATAGATACTTTTGTACCTGTTTCCTCCAGCATCTTCACAAGGTCCTTTGATGTTTTTCTGGGATTGATTTGCACTTTTCGCACCAAAGTACGTTCATCTCTAGGAGACAGAACGCGTCTCCTTCCTGAGCCGTATGACGGCTGCGGGGTCCCATGGTGTTAATACTTGCGTACTATTATTTGTACAGATGAACATGGTACCTTCAGGCGTTTGGAAAATACTCCCAAGGACAAACCAGACTTGTGTAGGTCTACAATTATTTTTCTGAGGTCTTGGCTGATTTCTTTTGATTTCCCCACGATGTCAAGCAAAGAGGCACTGAGTTTGAAGGTAGGCCTTGACATACATCCACAGGTACACCTCCAATTGACTTAAATTATGTCAATTAGCCTATCAGAAGCTTCTAAAGCCATGACATAATTTTCTGGAATTTTCCAAGCTGTTTAAAGGCACAGTCAATTTAGTTTATGTAAACTTCTGACCCACTGGAATTGTGATACAGTGAATTTTAAGTGAAATAATCTGTCTGTAAACAAATGTTGGAAAAATGACTTGTGTCATGCACAAAGTAGATGTCCTAACCGACTTGCCAAAACTATAGTTTGTTTACAAGAAATTTGTGGAGTGGTTGAAAAACAAGTTTTAATGACTCTAACCTAAGTGTATGTACATTTCCGACTTCAACTATATATATATATATACTACCATTCAAAAGTTTGGAGTCACTTAGAAATGTCCTTGTTTTTGAAAGAAAAGCACATTTTTTTGTCCATTACAGTAACATTAAATTGTTCAGAAATACAGTGTAGACATTGTTAATGTTGTAACTGACTTTTGAACCTGGAAATGGCTGAGGACAAGCACATTAGAGTGTCTAGTTTGAGAAACAGACGCCTCACAAGTCCTCAACTGGCAGCTTCATTAAATAGTACCCGCAAAACACCAGTCTCAACGGCAACATTGAAGAGGGAACTCGGGGATGCTGGCCTTCTAGGCAGAGTTGAAAAGAAAAAGCCATATCTCAGACTGGGCAATAAAAAGAACAGATTAAGATGGGCAAAATAACACAGACACTGAACAGCATCCCGGAGTCGCCTCTTCACCGTTGACGTTGAGACTGGTGTTTTGCGGGTACTATTTCATGAAGCTGCCAGTTGAGGACTTGTGAGGCGTCTGTTTCTCAAACTAGACACTCTAATGTACTTGTCCTCTTGCTCAGTTGTGCACCGGGGCCTCCCACTCCTCTTTCTATTCTGGTTAGAGTCAGTTTGCGCTGTTCTGTGAAGGGAGTAGTACTGTGTACACAGCGTTGAATGAGATATTTGGTTTCTTGGCAATTTCTCGCATGGATTAGCCTTCATTTCTCAGAACAAGAATAGACTGACGAGTTTCAGAAGAAAGAAATTATTTGTTTCTGGCCATTTATTGAACCCACAAATTCTGATGTTTCAGATACTCAACTAGTCTAAAGAAGGCCAGTTTTATTGCTTCATTAATCAGGACAACAGTATTCAGCTGTTCTAACATAATTGAAAATGGGTTTTCTAATGATCAATTAGCCTTTTAAAATTATAAACTTGGATTAGCTAAGTTACAACGTGACATTGGAACACAGGAGTGATGGTTGCTGATAATGGGCCTCTGTACGCCTATGTAGATATTCCATTTAAAAAATCTGCCGTTTCCAGCTACAATAGTCATTTACAACATTAACAATGTCGACACTGTATTTCTGATCAATATGATCTTATTTTAATAGACAAAATGTGTTTGTTTTCTAAGTGACCCCAAACTTTTGAACAGTAGTGTGTGTATGTGTATATATATATATATATATAAAGTATGGGGAACACAATCACTATAATGAAATATGTGGATCAATAGGCAATAAGACGCATAGACTGTACTAATATATTGTATGCATCAGGTTATATACATATACAGTGGGGCAAAAAAGTATTTAGTCAGCCACCAATTGTGCAAGTTCTCCCACTTAAAAAGATGAGAGAGGCCTGTAATTTTCATCATAGGTACACTTCAACTATGACAGACAAAATGAGAGAAAAAAAATCCAGAAACTCACATTTTAGGATTTTTAATGAATTTATTTGCAAATTATGGTGGAAAATAAGTATTTGGTCACCTACAAACAAGCAAGATTTCTGGCTCTCACAGACCTGTAACTTCTTTAAGAAGCTCCTCTGTCCTCCACTCGTTACCTGTATTAATGGCACCTGTTTGAACTTGTTATCAGTATAAAAGACACCTGTCCACAACCTCAAACAGTCACACTCCAAACTCCACTATGGTCAAGACAAAAGAGCTGTCAAAGGACACTAGAAACAAAATTGTAGACCTGCACCAGGCTGGGAAGACAGAATCTGCAATAGGTAAGCAGCTTGGTTTGAAGAAATCAACTGTGGGAGCAATTATTAGGAAATGGAAGACATACAAGACCACTGATCATCTCCCTCGATCTGGGGCTCCACGCAAGATCTCACCCCATGGGGTCAAAATGATCACAAGAACGGTGAGCAAAAATCCCAGAACCACACGGGGGGACCTAGTGAATGACCTGCAGAGAGCTGGGACCAAAGTAACAAAGCCTACCATCAGTAACACACTACGCCGCCAGGGACTCAAATTCTGCAGTGCCAGACGTGTCCCCCTGCTTAAACCAGTACATGTCCAGGCCCGTCTGAAGTTTGCTAGAGAGCATTTGGATGATCCAGAAGAAGATTGGGAGAATGTCATATGGTCAGATGAAACAAAAATATAACTTTTTGGTAAAAACTCAACTCGTGTTTGGAGGACAAAGAATGCTGAGTTGCATCCAAAGAACACTATACCTACTGTGAAGCATAGGGGTGGAAACATCATGCTTTGGGGCTGTTTTTCTGCAAAGGGACCAGGACGACTGATCCGTGTAAAGGAAAGAATGAATGGGGCCATGTATCGTGAGATTTTGAGTGAAAACCTCCTTCCATCAGCAAGGGCATTGAAGATGAAACGTGGCTGGGTCTTTCAGCATGACAATGATCCCAAACACACCGCCCGGGCAACGAAGGAGTGGCTTCGTAGGAGTGGCCTAGCCAGTCTCCAGATCTCAACCCCATAGAAAATCTTTGGGGGGAGTTGAAAGTCCGTGTTGCCCAGCAACAGCCCCAAAACATCACTGCTCTAGAGGAGATCTGCATGGAGGAATGGGCCAAAATACCAGCAACAGTGTGTGAAAGACTTACAGAAAACGTTTGACTTCTTTCATTGCCAACAAAGGGTATATAGCAAAGTATTGAGATAAACTTTTGTTATTGACCAAATACTTATTTTCCACCATAATTTGCAAATAAATTCATAAAAAATCCTACAATGTGATTTTCAATGTGATTTTCACATTTTGTCTGTCATAGTTGAAGTGTACCTATGATGAAAATGACAGGCCTCCCTCATCTTTTTAAGGGGGAGAACTTGCACAATTGGTGGCTGACTAAATACTATTTTGCCCCACTGTATATAAATCAAAGACAAAAATCTTAAATTAATATGAAACCATTTAAAAAACTGGATTAGCACGAGAAGCAAACACATATTTGACTTACTGATTTAAAAAAACAAGGTTACCTTCTCCTTCCAATCTTTCTTATGCGCAGGACTCCTCATGTCACTCTCCCAGTCAATTTCTGCAATAATCTCGTCCAAATGTGTATACTTGAAGTTTATACTGTTAGTAGCCATGTTGGACTTTTTACGTTTGAGAAAACTTTGTAGAAGAAAGCGAGCGCTGCGTAACGTAAACTCCCCTGTGTCCTGTAGATTTTCAATGTAGAATGAATCGCATTTGCGCGCAGTCATATGACAATGGCCATTACTCCAACAAAGGGCCATCACATACTCATGTAAAGCCCAGAGCATTGGCTATCTAACTAGCTATGTTTCAAAACGATAGGTGGTCATTGGACCAAGAGACTGTCAATCAAGGGAACACCGTCCGTCTCATTGGTGCGTTATGATGGCTGTCCTTTGTGGGCTATTAGACATGTTGTGTAGCCAATACGTAATGTAGAATGATGAAACAAAGTTTGGTTGCCTTCTAGAGTGTCTGAAGATTGCACAAAAACTGAATTTGACCGGGTGAAACAAAGTTTAGCTGTTTAGATTTCATAGATTGTTTTGTTGCAAGTTGAAAGAGTCGGAATTCATGCAAAACATTGTACACAACATGGATCGTGTTAGGGTATAATAATTCATTTTATCAAATTTAAACAATGCTACATTTTATCTCTGGGACCCTCAGGATGACAAATCAGAGCAAGATTACTGAATGTAAGTACATTATATACCGTCAGGTGAATGTATCAAAGCAGTTGCCTTGATAAAAGTGTTTTGTTGTTGTGCACTATCCTCAAAGAATAGATGGGTATTTTTTCACTGTAATAGCTACTGTAAATTAGACACTGCAGTTAGATTATCAATCATTTAAGCTTTCTGACCATATAAGACATGTCTATGTCCCAAAAAGTTGGCTTTTGTTTACAAAGCCATTCTAGTCAAATATCGCATATTGAGCAGCAACTCTCCCGATTTCGGGACACTGGTCCAGTAGTTAAACCACATGGTTAAATGTTAGATAGCTAGCTAGCTACCGTTAGCTAGTTAGCTTCCTAGCTAGCTGATGTTAACCTAGCCTGCTTCATCAATAGCCTGCTTTAATAACATAAGATCAAATAACTACTAACTCAATTTCAATATTGTACTCATAGTTAATTAGCTAGCTAGTTGGTTAGCAAGTTTCTCTAATGAAAAACTATGGAACTTACCTCTTCATTGTCAGACATCGTTCACCTTTCACCATCCCCTTTCATCTCTATGCTAAAACATCAGATTAGAGAGCAGTCAAGACGCGATTGGTCCAAAAACTTGACCAATTGCATTTCAGTAGACTGCTACAGGTTATGTTCATTGGCTAGAATTATACCTATTGTACAATTACAGTATGGATTTTGGAGAGGAAACTGGAAAGTTGATGTGAGAGAGAGAAAAGACATCCATATGGGGACGCGGTGTATTTGTGAAAGTGCAGTCTTTGACATGTAGTATGTATTTCTTCAGGTGTCAAAATTCTCGGGCTGACTCTTTTCTCTGCATACATCAATGATGTCGCTCTTGCTGCTGGTGATTCTCTGCTCCACCTCTACGCAGACGACACCATTCTGTATACTTCTGTCCCTTCTTTGGACACTGTGTTAACAACCCTCCAGGCAAGCTTCAATGCCATACAACACTCCTTCCGTGGCCTCCAACTGCTCTTTAATGCAAGTAAAACTGAATGCATGCTCTTCAACCGATCGCTGCCCGCACCCACCCGCCCGTCTAGCATCACTACTCTGGACGTTTCTGACTTAGGCAAAGGAAATATCTGGGCAACTACAAATACCTAGATGTCTGGTTAGACTGTAAACTCTCCTTCCAGACTCACATTAAGCATCTCCAATCCAAAATTAAATCTAGAATCGGCTTCCTATTTTGTAACAAAGCATCCTTCACTCATGCTGCCAAACATACACTCGTAAAAACTAACTATCCTACCGATACTTGACTTTGACGATGTCATTTACAAAATAGCCTCCAACACTCTACTCAGCAAATTGGATACAGTCTATCACAGTGCCATCCGTTTTGTCACCAAAGCCCCATATACCACCCACCACTGCGAGTTGTATGCTCTCGTTGGCTGGCCCTCGCTTCATATTCGTCGCCAAACCCACTGGCTCCAGGTCATCTATAAGTCTTTGCTAGGTAAAGCTGCGCCTTATCTCAGCTCACTGGTCACCAGAGCAGAACCCACCAGTAGCACATGCTCCAGCAGGTATATTTCACTGGTCATCCCTAAAGCCAACACCCCTTTGGCTGCCTTTCCTTCCAGTTCTCTGCTGCCAATGACTGGAACGAATTGCAAAAATCACTGAAGCTGGAGTCTTATATCTCCCTCACTAACTTTAAGCATCAGCTGTTAGAGCAGCTTACCGATCATTGTACCTGTACACAGCCCATCTGTAAATAGACCACCCAACTACCTCATCCCCATATTGGTATTTTTTTTTTGCTCCTTTCACCCCAGTATCTCTAACTGCACATTCATCTTCTGCACATCTATCACTCCAGTGCTAATGCTAAATTGTAATTATATCACCACTATGGCCTATTTATTGCCTTACCTCCCTAATCTTACTACATTTGCACACACTGTATATAGATGTTTCTATTGTGTTATTGACTGTACGTTTGTTAATCCCATGTGTAACTCGATGTTGTTTGTGTCGCACTGCTTTGCTTTATCTTGGCCAGGTCGCAGTTGTAAATGAGAACCTGTTCTCTACTGGCCTACCTGGTTAAATAAAGGTGAACTAAAAAATAAAAACTTGACCTCACCACGCTGGCCTGCACTCGTGGGACCCTTCCTCTGCTCGCTCGACCACATTTCTTCTTTCTCCACTCAAATGTTTGCTCGCGCAATGATGATCCATCCTGCGCCCGTTCGACTTTTGAATCGGATTTGACACCATATACTTCAAACTGCCTTATACTACAAAAACAGGAGATAAGATCCACCCGAGCTGTTCCGGATTTTACAGATTGGCATTCACAGTGTGTCTCCAAATAGGTCTACTGTGTTGTGGTGTTAACCTTTTTGGGATAGGGGGCAGCATTTTCACTTTTGGATGAATAGCGTAAACTGCCTCCTACTCTGTCCCAGATGCTAATACATGCATATTATTATTAGTATTGGATAGAAAACACTCTGAAGTTTCTAAAACTGTTTGAATGATGTCTGTGAGTATAACAGAACTCATATGGCAGGCGAAAACCTGAGAAAAATCCAACCAGGAAGTGGGACATGTGAGGTTTGTAGTTTTTCAAAGCTTGGCCTACCGAATACACATTGAGAAATGGATAAAGTTGCACTTCCTATGGCTTCCACTAGATGTCAACCGTCTTTAGAAACTTGAATGAGGATTATACGATAAAGGAGGGGCTCATGAGACCTCTTTGAGTCAGTGGCCTTGGTCTCAGAGTGCCTTGGTCTCATGACGCTCACTCCCGACAGAGTTACCTCTCATTCCAGTGCTTTTCTTCAGACAAAGGAATTCTCCGGTTGGAACATTATTGATGTTTTATGTTAAAAACATCCTAAAGATTGATTCCATACATCGTTTGACATGTTTCTAAAGGACTGTAACGGAACCTTTCCAGTTTTTGTCTGGACGAAGTGCCTGTGCCTCATGAAGATCGATTACTGGGCTGAACATGCTAACAACAAGTGGCTATTTGGACATAAATGATGGAATTTATGGAACTTTATGGAACAAATCAGTCATTTGTTGTCGAACTGGGATTCCTGGGAGTGCCTTCTGATGAAGATCATCAAATGTAAGTGACTATTTATGGTGTCATTTCTAACTTTGTTGACTCCAAAATGGCTGATATTCCTCTGGCTGTTTTGGGTTCTGAGCGCCGTCCTCAGATTATGCTTTTTCCGTAAAGTTTCTTTGAAATCTGACACAGCGGTTGCATTAACCTCTCTGGGATATGTGGGACGCTAGTCCACCTGGCCAAAAGCCAGTGAAAATGCAGAGCGCCAAATTCAAATAAATTACTATAAAAATCTAACTTTCATGAAATGACACATGTAAGATACGAAATTAAAGCTACACTTGTTGTGAATCCAGCCAACATGTCAGATTTCAAAAAGGCTTTTTGGCGAAAGCAAACGATGCTATTATCTGAGGGTAGCACCTCCGTAAACAAAGAGAGAGAAGCACATTTCAACCCTGCAGGCGCGACACAAAACGCAGAAATAAAAATATAAATCATGCCTTACCTTTGATGAGCTTCTTTTGTTGGCACTCCAATATGTCCCATAAACATCACAAATGGTCCTTTTGTTCGACTCATCCCGTCGGTATATATCCAAAATGTCAATTTATTTGGCGCGTTTGATCCAGAAAAACACTGGTTCCAACTTGCGCAACGTGACTAAAAAATATCTCAAAGGTTACCTGTAAACTTTGCCAAAACATTTCAAACTACTTTTGTAATACAACTTTAGGTATTTTTTTACGTAAACAATCGGTAAAATTGAAGACGGGATGATCTGTGTTCAATACAGGAGGAAAACAAACTGTAGCTAGCTTTCTGGTCACGCGCCTCTATCTAACAGTACACTTGAAGTGACCCTCGTTTTGAACAGGGCTACTTCTTCATTACACAAAGGAAAAACCTCAACCAATTTCTAAAGACTGGTGACATCCAGTGGAAGCGGTAGGATCTGCAAGAAGGTCCCTTAGAAATCTGGATTCCCAATGAAACCCCATTTGAAAGAGAGTGACCTCAAAAAACAAAAATCTGAATGGTTTGTCCTCGGGGTTTCGTCTACTAAATAAGTTATGTTATACTCACAGACATGATTCAAACAGTTTTAGAAACTTCAGAGTGTTTTCTATCCAAATCTACTAATAATATGCATATCTTATGAGTAGCAGGCAGTTGAATTTAGGCATGCATTTAATACTGCCCCCTGTCACCAAGAAGTTAAGGAGAAGTCTATCTTTAATTCTGTGAATAACAGTTGTCTTTTATCAATGTTTATTATGAGTATTTCTGCAAAATCACCGGATGTTTTGGAATCAAAACATTACTGCACGTAAATCGCCAATGTAAACTGAGATTTTTGGATATAAATATGCACATTATCGAACAAAACATACATGTATTGTGTAGCATGATGTCCTATGAGTGTCATCTGATGAAGATCATCAAAGGTTAGTGATTCATTTTATCTATATTTCTGATTTTTGTGACTCCTCTCTTTGGCTGGAAAATAGCTGTGTGTGTTTTTGTGACTTGACTCTGACCTTACATAATCATATGTTGTGCTTTCGCTGTAAAGCATTTTTGAAATCGGACACAATGGGTAGATTAACAAGATGTTTATCTTTCATTTGCTGTATTGAACTTGTTAATGTGTGAAAGTTACATATTTCAAAAAAATATTTTTGAATTTCGCACCTTTTCAGCGGAATGTTGTCGCTGCCCAAGAAAGGTTAACAACTGGCATATTTGCTTTCAGTGAATATTTGAGTTTCTGAATGCTATCATAAATATGGAGGAGTTGGGGCACTGAGAGATCATCTTTCACAGAAAGCTCGATATGGCGAATCTCTCTATAGATACACTAAGTGTACAAAACCTTAGGTACACCTTCCTAATATTGAGTTGCAACCCCTTTTGCCCTCAGTCTCAGTTCGTCTAGCCAATGTTGACTCCAATGCTTCCCACAGTTGTGTCAAGTTGACTGGATGTCCTTTGGGTGATGGACAATTCTTGATACACACAGGAAAATGTTAAGCATGAAAAACCCAACAGCGTTGCAGTTCTTGACACACTCAAACTGGTGAGCTTCCTAGAGATGGGAGGAGGATGAATTGTTTACCGGCTGCACCAGCACGTTGTTCTTTCCAAACAGCAGGGTGGCTCTGTTGTTCTGGTGCAGGGATTCCACGTAGTCCCGGGCTGAAGGTGAGGGCCGCTCCTCCATGCTGTTACTGGAATGCCTCTTCTGGATCTGGAAACACAGACAGTGTGTTTGTTTTTACCCCATCTCAATCCATCCTCCCATCCGTCCAGCCAACTTCCATATATTGGCCAGTTAGTTTCACACATCACTGGTGCAAAATTAATGTATGATGCCATATTGTTCATCCACCATTGAGCACATTTAGTTAATTCCATACAGTTAACCATAATGATCATCCACTGGGAATGAATTAGCAACGGCTAATCAAGTATTATAATGTTACCCAGCTTATACAGCTTTTAGAAACCCTTTCAGCCATGTATTTGATTTCAGGCTGCTACACTGGCTCAAACGATGTAACATCAGAAATGTGTTTGGTTGATTGAAGAAAATGAAATGGGAAACCATTTGCCACTCTGTTTCTGATGACAAAGCCCATTATGTTTGCCTCTAGGGTACAAAAGATACAGTGCTGCAATAAACAGCTCTCAGTTGTCAATGTAGAATGAGAATGGTGCTACGTGGCGAGATGTTTCTAGCTGCAAGGGTCAATGATAATGTGAAGAGTAGTTCCAGAAAATACACTCTGTCCTCTCCCGCGGGACACAATGTGCTCCTTAATGCATTGACAACAGCAGGTCTTCTTCTACTGAAAGAGAGAGGCTGGGGGAGGCTTCAATGACAGGATTGGTCACGGATATCCCCGCTACGTTTGAGCTAATAGTGTGCAGTGTCAGCAAAAGAAAGATATGAAATAATCAATAGAGAAATGTATACCAGGGGATAATGTGGTCATGTTCAATCTTATTTGGGGGAGTTTGGTAGAGTAGTGGTACATTATTTAGAACCCCTACCCTTCCCAGGAAACTTACACAGAGAGCAGGCCTCTTGGTGGGGGAGTCCTGTCTGCAGTGGCCACTGTGGATGCGGTGTCTCTGGACAAGCTCGTCGGCCGAGGGGTCTGTCCAGAAGTGGTCCGCCGTCTTCATCTTTGTGTACTCCAAGGCACAGGGCCCCACTGCCAGAGTACAGAACAATAGCGTGAAAAGACGCATCGGTGCCCAGTGTGAGGAGAATCACTGACATTAATTGGTGCCCCGTGTGAGAGGAAATCCCCTACTACACTGGTATATTGTCTGAGATGAGATGTCTATGAATAAAAGCTTAACCATGTGGAATCATTACCTAACAAAGAGGCCAGAATGGGTCCGTCCACCGGATCCATCAGAATGGCCTCTTTTTCATAGAATTTACTGGAACATAAAAACGTTATGGAGGTGAGCCATGCATTTCTGGATTTCCTTTGCCTCCTCCCCGCAGGTGACCATGCCATTTCACCCTCCTGTGACTCACCTGCTGTTCTCCACGAGGTAGAGCACGATCTTGTCCAGCACCTTCTCGATGAGGGCCGTGCGGATCCAAAGGTTTCTGACCACCTGCGGGCTGAGGCTGGGCAGCCTGGACAGTATCCGTAAGCTATCCTGGTTGGGCAAACTTTGGTTCCGTCTGCAATGTAGAAACAGGGGAGAGGGAGGGAGGGAGGAACTCAGAGGTTACCTTTGGTTATTTTCTACCAGTGATCATTTCTTATGTTACACCTGCATTGCATCAGTAAACTATAATTATGTGTGAGTAGAGTTGTCGTGTATGACAGAAATCATGTTTAGGATTTGTTAGCAGTAATATACAGTAACAGCTCTTTGCTTTTGAGTGCTATGGTCTGTCTGTACAGGGATTCGGTGGTGTGTTTGTGTCTGTACAAAGGTGTGTGTGCTCTCACTTGCTCTCCGTGATCTGTTCCAGCTCCTGAGCCTTTCTGCACAGCTCCTCTGCCGGGGCGAAGCTCTTCCCCACCTTCATGAAGAGCGCTGCTATCTTGTTGCTACGCAGGAATCCCGCCGCTCGCCGCTTAAGCCCATGGAGAACGCACGCCTCCACCGCAGCTGCACACACACACACACACACACACACAAATAGGCACAGAAATAATAGTACATTTCAAAATATAGATGAGAAACAATCTGAGAGTTCACTGAAACTTGTCACCATTATGTTCTGCATTTTAATATTTCATTCAACTTTATTAAAAATGTAATATCACTGTATGATGCTGGTGGTGAGTTACAAGTTACAATACATCATATGACATTCGATGATGAATGCACACCACAGAAGGCTGCTGAGGGGAGGACGGCTCATAATGTTTGGAATGGAGTGAATGGAATGTTATTAAACACATGGAAACTACATGTTTGTTGAGTTCAATACCATTACATTTATTAAGGTCCAGCCATTACTATGAGCCGCCAGAGTTGGTCCTCCCCAATTAAGGTGCCACCAACCTCCTGTGATGCACACAAATGTAGTGTCAATAGAAGGGGATTCACATTCTAAAAAAACACATCTACCATCATACTGTGTTGTAAAAAATATGATACATGGTCCTAAATAAAAATCTCTCAATACCCATAGAGAATCTGCATATTATAATACTTAGCTTCTGTGTAATTGTGACTGAGCCGTATGATGGACACTTCAGACAAAGCTCTGCAGCTTGAGGCTGTTATGAAAGTGACTCAAATAAGCCAATCATTTTTATTACGTTATCCATAAACATAATTATATTTTCCTAAGCCAAGAGCTTATCCAGTAAACACTAGTGCACACGCACCGTATGCACACATACACACGAACAGACACATCATTCTATAAGGCCTACGTGGCAGTGCCTTGAGCGGTTTTGACATTTGAGCTCTCTCTCTCTCTCAGGACTAATCCCGTGGTTGTCATGGAAACCCCTGCTGATGGAGTGCACCAGCGCTGAGAAAGAAAGCAGTGGAGGGAGAATCTTTCTCTGCCTGTGATGTACTTTCAACCAACTTTGCCCACCGGCAGTACAATACAGCTATAACCTAGCCTATATCAAAATAATTTCTACACCATGTCCATTATTGCACTGAATAACTAAACTATACTTATCATGTATTAAAATCTAAATAAAACGGAGCAATCAGAGTACATAAAACTATGTAATCTGAATGGATGATCTCCGTATGTGTGGTTCCCACCATGAAGCATGGAGGAGGAGGTGTGATTGTGTGGGGGTGCTTTGTTTGTGACACTGTCAGTGATTTATTTACAATTCAAGGCACACTTAACCAGTATGGCTACCATAGCATTCTAAATCGATACGCCATCCCATCTGGTTTGCGCTTAGTGGGACTATCATTTGTTTTTCAACAGGTCAATGACCCAACACACCTCCAGGCCGTGTAAGGGCAAATTGATCAAGAAGGAGAGTGATGGGGTGCTGCATCAGATGACCTGGCCTTCACAATCACCCGACCTCAACCCAATTGAGATGGTTAGGGATGAGTTGGACCGCAGAATGAAGGAAAAGCAGTCAACAAGTGCTCAGCATATGTGGGAACTCCTTCAAGACGGTTGGAAAAGCATTCCAGGTGAAGCTGGTTGAGAGAATGCAAAGAGTGTGCAAAGTTGTCATCAAGGCAAAGGGTGGATACTTTGAAGAATATAAAATCTAAACTATATTTTGATTTGTTTAACACTTTTTTAGTTACTACATGATTCCATATGTGTTATTTCATAGTTTTGATGTCTTCACTATTATTCTACAATGTAGAAAATAATTTAAAAAATAAAGAAAAACCCTTGAATGAGTAGGTGTGTTCCAAACTTTTGACTGGTACTGTATATATTTACTATATTTTCCAGCTATTCTAAAGCTTTGTAATCCTAATGTTGGAGCAGTGTTGTGTATATTCTCACTAATACAGTATGTACTCCATCTCTTCCTTGCTCTCTCTCTCTTCCTTCCTTCCTTTCTCTTTATCTTGGTGCACGTCTCTGTTTCTTTCCTTATTATTAGAGGAGCGAGAAATGTAATTCCGTGACAAAGATGTCTCAATAGGATGACCCTCGTCTTTCAAACTACTAGAAAATACACTCCAATATTGAAAAGAAATCAGCATTTCCAGAGGGTGAAACCTCCTTGGCTTTGCGGTACTTTGGCCTAACATAACCCCGGGAGCCATGCAACCAAAGCAATATCCTTTGTGTCAAATAAACCCTTAAAGGAAACGAGTGGCTGGACCCTGTCCACTTTCGACACAGGAGGCGCTCTTATTTAAAAGGTAATTACAGCTACTGGAGTAATGACCCCTAATCAGCCCCGTATCTGTGGCAACAGAACACATTAGGGGACTCAGAGTGTCTGTGTTGCCACTGACCAGGAATTCTCAGCACTACGACACACTCAACACATTCTAAATATGGCCAACCACACTATTGGCTTAGATTAATTATTGAATGCCAACATCATGCCTACCCTGGGTGCCAGTCTGTTTCTGCTCTCTTGCTATATCCTTATTGAAATGGTATGGCAATTCCATAAAGAGTTGATAAGAGTGCAGAAACAGATTGGCACTCAGGCTACTTCATGACCACTTTGAGAAAGATACACCTTTAAAGCTCGGCTTCATTAACAATTGGATGACTAAATAAAGATGCTATTAAATTTGTATTCTATTTCCTAATTCTATGGTTACTATCGCTGTCACAGCAATGTGAAGGGAAGGGAATAATAGCTATTTTGGTGAGGAGAACAGGAAGAAGGGAATAATAGCTATTTTGGTGAGGAGAACAGGAAGAAGGGACGGGCGTGACTAACACTTGATATTTCCCCGGCTCTCTTGCCTAGGCGACTTGAATATTTGACCATGATGATAGAGGCTAATTACTCCCCGGTGACCTGCCTGAGCAAGTCCTCGCCTCACGCCTTCCCTTTCCCCCTCCCCTCGTCCTCCATCTCCATCCTGTGATCTCTGCACACAGACACATTTGTGTGACAGCTGTTTTAAAGCTAATTTCCTGCAATTCTATACATTTTACCATGGTGCAGAGAGAACATTTTCTGTTTTATAGCTATTCTCATGCTATTCTACACTTTATAGCATGAGGCTGAGAGAAAATGTTGCCGTTTTAAACTAATTTATTGCAATGACATGTTGGCTTATGGCATGTTCATAAAAGAAAACACATCGGGAAGTATGTCCTTTTAAAAAGTCACTTGAGCTGACCTTTTCACAGTTGTTCTATAAACGACACTGCAACAAAAATGTCCAGAGGAAACACTGATTAGTGATGATCAGCTGATAAAGCCCAGCCCAGCCCAGTAGCGCTTCTAGCAAAGATAGTTAATTTCATCTTTGGTTCTAGCTTGGTTAGCATACAATGTGTGATGAGTGAGTGTATTTTTGCAGAAAATGTAATGTTATTAAGGTGCCCTTTTTTAAAATTTTACTTTAAACACCCACCAAAGTTCTGTACATGGCTAGCAGACCCTCAAACCCTCCACCCACAGGTTGATGTGATATGCAGATTTGGACCTTTCCTCTACCACTTTTATCAGTTGATAAAATATCCTGCGACTTCGGCAGGATGTCAGTAAGGCTTGATGAGCCTGTGAAGAATGTCTGAGGGACTGTGAAATGATTATTTCACCCCCCTATGCAGTACAGCAGATAGTCACTAACTAAAATGGCGCTGGAAGAAATGGCAACAGTTTTACGGGCGCCTACCCAATTGTGCTATTATGTGGGGTTGTTTCACGTTATTTGTAACTTATTTTGTACATAATGTTTCTGCCACCGTATCTTACGGCAAAAAAAAGAGATTCTGGATATCAGAACAGTGATCACTCACCTCGGATTAGAAAAATATTTTTTCTTCAACAAGCAGGACAGGATATACGGCCAACACCCGACAAGGACAACATCCACGTCATTGGCAAGAGAAAGAGACACAGGTACAGAGGACACAGAGCGGGGTGCCTCGTAAGGATCCGCAGAAGGCGAGTGGGAAAGCTGCCGTCACCGTCAATATTAAATTAGACGAGGTACGATCACGAATATCCTACCAACGGGACATTAAAAACTGTAACATCTTATGTTTCACGGAATCGTGGCTGAATGATGACATGGATATTCAGCTAGCAGGATATACGCTGCACTGGCTAGATAGAACAGCACACTCTGGTGAGACGAGGGGGTGCATATGTTAGAGCAAAAAACAAGCCATGAGGTCGAAGGAATTGTCCATAGAGCATTGAAGATCCCCAAGAACACAGTGGCCTCCATCATTCTTAAATGGAAGAAGTTTGGAACCACCTCTTCCTAGTGCTGGCTGCCCGGCCAAACTGAGAAATCGGGGGAGAAGAGCCTTGGTCAGGGAGGCTACCAAGAATCCGATGGTCACTCTGACAGAGCTCCAGAGTTCCTCTATGGAGATGGAAGAACGTTCCAGAGGGACAACCATTTCTGCAGCACTCCACCAATCAGGCCTTTATGATAGAGTGGTCAGGCGGAAGCCACTCTTCAGTTAAAGGCACATGACAGCTCGCTTGGAGTTTGCCAAAAGGTACCCAAAGACTATCAGACCATGAAAAATAAGATTCTCTGATCTGAAACCAAGATTGAATTATTTGGCCTGAATGCAAAGCTGTCATCAATGCAAAGGATGGCTACTTTGAAGAATCTTAAATATATTTTTTGTTACTACATTATTCATTATGTGTTATTATTCTACAATGTAGAACATAGAAAAAAATAAATAAGAACAACACTTGAATGAGTAGGTGTGTCCAAACTTTTGATTGGTACTGTATGTTAAAACTTTTTTATTTTTTATAAATTAGCAAAAATGTCTAAAAACCTGTTTTTGCTTTGTCATTATGGGCTATTGTGTGTATTGATGAGGGAAAAAACTATTTAATTCATTTTAGAATAAGGCTGTAGCGTAACAAAATGTGGAAAAAGTCAAGAGGTCTGAATACTTTCCGAATGCACTGTATGTTGGGAAAAACCGCCTGACCATTGAAACCTGACTGACTCGTGTCTGACAGGATACCTATTCCTTCTGATTGGCACAATGACAAAAGGTTCGATTTTTTTCTGTTGTAGGGCAGGTGATTAATGAGCAAATACCACCAAATATGTCCCAATAGTTTAAACTTACCACAAAATGAGACAATGTGGCTGCTGTCTTCATGTACAAACTTCCTGGTGACAGCCTCTTCCATGATCTGCTTCACCTGTGAATGACAGGGGGAGGAGACACTCAGACCTTCTCTACAAAACCACTTATCTACGGGAGTGAGGAGGAGGGAAGGATTTATCAGTAAACATGTTTAGAATTAGTTTACATTGGGAACAGATAGGAGGGGAGGGAGACAGGAAGGGAGGTTGAGAGAGAGAGAGAGATAGAGAGAGAGAGATTAAGCAGTGCGGGAAGAGTCCATGCAAAGTTTGAAGGATGAGTCACCCAACTCGCATCAAGCAGATCACAGATGGATAGGGCTGAAGAGGGCTGATGTTGGGTGGGTGGGGGGCTAATTTATCCACACCTCTGGGGCCCACCTGACAGACTGGCTTTGCAATCAAACCTCTTTAGATGTGAATGGAGAAAAAGAGAGTGAGAGCACAGTGCCACACGCTTTTCATGTTTCACCAGGCATGGCACTATACGACACCTCTAATTGATTCAGTGACTTCGCAACCAGCAGAAACCTCACTCAGACACACAGCCTCGGAAAAACAAGCGGGAGGAGAGTTTTAGAGTACAAATGTTGGGTTTAATCAACACCAAGGTTTCCTCCTTGCAGACAGGCTGCTCACAGAGAGAGACAACATCAGACCTGCGCCCCAGATGCCTGATAACTCTGACCCTGGTGAATATGGTGACATATCCTAGCACTGCCATTGCTGTGTATCCTGGAAATCAGCCTGCAGATAGAGCAGCCCAGATAGCACTCATTTCCTGTTGTAATGGGTCTTTCCTCAGAGGAGTTATTACACTGCACAAAGAGAGGTGGTGCCTGCCTAGAGAACAACGCCACACACACAAACACACAGATACACAAACATCTGTGCAGACATAGAAGAGCTTTGAATATCACGACAGAGGGCAGATTTAAAAAATAATGCTCCATTAAAGCAAAATATTTCAAATTACTTGATTGTTTAACTGCCTCTGTTGCAATCTCTGATTGTAAATCTAGTATGGTTAAACAAACCTGGGCCTGGTTTCCCAAAAGCATCTTAAGTCTATGTTCATCGTTAGGACCTTGGAACAGATCCTCGTTACATCGCCAAGCTGTTTCCCAAAAGCATCTTAAGTCTATGTTCATCGTTAGGACCTTGGAACGGATCCTCGTTACATCGCCAAGCTGTTTCCCAAAAGCATATTAAGTCTATGTTCATCGTTAGGACCTTGGAACGGATCCTCGTTACATCGCCAAGCTGTTTCCCAAAAGCATCTTAAGTCTATGTTCATCGTTAGGACCTTGGAACGGATCCTCGTTACATCGCCAAGCTGTTTCCCAAAAGCATCTTAAGTCTATGTTCATCGTTAGGACTTTGGAACGGATCATCGTTACATCGCCAAGCTGTTTCCCAAAAGCATCTTAAGTCTATGTTCATCGTTAGGACCTTGGAACGGATCCTCGTTACATCGCCAAGCTGTTTCCCAAAAGCATCTTAAGTCTATGTTCACCGTTAGGACCTTGGAACGGATCCTCGTTACATCGCCAAGCTGTTTCCCAAAAGCATCTTAAGTCTATGTTCACCGTTAGGACCTTGGAACGGATCCTCGTTACATCGCCAAGCTGTTTCCCAAAAGCATCTTAAGTCTATGTTCATCGTTAGGACCTTGGAACGGATCCTCGTTACATCGCCAAGCTGTTTCCCAAAAGCATCTTAAGTCTATGTTCACCGTTAGGACCTTGGAACGGATCCTCGTTACATCGCCAAGCTGTTTCCCAAAAGCATCTTAAGTCTATGTTCACCGTTAGGACCTTGGAACGGATCCTCGTTACATCGCCAAGCTGTTTCCCAAAAGCATCTTAAGTCTATGTTCACCGTTAGGACCTTGGAACGGATCCTCGTTACATCGCCAAGCTGTTTCCCAAAAGCATCTTAAGTCTATGTTCACCGTTAGGACCTTGGAACGGATCCTCGTTACATCGCCAAGCTGTTTCCCAAAAGCATCTTAAGTCTATGTTCACCGTTAGGACCTTGGAACGGATCCTCGTTACATCGCCAAGCTGTTTCCCAAAAGCATCTTAAGTCTATGTTCATCGTTAGGACCTTGGAACGGATCCTCGTTACATCGCCTAGCTGTTTCCCAAAAGCATCTTAAGTCTATGTTCATCGTTAGGACCTTGGAACGGATCCTCGTTACATCGCCTAGCTGTTTCCCAAAAGCATCTTAAGTCTATGTTCATAGTTAGGACCTTGGAACGGATCCTCGTTACATCGCCAAGCTGTTTCCCAAAAGCATCTTAAGTCTATGTTCATCGTTAGGACCTTGGAACGGATCCTCGTTACATCGCCAAGCTGTTTCCCAAAAGCATCTTAAGTCTATGTTCATCGTTAGGACCTTGGAACGGATCCTCGTTACATCGCCAAGCTGTTTCCCAAAAGCATCTTAAGTCTATGTTCATCGTTAGGACCTTGAACGGATCCTCGTTACATCGCCAAGCTGTTTCCCAAAAGCATCTTAAGTCTATGTTCATCGTTAGGACCTTGGAACGGATCCTCGTTACATCGCCAAGCTGTTTCCCAAAAGCATCTTAAGTCTATGTTCATCGTTAGGACCTTGGAACGGATCCTCGTTACATCGTCAAGCTGTTTCCCAAAAGCATCTTAAGTCTATGTTCATCGTTAGGACCTTGGAACGGATCCTCGTTACATCGCCAAGCTGTTTCCCAAAAGCATCTTAAGTCTATGTTCATCGTTAGGACCTTGGAACGGATCCTCGTTACATCGCCAAGCTGTTTCCCAAAAGCATCTTAAGTCTATGTTCATCGTTAGGACCTTGGAACGGATCCTCGTTACATCGCCAAGCTGTTTCCCAAAAGCATCTTAAGTCTATGTTCATCGTTAGGACCTTGGAACGGATCCTCGTTACATCGTCAAGCTGTTTCCCAAAAGCATCTTAAGTCTATGTTCATCGTTAGGACCTTGGAACGGATCCTCGTTACATCGCCAAGCTGTTTCCCAAAAGCATCTTAAGTCTATGTTCATCGTTAGGACCTTGGAACGGATCCTCGTTACATCGCCAAGCTGTTTCCCAAAAGCATCTTAAGTCTATGTTCATCGTTAGGACCTTGGAACGGATCCTCGTTACATCGCCAAGCTGTTTCCCAAAAGCATCTTAAGTCTATGTTCATCGTTAGGACCTTGGAACGGATCCTCGTTACATCGCCAAGCTGTTTCCCAAAAGCATCTTAAGTCTATGTTCATCGTTAGGACCTTGGAACGGATCCTCGTTACATCGCCAAGCTGTTTCCCAAAAGCATCTTAAGTTTATGTTCATCGTTAGGACCTTGGAACGGATCCTCGTTACATCGCCAAGCTGTTTCCCAAAAGCATCTTAAGTCTATGTTCATCGTTAGGACCTTGGAACGGATCCTCGTTACATCGCCAAGCTGTTTCCCAAAAGCATCTTAAGTCTATGTTCATCGTTAGGACCTTGGAACGGATCCTCGTTACATCGCCAAGCTGTTTCCCAAAAGCATCTTAAGTCTATGTTCATCGTTAGGACCTTGGAACGGATCATCGTTACATCGCCAAGCTGTTTCCCAAAACCATAGTTTCTAAAGTTGCACTTGAAATGTCTTGTTATTTACCGACTGCCCAGACCACTAAGTGCATCGTTCAATGTGTTTTTTTCCTACCACATCACTTTATACACAGAAGATATCCACTAAACATAGAATCAAGATGTTTAACTGTCTCTCTGTGACCAATAACTTCACAACGAAGTTGACTGCAAACACAAAGTTGCCAATGTCTTTGTAATTGTTAAAAACAAGAAAAGGATCAAAAGATGCTTCAAATGAAAACTGGGATGACTGCAGTAAAATATAAATAGCCTACAGTATAGGCTACATAGACCTATATAATACAAAAATATTGAAATCAATTTCATGTTAATTCAATTGAGCTCTATTTTTCTAATTGTAGGCTACTGCCTGTAATTTGCCTAAATATATTGAATGATGTGTAACAACACGTGCACAATGATGTGCCAAATGTATCTGTGATTGATTGCATTATTATAGGGTAAGCATTAGAATAAGCAACCTCAATATTTGCAGCCATTAGGTGATAATATTGCTCTAGGAGCTGATGCGTCGTCAGTATTGTGGAAAAATTATAATGTTAAGGTAAAATTTGAATGGAGAAAGCTGATCAGAGAGCAGTGCTGCCTTTCTTTCGACACACTTACCAAATGTTTTTTCTGCATGGTGTTTTGGGAAATGTACGTTACATCTTCGGCCATTGTAGGAAAGATGCATCATTAAAACACTTGTAAGCCGAAGTTCCATTGCTATCGGGAAATCAGGCCCTGAAGGTAAAATGATCTGTCATAAGTGTAATAGAGGTGGTTCAGTGAACCATGATCATGTGATGAGTAACCTTGCCCCTGTAGACTTGCTAATGCCCTAGAATCAGATCAGTGTACAAACACAGTCTTTTGGCATACAGGAGAACGCAGTGTTTGAACCCAGATGGTCACATTGGTGTATATGGACTCTGTGAGGAGAAAGAGCTCAAATGGGTGTAAAGTGTAAGAGGCAAGCTAACAGGAGTTTGAGGTCAGGTCACATAAGGACAAACACAGCCATTTCAATTTGTGGATGTGAAATTTACCCATAACATGTTGGCTGGAGTACATTGGTGACACCACCTTCCCCGAGTTCCAGTTTTGTTGCTCTGTTGGCTAAAACATCCCCCCTTTAGCCCTCGGTACAGCCTCAATTTGTTGGGGCATGGACTCTACAAGGTGTTGAAAGCATTCTACATTCTACAGGGATTCTAAAGGGATGTTGGCCCATGCTGACTCCATTGCTTCCCAAAGTTGTGTCTAGTTGGCTGGATGTCCCTTTTGTGGTTGACTACTGTTGATACACACGGGAAACTGAACATGAAAAACCCAGCAGCGTTGCAGTTCTCGACACAAACCTACTACCATACCCGGTTCAAAGGCACTTAAAGGGGAATGTCAACCTGGCTCTGCCACGACATATAGTCATTAGTATTTTAACATTACGTTTTTATCATAAACATCACAATTATCCAAACCACAAGCTAGAACTAGCACATTTTAATTTTAATGGTAGAATCGGGAAGTTTCGACTCCCTGTGTTTTGACTCCCCATCCCATTCTTGTGTATTGGTGTCTCTGAGGGTTCTTTGGCCTAGTTTGCTAACTACCTATCTCAAAGAGTGCAGTGTATAAAGTCAGAACATCTGCTGTCTCAGCCACTGCCTGTCACCATGGGAGTATCCCAAGGCTCAATCCTAGGCCCCACGCTCTTCTCAATTTACATCAACAACATAGCTCAGGCAGTAGGAAGCTCTCTCGTTCATTTATATGCAGATAATACAGTTTATACTCAGCTGGCCCCTCCCTGGATTTTGTGTTAAACGCTCTACAACAAAGCTTTCTCTACCCTTAACCTTGGTTCGGAACACCTCCAAAACAAAGGTAATGCGGTTTGGTAAGAAGAATGCCCCTCTTCCCACAGGTGTTATTACAACCTCTGAGGGTTTAGAGCTTGAGGTAGTCACCTCATACAAGTACTTGGGAGTATGGCTAGACGGTACACTGTCCTTCTCTCAGCACATTTCAAAGCTGCAGGCTAAAGTTAAATCTAGACTCTTTCACCCCAGCTGCCAAAGTAATCCTAATTCAGATGGCCATCCTACCTATGCTAGATTATGGAGACGTAATTTATAGATCGCCAGGGAAGGGTGCTCTCGAGCGGCTAGATGTTCTTTACCATTCAGCCATCAGATTTTCCACCAATGCTCTTTATAGGACACATCACTGCACTCTATACTGCTCTGTAAACTGGTAATCTCTGTATACCCGTCACAAGACCCATAGTGCAGACACATAGTACTGACACATAGTACTGACACAGTACTGACACAGTACTGACACATAGTACTGACACATAGTACTGACACAGTACTGACACATAGTACTGACACAGCACTGACACAGTACTGACACATAGTACTGACACTCACTCCGCAGTAGTTGGGAAAGGGTATGGGAGCTGGACACACAGCAACCCAGACCCCCACTGCTGTCGGAGATCACACCTACTGACTCAAGGTAGTTGGGGAATGGGTAGGCGATTCAGATAATAATAATGATGGCGCTGATCATGATGTTTCATGTTAATGAATTGCTGTGCTGTAAACCCACACTTGAAAAACAATAAAAATATTAGTACAAAATAATAAAAAAAGGAACTAAATGTGTTACTCGCCCCAATATGCACACACACACACACACACACACACACACACACACACACACACACACACACACACACACACACACACACACACACACACACACACACACACACACACACACACACACACACACACACACACACACACACACACACACACACACTATAGCCCTCAGTGTGCTAGCTAGTGTATAATGTTCAGACTGCCCTGTCCTGATAGTTCTGCCACTCTCTCCAGACCCTGATTCAATGAGTCAACCCGAGGCCTTGAGAGCAAATCTGTCTCATTTGTCTGACATCACTGATATGGTATCGGATCAGTTGACTGGCTGGAGATATTACCTTCCATCTTTTATTTTTTTCCCACACACACAAAGTAGGTTTTGGTGCGTTAACCTTTGTGCTTCAATGTATTTCTCTGGAATGGATTACAGGATTGTCTGTCCTCTATAAACATTTTGAAGCAAAGCTTCACAGTGTTGTAATGTACTCCTGATACTGTAGTTTTTCTTTAAAACATTTAAATTAAAAGCATACATTTTATACAAAAGTGAAGTAGCTCTGAATCCCCTTGTTTTCTCCCTGAGCCCTCCCCATCCAGGTGCTTGGAAAGCAGGAAGCAGTCATTTCAAAGGAAGCACCTGCTTTTCTCCCACAAGGCTACTGACGGAGAGAGCAACAAGAGAAAACAACAACAACAAAACCCTATAATAAAACTAGCCCTGATTGCACTCGCTCTTGGGTGCCCGCCATCTGTGAGTCACTCCAGGCAGATTGAGATCTGAAAGGAAGCGTTAGCCGTTGACTAATATGGCTGTTATCTTTAGGAAACATTTTCAAAATGCTTTTGTCAATTTGAACATTGAACATATAGGGTAGATATTTTCAATATGCCTTCAGAAATACTACTACTACTACTACTAATTATTATTATTATTACTACTACAGTACATGGTATTTATATCGCGCTTTTCTAGGACCCAAAGTCGCTTTACATAGTTTTCTGAAAAGTGAAAAATACTGGTGACTCATGAAGTAAGCGAACTGAGACTTGAAGTGTGTAATGAAGTGAAGGGTGTAAGTACAGCATATATAAAATGTTGCCCTTTGAAAGCATTAAAATAGAAAAAATATATACCAGTTACAAACCAATCATGATGCAGTGTTGACCTGCAATTGGTTGTCTGAGACCACAGTCTTGTCAGCTACAGCAACGATAATCAGCCACAAACACGACTCATGCTGCCATCACAATAACAATAGCATTCCCAAAGCCTGATCTCTCACACACACACACACACACACACACACACACACACACACACACACACACACACACACACACACACACACACACACACACACACACACACACACACACACACGCACACCCTTGGGATTTAATAACTGTTCATCATGAGCTTCATCATGAGCACACAAGCCTAAGATTACCATGCGCACTGCCAAGCATCGGTTGGAGTTGAGTAAAGCTCGTCGCCATTGGTATACGGATCAGTGGAAACAAATTCTCTGGAGTGATGAATCACGCTTCACCATCTGGCAGTCTAACGGACAAATCTGGCAGATGTTTGGCAGATGCCAGGAGAACGCTACCTGCCCGAATGCATAGTGCCAACTGTAAAGTTTGGTGGAAGAGGAATAATGGTCTGGGGCTGTTTTTCTTGCTTCAGGCTAGGCCCCTTAGTTCCACTGAAGGGAAATCTTAAAGCTACAGCATACAATGACATTGTAGACGATTCCGTGCTTCCAACTTTGTGGCAACAGTTTGAAGAAGGCCCTTTTCTACTTCAGCATGACAATGCTCCCGTGCACCAAGCGAGGTCCATACAAAAATGCTTTGTCGAGATCAGTGTGGAAAAACTCATCGAACACCTTTGGGATTAATTGGAACCCCAACTACGAGCCTGGCCTAATCGCCCAACATCAGTTCCCGACCTCACTAATGCTCTTGTGGCTGAATGGAAGCAAGTCCCTGCAGCAATGTTCCAACATCTAGTGGAAAGCCTTCCCATGAGAATGGAGGCTGTTATAGCAGCAAAGGTGGGACCAACTCCATATTAATGCCCATGATTTTGGAATGATGTGTTCGACGAGCAGGTGTCCACATACTTTTGGTCATGTAGTGTACTTCAACATCTGTGAATCTGTGTACATGACAAATAAACTTTGATTTGATGTACATTGATTGGTAGGCAGCTAAAATGTGCACACTGCAGGGCACGTCAATTCTCTCAAGTCTTACTAGTCCTATCCTCCCATCAGTCAGAATCTGGATCCCATCCAGCCATCACAGAATCTAACTGGTGAGATGTCTTAGCAGACAAGCTGCGGGTTTCTATGGCGACAGCACGAGTTACATTGTCGCCTGAGCAGAGTCCACAGCAGCTATCTCTGAGAGATAGAGTACGTCAACAAGCCCATTCATAACACAGATAACTGGTATCACGCATAATCATTGGTTCACATTTCCCTTCATCAGCATAGGAAACAGTTAGGTGGAGGGATACAGACAGTTTAATTTCATAATTCCAGAACAATAAATATGTTGGACCCTGGAAACTGTGCATATTGTTCTTTCCCAAAAAGGTGAAATTTCATCCTTATGTGCACGTTTGAGGCTGGAGTCCTCTTTTCTAACATTTCTCTTGTATGACATTTAGACAAAATTGATTTGGTACCCCTATGAGCAATACTACTTTTGACAGCTAACAGCAGCCTTGTTTATGCCCAAAGGACAAGATCACATCCATGCTGAAACAATATGAATCTTTACTGTTGCGTTCTTCAAGGACTGGCATCATTAGATGAGGAGCATTCAGTACGTTCTCACTCAAGTATCACTCTACATCTCTGCTGTCACAGTGGGGACAACATCATATCAAACCTGGCAACCCTCCACTACCGTGTAATGGGGCTTGGATAGAGCAGAAGCAGGTTTTACACAGTCTTCACATGAACTCCTCGTCTACAGCCACAATCAGAACAGAGGGAAGACACACCATTCCTCATCCCCATGGGCTATTATAGTGAAAAACAACTTGCACAATCATGTCAGCCTTACAATTAATACATTTTAATTCGCAGACGCTCTTATCCAGAGCGACTTACCTATTACTCAGGCATACTCCTGCATGGACTGTTCCAGATTTGATATGACAGAAAATGGTTGTAGGTGGCTAACATCTGTTGACAGTTCCTACCGTGCATGTTTAGAGTGAATGACTCACATCATACTGAGAAGTGATAGTCTTGAGACAAGACTGATGAATTCATTCACATTAAAATGAATAGGGTAAAAAGGTAGTTTAACTAATTACTATTTTGTAGTATATATTATGAATCTGCCAACACTAGTAATAACCATTGTTTAATCACAAAGCTTGATAACACATTCCCCTGAGTAAAACAGGTTAAATATGCAAAACCATGTAGCTATGGGAACCCGGGTGATTACCTCATTATCAATGACAACAGAGGATTCCCTTTCCTGTGATCCGTCATGTGTCTCACCCAGGTAATAACACACTTTTTGGCTCAAGGGCTACATCGGTTTTTCGAGAGCCACACAGATTTATTTTTGACCATTTTTCAAAATCTATTGCGAGGCCAGAAAAAGGGCAGTTATTTGAAAATATATACAGTACCAGTCAAAAGTCTGAATACTTATGTGAATAAGGTATTTAAGTTATTTTTTTATTATAAATATGCAAACATTTCTAACGACCTGTTTTCACGTTGTCATTATGGGGTATTGTGTGTCAAATTATGTTTGTATTTTATTTAACCAATTTTAGAATAAGGCTGTAACAAAATGTGGAAAAGGTGAATGGGTCTGAATACTTTCCGAGTGCACTGTTTATACACTACTGGTCAAAAGTATTTGAACTCCTACTCATTCAAGGGTTTTTCTTTATTTATACTATTTTCTACATGGTAGAATAATAGTGTAGACATCAAAACTATGAAATAACACATATGGAATCATGTAGTAACCAAAGAAGTGTTAAACAAATCAAAATATATTTTATATTTGAGATTCTTCAAAGTAGCCACCCAATGCCTTGACAGCTTTGCATAATCTTGGCATGCTCTCAACCAGCTTCATGAGGTAGCGGAAGTTAATTTGTGGAATTTCTTTCCTTCTTAATGCGTTCGAGCCAATCAGTTGTGTTGTGACAAGCTAGGGTGGTATACAAGATAGCCCTATTTGGTAAAATACCAAGTTCATATTATGGCAAGAACAGCTCAAATAAGCAAAGAGAAACAACAATCCATCATTACTTTCAGACATGAAGGTCAGTCAATGTGGAACATTTCAATAACTTTTAAAGTTTCTTTAAGTGCAGTCGCAAAAACCATCAAGCGTTATGATGAAACTGGCTCTCATGACGACCGCCACAGGAAAGGAAGACCCAGAGTTACCTCTGCTGCAGAGGATAAGTTCATTAGGGTTACCAGCCTCAGATATTGCAGCCCAAATAAATGCTTCATGGAGTTCAAGTAACAGACACATCGCAACATCAATTGTTCAGAGGAGGCTGCATGAATCAGGCCTTCATGGTCGAATTGCTGCAAAGAAACCTCTAATAAAGGACACCAATAATAAGAAGAGACTTGCTTGGGCCAAGAAACACAAGCGATGGAAATCTATCCTTTGGTCTGATGAGTCCAAATTTGAGATTTTTGGTTCCAACAGCCGTGTATTTGTGAGACCAAGTAGGTGTACGGATGATTGCCGCATGTGTGGTTCCCACTGTGAAGCATGGAGGAGGAGGTGTGATGGTGTGTGGGTGCTTTGATGGTGACTGTCAGTGATTTATTTAGAATTCAAGGCACACTTAACCAGCATGGCTACCACAGCATTCTGCAGCGATACGCATATGCTTATCGCTATATGGATACAGTGCCTTGATACATTTAGTGCTCAAACCTCTGACAGCTGAACCGTGAGGTGGACAATTATTGTTCCAGGAAAGTAGCCAAAAATAATCATAATTGGCTATTAGGTTTTGCGTAAGCTTCACATCGAAACACAATGAATAGTGTTTTGTAATTTGTTATAGGTTGTTTTTAAGGACACAAAAATGTGCCTCATTTGGCCAACATCCCTAAATTATTGATGGCGCTGGCTGTGCCAGGTTGGATCTGAATGCATATGGATATCCGTAAAATGTCTCAAATGTCCGGTTTATTCAAATCTTGTCATGTTGTCCGGCGCCAAATTTTCCTGAAGGATACTCTGAAATGGCATATTGTTTTTATGAAGATTTAAGAATATTCACATGAACATCTATGCCAATTGGATGGAAACCTAGCTATAGACGCCCTAAAGACTCTAGTAAATGTGCTAGTCCAATGTCACATTGATTATGCCTGCACATCATGGTTCACTAGCAGCCCCAAACATCTAAAGAATAAGCTACCAGCCAAACAAGCTTGTAAGAATTGTACTAAAACTCTCCCCTGATACTCATCTAGAGGTTGAGCATTTTTTCCTTTCTATCTATGTAATTATATATGTATTTAGGTCAAAAATAAGGACCACAATGGAAATAAGTCCCCGATTTTATTGTGCAATCCCGGTCACTTTAAAAAATCTTTCTGTATATATGTATTTTTTTAACTGACAAATAAAGTCAATCAATCCAAACTGTGCAATGGCCAATTGATGAATGGAAAACGACATCCGCTACAAAACACCAAAAAGTTGAATTACATTCGGAGAAGCCTTCGATACTGGGTAGGAATGGATGTATTTTCTGTTTGTCAAGATTAACATAGTCTACCTTGATTTGGACCAGCCCCTCTCCCCCAGTCAATTTCCATATGTCCCTAAGTAAGCAGCCATGCTAAAAAAGGTGACTGATAGAGAAATGAAAATGAAAGATGAGCCGTTGTCCTCTGTGCCCTACTCTTTCATGAGTGTGTAGCTCTCTCCTTATGTAAACACAGGTGTTTTGTGACGTGTGTATGTGTGTAGCAGAGGGGAAGAGAGAGACACAGGGAAAGAGAGAGTGATAGAGAGAGCACCAAGATACACCCAGTATATGCTATTCTTAAGCAGGCTTCTGTCACTGAAGCATATTGTTCTGGCCTACACTCTTATAAAAAAGGGTTCTTCACCTGTAGGAAACGCTTTTTGGTTCCAGGTATAACCCTTTTAGGTTCTATATAGCACTTTTTTGTGTGTAGACCCACTAAACAAAGTGGAACGTAACCAGTTAGTAAGGGAGAGCTTTTCAGCATTCACTGCCAAGCCACCAAACAAACAGTACCCAAGCTAAGAAATTAGAGAAATAATTAATGAATACAAACAGAGCGAGTACATCTGAATCACTATCATTACTGGCGTATATGTCCGGGTGAACATTCCCTACTGCATCGTATTTGTGATGGGGCAGGTAGCCTAGCAGTTGGGCCAGTAACTGAAAGGTTGGTGGTTCGAATTCCTGAGATGACTAAGTGAAAAATCTGTTGATGTGCCTTGAGTAAAGCACTTAACCCTAATTGCTCCTCTAAGTTGCTCTGGATAAGAGTGACTGATAAATTACTCAAATGTACATTTGTTGGTGGTATCCTTCGTTTGACATAGTTTCTTACAATGCATGTAGCCTAGCAGCTGAATGTTCATTAAGCTAAAGGCTCAACAGATGGCCACTGCCTTTGTCCTTTATGCCTACCATTTGCATTGAAATGGCAAAAAAGGAAGCTTTTATTAAGTCACTTTTAGTGGCTCAAGTTCCATTTCCTTTCAGCAACCTCTTGTGCAGGGTGCTCTACCTCTTATCACCCTGGCGTAAAGATATCTTTTCATCTGTGCTTTACATTTTTTTTTTAAATCGTCTAAATCCGTTTACTTCCATTTTCACTCCAATAGTTGCCACTGGGCTTTCAGATCACTGACTCAGACTATTCTGTGTGCCTCAGAGGTGTGCTGGAGAGTCTAGCAATCATATCACTGACTCAGACTATTCTGTGTGCCTCAGAGGTGTGCTGGAGAGTCTAGCAATCAGATCACTGACTCAGACTATTCTGTGTGCCTCAGAGGTGTGCTGGAGAGTCTAGCAATCATATCACTGACTCAGACTATTCTGTGTGCCTCAGAGGTGTGCTGGAGAGTCTAGCAATCATATCACTGACTCAGACTATTCTGTGTGCCTCAGAGGTGTGCTGGAGAGTCTAGCAATCAGATCACTGACTCAGACTATTCTGTGTGCCTCAGAGGTGTGCTGGAGAGTCTAGCAATCATATCACTGACTCAGACTATTCTGTGTGCCTCAGAGGTGTGCTGGAGAGTCTAGCAATCATATCACTGACTCAGACTATTCTGTGTGCCTCAGAGGTGTGCTGGAGAGTCTAGCAATCAGATCACTGACTCAGACTATTCTGTGTGCCTCAGAGGTGTGCTGGAGAGTCTAGCAATCATATCACTGACTCAGACTATTCTGTGTGCCTCAGAGGTGTGCTGGAGAGTCTAGCAATCATATCACTGACTCAGACTATTCTGTGTGCCTCAGAGGTGTGCTGGAGAGTCTAGCAATCATATCACTGACTCAGACTATTCTGTGTGCCTCAGAGGTGTGCTGGAGAGTCTAGCAATCATATCACTGACTCAGACTATTCTGTGTGCCTCAGAGGTGTGCTGGAGAGTCTAGCAATCATATCACTGACTCAGACTATTCTGTGTGCCTCAGAGAGTGTGCTGGAGAGTCTAGCAATCATATCACTGACTCAGACTATTCTGTGTGCCTCAGAGGTGTGCTGGAGAGTCTAGCAATCATATCACTGACTCAGACTATTCAGTGTGCCTCAGAGGTGTGCTGGAGAGTCTAGCAATCATATCACTGACTCAGACTATTCTGTGTGCCTCAGAGGTGTGCTGGAGAGTCTAGCAATCATTTCACTGACTCAGACTATTCTGTGTGCCTCAGAGGTGTGCTGGAGAGTCTAGCAATCATATCACTGACTCAGACTATTCTGTGTGCCTCAGAGGTGTGCTGGAGAGTCTAGCAATCATATCACTGACTCAGACTATTCTGTGTGCCTCAGAGGTGTGCTGGAGAGTCTAGCAATCATATCACTGACTCAGACTATTCTGTGTGCCTCAGAGGTGTGCTGGAGAGTCTAGCAATCATATCACTGACTCAGACTATTCTGTGTGCCTCAGAGGTGTGCTGGAGAGTCTAGCAATCATATCACTGACTCAGACTATTCTGTGGGCCTCAGAGGTGTGCTGGAGAGTCTAGCAATCATATCACTGACTCAGACTATTCTGTGTGCCTCAGAGGTGTGCTGGAGAGTCTAGCAATCATATCACTGACTCAGACTATTCTGTGTGCCTCAGAGGTGTGCTGGAGAGTCTAGCAATCATATCACTGACTCAGACTATTCTGTGTGCCTCAGAGGTGTGCTGGAGAGTCTAGCAATCATATCACTGACTCAGACTATTCTGTGTGCCTCAGAGGTGTGCTGGAGAGTCTAGCAATCAGATCACTGACTCAGACTATTCTGTGTGCCTCAGAGGTGTGCTGGAGAGTCTAGCAATCATATCACTGACTCAGACTATTATGTGTGCCTCAGAGGTGTGCTGGAGAGTCTAGCAATCATATCACTGACTCAGACTATTCTGTGTGCCTCAGAGGTGTGCTGGAGAGTCTAGCAATCATATCACTGACTCAGACTATTCTGTGTGCCTCAGAGGTGTGCTGGAGAGTCTAGCAATCAGATCACTGACTCAGACTATTCTGTGTGCCTCAGAGGTGTGCTGGAGAGTCTAGCAATCAGATCACTGACTCAGACTATTCTGTGTGCCTCAGAGGTGTGCTGGAGAGTCTAGCAATCATATCACTGACTCAGACTATTCTGTGTGCCTCAGAGGTGTGCTGGAGAGTCTAGCAATCATATCACTGACTCAGACTATTCTGTGTGCCTCAGAGGTGTGCTGGAGAGTCTAGCAATCATTTCACTGACTCAGACTATTCTGTGTGCCTCAGAGGTGTGCTGGAGAGTCTAGCAATCATATCACTGACTCAGACTATTCTGTGTGCCTCAGAGGTGTGCTGGAGAGTCTAGCAATCATATCACTGACTCAGACTATTCTGTGTGCCTCAGAGGTGTGCTGGAGAGTCTAGCAATCATATCACTGACTCAGACTATTCTGTGTGCCTCAGAGGTGTGCTGGAGAGTCTAGCAATCAGATCACTGACTCAGACTATTCTGTGTGCCTCAGAGGTGTGCTGGAGAGTCTAGCAATCAGATCACTGACTCAGACTATTCTGTGTGCCTCAGAGGTGTGCTGGAGAGTCTAGCAATCATATCACTGACTCAGACTATTATGTGTGCCTCAGAGGTGTGCTGGAGAGTCTAGCAATCATATCACTGACTCAGACTATTCTGTGTGCCTCAGAGGTGTGCTGGAGAGTCTAGCAATCATATCACTGACTCAGACTATTCTGTGTGCCTCAGAGGTGTGCTGGAGAGTCTAGCAATCATATCACTGACTCAGACTATTCTGTGTGCCTCAGAGGTGTGCTGGAGAGTCTAGCAATCAGATCACTGACTCAGACTATTCTGTGTGCCTCAGAGGTGTGCTGGAGAGTCTAGCAATCATATCACTGACTCAGACTATTCTGTGTGCCTCAGAGGTGTGCTGGAGAGTCTAGCAATCATATCACTGACTCAGACTATTCTGTGTGCCTCAGAGGTGTGCTGGAGAGTCTAGCAATCATATCACTGACTCAGACTATTCTGTGTGCCTCAGAGGTGTGCTGGAGAGTCTAGCAATCAGATCACTGACTCAGACTATTCTGTGTGCCTCAGAGGTGTGCTGGAGAGTCTAGCAATCAGATCACTGACTCAGACTATTCTGTGTGCCTCAGAGGTGTGCTGGAGAGTCTAGCAATCATATCACTGACTCAGACTATTCTGTGTGCCTCAGAGGTGTGCTGGAGAGTCTAGCAATCATATCACTGACTCAGACTATTCTGTGTGCCTCAGAGGTGTGCTGGAGAGTCTAGCAATCATTTCACTGACTCAGACTATTCTGTGTGCCTCAGAGGTGTGCTGGAGAGTCTAGCAATCATATCACTGACTCAGACTATTCTGTGTGCCTCAGAGGTGTGCTGGAGAGTCTAGCAATCATATCACTGACTCAGACTATTCTGTGTGCCTCAGAGGTGTGCTGGAGAGTCTAGCAATCATATCACTGACTCAGACTATTCTGTGTGCCTCAGAGGTGTGCTGGAGAGTCTAGCAATCAGATCACTGACTCAGACTATTCTGTGTGCCTCAGAGGTGTGCTGGAGAGTCTAGCAATCAGATCACTGACTCAGACTATTCTGTGTGCCTCAGAGGTGTGCTGGAGAGTCTAGCAATCATATCACTGACTCAGACTATTATGTGTGCCTCAGAGGTGTGCTGGAGAGTCTAGCAATCATATCACTGACTCAGACTATTCTGTGTGCCTCAGAGGTGTGCTGGAGAGTCTAGCAATCATATCACTGACTCAGACTATTCTGTGTGCCTCAGAGGTGTGCTGGAGAGTCTAGCAATCATATCACTGACTCAGACTATTCTGTGTGCCTCAGAGGTGTGCTGGAGAGTCTAGCAATCAGATCACTGACTCAGACTATTCTGTGTGCCTCAGAGGTGTGCTGGAGAGTCTAGCAATCATATCACTGACTCAGACTATTCTGTGTGCCTCAGAGGTGTGCTGGAGAGTCTAGCAATCATATCACTGACTCAGACTATTCTGTGTGCCTCAGAGGTGTGCTGGAGAGTCTAGCAATCATTTCACTGACTCAGACTATTCTGTGTGCCTCAGAGGTGTGCTGGAGAGTCTAGCAATCATATCACTGACTCAGACTATTCTGTGTGCCTCAGAGGTGTGCTGGAGAGTCTAGCAATCATATCACTGACTCAGACTATTCTGTGTGCCTCAGAGGTGTGCTGGAGAGTCTAGCAATCATATCACTGACTCAGACTATTCTGTGTGCCTCAGAGGTGTGCTGGAGAGTCTAGCAATCATATCACTGACTCAGACTATTCTGTGTGCCTCAGAGGTGTGCTGGAGAGTCTAGCAATCATATCACTGACTCAGACTATTCTGTGTGCCTCAGAGGTGTGCTGGAGAGTCTAGCAATCATATCACTGACTCAGACTATTCTGTGTGCCTCAGAGGTGTGCTGGAGAGTCTAGCAATCATTTCACTGACTCAGACTATTCTGTGTGCCTCAGAGGTGTGCTGGAGAGTCTAGCAATCATATCACTGACTCAGACTATTCTGTGTGCCTCAGAGGTGTGCTGGAGAGTCTAGCAATCATATCACTGACTCAGACTATTCTGTGTGCCTCAGAGGTGTGCTGGAGAGTCTAGCAATCAGATCACTGACTCAGACTATTCTGTGTGCCTCAGAGGTGTGCTGGAGAGTCTAGCAATCATATCACTGACTCAGACTATTCTGTGTGCCTCAGAGGTGTGCTGGAGAGTCTAGCAATCATATCACTGACTCAGACTATTCTGTGTGCCTCAGAGGTGTGCTGGAGAGTCTAGCAATCATATCACTGACTCAGACTATTCTGTGTGCCTCAGAGGTGTGCTGGAGAGTCTAGCAATCATTTCACTGACTCAGACTATTCTGTGTGCCTCAGAGGTGTGCTGGAGAGTCTAGCAATCATATCACTGACTCAGACTATTCTGTGTGCCTCAGAGGTGTGCTGGAGAGTCTAGCAATCATATCACTGACTCAGACTATTCTGTGTGCCTCAGAGGTGTGCTGGAGAGTCTAGCAATCATATCACTGACTCAGACTATTCTGTGTGCCTCAGAGGTGTGCTGGAGAGTCTAGCAATCATATCACTGACTCAGACTATTCTGTGTGCCTCAGAGGTGTGCTGGAGAGTCTAGCAATCATATCACTGACTCAGACTATTCTGTGTGCCTCAGAGGTGTGCTGGAGAGTCTAGCAATCATATCACTGACTCAGACTATTCTGTGTGCCTCAGAGGTGTGCTGGAGAGTCTAGCAATCATATCACTGACTCAGACTATTCTGTGTGCCTCAGAGGTGTGCTGGAGAGTCTAGCAATCATATCACTGACTCAGACTATTCTGTGTGCCTCAGAGGTGTGCTGGAGAGTCTAGCAATCATATCACTGACTCAGACTATTCTGTGTGCCTCAGAGGTGTGCTGGAGAGTCTAGCAATCATATCACTGACTCAGACTATTCTGTGTGCCTCAGAGGTGTGCTGGAGAGTCTAGCAATCATATCACTGACTCAGACTATTCTGTGTGCCTCAGAGGTGTGCTGGAGAGTCTAGCAATCATATCACTGACTCAGACTATTCTGTGTGCCTCAGAGGTGTGCTGGAGAGTCTAGCAATCATATCACTGACTCAGACTATTCTGTGTGCCTCAGAGGTGTGCTGGAGAGTCTAGCAATCATATCACTGACTCAGACTATTCTGTGTGCCCCAGAGGTGTGCTGGAGAGTCTAGCAATCATATTGTATAATTGGAGAAACACAGACTGCTCTGGTCATGTGATCCGTCTTCACTCCACTGCAGTTTATTTAAAAATCAGCTACATTGTAAGTGCTGAGCACTAGGGAGCTAAACCTGGGGGGGATCCTGAGGAAAGTGAATCTCAGTAGGCTCTCTTAACACAGGCAGGTTTAAATACAGGGTTGGTCTGTACTCTGCTGATAAGGCTGGTGACAGGCATTTATGAAGATCAGGAGTAAGTGACAGGAGATTAAATCTCTCTTTCATTCATACCCAGACTTGGACAATTTGATGTCTTTGTGTGCTTGACACAAGGTCTTACGCTTTTATGAGACCAATAAAGATAAAGTCTGAGTCTTCCGACAAAACCGAACAATCACTTCACAAATATTCCCTGAAGACAGGAGAGGAAAATAACTGTATTTCTCTGATCCATTATTGGTCTACTACACCAAGTATGAGACGTTTAACAATCTGACCCAAAGACATCCTGGAAATATTGAAATGGTTTGATGAAGAAGATGCTGATGATGACAATAGAAATAGAGTGGGGGAAACCTCAGCCTCCACTTCAGAGTTGATTGCAAGGAGTATTGATGTCTCTGGGGGGTTTTTGGCTTGGTTTGCTAACTACCTTTCTCAAAGAGTGCAGTGTATAAAGTCAGAACATCTGCTGTCTCAGCCATCCCAAGGCTCGATCCTAAGCCCCATGCTCTTCTCAATTTACATCAACAATTTAGCTCAGGCAGTAGGAAGCTCTCTCATCCATTTATATGCAGATGATACGGTCTTATACTCAGCTGGCCCCTCCCCGTATTTTGTGTTAAACACTCTACAACAAAGCTTTCTTAGTGTCCAACAAGCTTTCTCTACCCTTAACCTTGTTCTGAACATCCCCAAAACAAAGGTCATGTGGTTTGGTAAGAATAATGCCCCTCTCCCCACAGGTGTGATTACTACCTCTGAGGGTTTAGAGCTTGAGTTAGTCACCTCATACAAGTACTTGGGAGTATGGCTAGACGGTACACTGACCTTGTCTCAGCACATATCAAAGCTGTTCAATCTAGACTTGGTTTCCTCTATCGTAATCGCTCCTCTTTCACCCCAGCTGCCAAACTAACCCTGATTCAGATGACCATCCTACCCATGCTAGATTATGGAGAGGTAATTCATAGATCGGCAGATAAAATGTGCTTTACCATTCGGCCATCAGATTTGCCACCAATACTCCGCTCCTGTCCCAGCAAAAGGCCTTTTGCCTTTTGGTAGGCCCTCATTGTACATAAGAATTTGTTCTTAACTGACTTGTCTAGTTAAATAAAGGTTGAACAAAACAAAAAAGTTATTCACAAGATTTCACAACTGTGCGATGAGGTTAGGGTGGACTCTTTAATCCAAATGGGTTGATACATGTTTACTTAAAACTGTTAAAACTTGTTATCGCATGTATGAGCCCTTATTATTAAAGTGATAATAATTTATTTTACCGTTTTAGCCAATCTTCTTCTTAACCATTAAAAAAATTATCGAGTCGTTTTGGCTAGACATGTTTGGAGAATGTAGCAATACTTGTTGACACGGATTGTATCCGTTAGGGGTGCATTCAAATGCACCGGGAAAGAGCTCTGTGTTAAAAAACGTTTTGGGAAGTCGAAAATGATCTAAAACTGCACTATACCTTTAAAATGACAAGCATTTCTATGCAACACTTCTTCAATTCTTCAACATCTATAGCTTATTTAGTCAGTATCATAATGAGATGCTAGTAAGACAGAGGGCGAATGCAGTCTTGCATGACTGCATTCTACAGGCTAGCTGGATTTTCATGACAGGACCCTCCCTATACATATATTATTTATAGTTCAACTATATACCCTAACCCATAATTAAAGACTTAATTAGTTATAAGAATATGGTCAACTTCAAAATATATATTACACCTTGTCCTAATGTTCATCTTATTTGCAAAGATTGACAGCAAATACAAGAGTGGATGTAGTAGCCTAGTATTTTCATAATATGTGCACACAAAAAGAAAATGGTAACAGTTACTGTAAAAGTAAATGAATGAACAAAAAACAAGCATAGCGTATCTACTCAGGGAGGGAGTATTTTAGCCATACGCATAACCAAAGTGTTTGTTTCACCTATTTGATAATTGTTGCAGACTGGCAAAAACACCCACCTCCTTCTTGACAGTGCGCAGCAGCTTCTGTCGCGTCTCCGCTTGTAAAACATAACAGAAAGGGTTTCATGTCATTTATTTTATAACACATTTCCTTTCACATTTACATCTTCAGCACATGATGGATATTGAATTTGGTTGTTCTATACGGTCCTGTGTTCTCTCACCTGCCATTGTGGTTGCTGTTGTTGTTGTTGTTTATGTTGTTGTTTATGTTGCTATGGAATCGGGTCCACTTTACGTAGCTCCTTCACACTGCTCCCGTCAGTTCAATGTGGCTGTGTGGAGCAAAAGAGATAGACAGCACTCGATACTTTACTCACACCTCTTAAAGCTACAGTAATCTCTTACATTCGATTAAGTCTATAGACTTCTCCCAGAAACGCAAGATAAAAATGATACACAAGAATAATAAGTGACTCTTTTACACATGTTTCAATGTTTCACATTTAGTTCTGCATTGTCTGTGAGTACAAGTCAAAGACAGTGCCATTTAGGCATAATGTAACCTATTCGTTATTGAATAGCCTGATTTTGTCCAAACAGGTGACGTATTCTTTACGAGGCCTTATAAAGTCAGGAGCATATCATTAACCATTCATTTCTAGAATCATTTCCATAATAATGAAGCATTCCTATAACTTTTATCATGGCTTCATCATATTCTTCATGCATATTTTCACATGTATGCCAGTTTTTACAGATGATGCAGCATCATCCATAACAAAACTGAAAAGACAAAATAGCCAGAGACAGCAGGAAATACTGTATTTTCTGCATAGGCCTAATCATATGCATTGGATATGCTTGGACATTTGTCCTACACGTGTGTCTAGTTGTTTAGACACAGAATTCTAGGCCTACCATTTTCAAATGTCTCGTGTATCCATCCTCACCATATCCTGCAGAGAAGTAGACATCCGGAGCCCTGGCCTAGAGCACATTTTGTTACAAAATACACAAAAGCCTTCCCTCATCAATAAGATGTGTTGCTAAGCAACCCCCTGAAACATATTAGCAGAGCTAATTGAGCAGATCCAGTAGATTTGGTGTCCTGGTCTTACAGCCTCTTTCCCTGGGGTAAATGACACTATCATATACTGAGAAATCAATATTCCTGTTTAAAGACATTGATCTGGACTCACTGGGAATTAAACACTGCAATAAAAATCATCCTATCCATGTTGTTTATTCTAGACTTGAATAAAGCCGTGGTGGTCAGGAGGAGTTAAAAAAGCTGTGGACAATAGTGGTGTGAATGGAATCTTGTGTGTTGGGGATATCATATCTAAACTCACATATCCCATTTGCCTTCAGGTTGCAGAGTGGGGACACAACATTCTTTCATATAGATTATAATTAATTAAATATGCCACAGGGATATAGTCTTGGTGAATCAAAATTACGTCACTTGAGGTGTGTGTATAGGAACAACTTCCTAAAATTGAGTTGGACCCACCTCAGTACAACTTCAATTCATCGGGGCTTGGACTCTACAAGGTGTCGAAAGCATTCCACTGGAATGCTGGCCCATGTTGGCTCCAATGCTTTCCACAGTTGTGTCAATTTGGTGGATGTCTTTTGGGTGGTAGATCATTCTTAATACACACAGAAAACTGTTAAGCATGAAAAACCAGTTCTTGACACAAATCAGTGCACCTGGCACTGCACCTACCAAACCCCGTTCAAAGACACTTACATATTTTGTCTGCCCATTCACCCTCTGAATGGCACACATACACAATCCCTGTCTCAAATGTCTCAAGGCTTAAAAATCCATCTTTAACCTGTCTTCTTCCCTCCATCTAAACTGATTGAAGTGGATTTAACAAGTGACATCCATAAGGGATCATAACTTTCACCTGGATTCACCCGGTCAGTCTAAATCATGGAAAGAGCAGGTATTCTTAGTGTTTTGTGTACTCAGAGTATATTGAAGCAATAAGGCCTGAGGGGGTGTAGTATATGGCCAATATACCACGGCTAAGAGCTGTTTTTAGCACGACACCATGCGGAGTGCCTGGACACAGCCCTTAGCCATGTTATATTTCCCATACATCACAAAACCCTGAGGTGCCTTATTGCTATTATAAACTGTTTACCAACTTAATTAGAGCAGTAAAAATAACTGTTTTGTCATACCTTTGGTATACGGTCTGTCATACCACTGCTGTCAGCCAATCAGCATTCAGGGCTCGAACCACCCAGTTTATAATAAGGTATTTCAGACCATATACCATGGGTTTGACAAAACATTTATTTTTACTATTTTTACTAATTACATTTGTAACCAGTTTATAATAGCAATAAGGCACATTGGGGGTTTGCTTCGTACCTAAGAACAATTATTGCTTAATTATACTGTGTGATTTCCACATGTATTTTGTTTTAGACACTCAGTAGCATCTCCTTTTATTATTACTCCATCTTGTGGTGAAATGTTGTACCGTGATTCTGGTAGACGTAGATGCAGGGGTTCCCAAACTTTTTCACTCAGGCTGCCCTTTCAGTTTTGGGCAACCTCCCCACCTCTCCCTGCACGCACCACATATATTTCTATGGGCACAAGCACTGTTCATGACACAAACTGTTCACACCCCTTTTGTTGGCAGATTTTTTGTTGTTGTAAGTTTAAAGCTTATTTCCTGAAATTCTACACATTTTATCATGGGGCAGAGAAAATGTTGCCATTTTAAAGCTAATTTTCTTGCACTTCTATACATTTTGCCATGTTTAAAGTGTATTCATGTGATATTCGAGTGACTCAAACACAACAAAATCTATGGGCTAAAAAAATAAGCTAAAAAACATTAGCTGGCATGGGCTTGTTGATTTCTAACAAGTTAATATCTCTCTAAGGTCTGCAATGACTGACATGACAAGAGGAAAACTGATGATGCACTCCCCGGCCGATCCCTCAGTTTGGAAACCACTGTCCTAGAGTACATGGATATTCCATTCCAGTCTTTACAATGAGCCCGTCCTCCTTTGGCTCCTCCCACCAGCCTCCTCTGAACTGCACTTATTCACATACAGGATGTAAAAGCACTGAAATGCTATCCAAGAGTACTAAAAACATTATTCATTCTGCATTTCCTTAAGATCAGTTCCTTTTGTAGGTTACAGCACTGTCTGTGCACTAAGGGTAATATACATACATTACCGTTCAAAAGTTTGGGGTCACTTAGAAATGTCCTTGTTTTTGAAAGAAAAGCACATTTTTTGCCCATTAAAATAACATCAAATTGATCAGGAATACAGTGTAGACATTGTTAATGTTGTAAATGACTATTGTAGTTGGAAACGGCATATTTTTTATGGAATATCTACATAGGTGTACAGAGGCCCATTATCAGCAACCATCACTCCTGTGTTCCAGTGGCACGTTGTGTTAGCTAACCCAAGTTTATAATTTAAAAGGCTAATCGATCATTAGAAAACCCTTTAGCAATTATGTTAGCACAGCTGAAAACTGTGGTCCTGATTAAAGAAGCAACAAAACTGTCCTTCTTTCGACTAGTTGAGCATCTGGAGCATCAGCATGTCACGACCGTGTGTAGAGAAGGACCAAGGCGCAGCGGAGGTTGAGTTCCAAATCTTTATTTCTAAGTGAAACTTAAGCAAAACAATAAAGAAAGAAAGAAACGTGAAACACAAAACAATATCCCACAAACAACAGGTGAGAAAAACAGCTACTTAAATATCCCCAATTAGAGACAATGATTACCAGCTGCCTCTAATTGGGAATCATACAAATCACCAACATTGAAAATAAACTTAGAACACCACATAGAAAAATATCATCTACATCACTCCCAGTCACGCCCCGAACTACTCCACCATAGAGAAACAATGGCTCCCTATAGTCAGGGCGTGACAGTACCCCCACCAAAGGTGCGGACTCCGGCCTCAAAACCTGAAACCAATTAGGGGAGGGGGGGTGATTAGTGCCGGTAGCAGCTCTGGTGCGGGACGAAGTACCCGCTCATCCACCAGCATCAGGGGAGGCTCTGGTGCGGGACGAAGAACCCGCTCATCCACCAGCATCAGGGGAGGCTCTGGTGCGGGACGAAGAACCCGCTCATCCACCAGCATCAGGGGAGGCTCTGGTGCGGGACGAAGAACCCGCTCATCCAGCCATGTACCCAGGCTGAACACTGTGCCTGGACTGGATCTCAATGCCGAGGAAGGCTCCTGCCATGGAGCGGGACTGGACACCAGCCCTGGCCTGGACATCGGTGCAGAGGAGAGCTCCTGCCATGGACAGGGCGTGACACAACATTTGTGAGTTTGATTACAGGCGCAAAATGGCCAGAAACAAATAACTTTTTTCTGAAACTCATCAGTCTATTCTTGTTCTGAGAAATGAAGAGAAATTGCCAAGAAACTGAAGTTCTCATATGTCCTGTCTCTCTGTAGCGCTGTCTTAGGCGTCTCACAGTACGGACATTGCATTTTATTGCCCTGGCCACATCTGCAGTCCTCGTGCCTACTTGCAGCATAACTAAGGCACGTTCCTGCAGATGAACAGGGACCCTGGGCATCTTTCTTTTGGTGTTTTTCAGTCAGTAGAAAGGCTCTTTTAGTGTCCTAAGTTTTCATAACTGTGACCTTAATTGCCTACCGTCTGTAAGCTGTTAGTGTCTTAACAACCTTTCCACAGGTGCATGTTCATTAATTGTTTATGGTTCATGGAACAAGCATGGGAAACAGTGTTTAAACCCTTTACAATGAAAATCTGTGAAGTTATTTGGATATTTACCGATTACCTTTGAAAGACAGGGTCCTGAAAAAGGGATGTTTCTTTTTTTGCTGAGTTTAGTACCCGCACAACACCAGTCTCAACGTCAACAGTGAACAGGCGACTCCAGGATGCTGGCCTTCTAGGCAGAATTCTAAGAGCGTGCAAAGCTGTCATCAAGGCAAAGGGTGGCTATTTGAAGAATCTCAAATACAAAATATATTTTGATATGTTTAACACTTTTTGGTTACTGCATGATTCCATGTGTTATTGTTCTACAATGTAGAAAATAGTAAAAATAAAGAAAAACCCTTGAAACCCCTCATTCAAGGGTTTTTCTTTATTTTTATAAAGAAATATATATATATAATTCTATTTTTTTTACATTTACGTTTTGATTGACGAAATTCTTAAACATTTTATGGACGTTTTTGAGAAATAAATTGCAGAGTTGGCATTGTCCAGTAGATGGTGACAGTGTCATTGGAAATGATTTCTTCAGGAACGAAAGTGAGAATTTTTCTAGACCAAAATAGATCATGAATGCATAAATTTCATCCTAGAGTCATTCTTAAGTCATTAACGTTACAAAGATTTCCTACTGCATAATTTTAGATTGCACCAAACAGTAGTTTCTTCTGTTTGGTGGGCCCATAATTACACTGAGTATACAAAACATTAAGAACACCTGCTCTTTCCATGACATAGGCTGACCAGGTGAATCAAGGTGGAAGCTATGATCCCTAAATCCACTTCAATCCGTGTAGATGAAAGGGAGGAAATAGGTTAAAGAATGATTTTTAAGTCTTGAGACAATTGAGACATGAATTGAGTTTGTGTGTCATTCAGATGGTGAATGGGCAAGCCAAAGATTGAAGTGCCTTTGAACAGTGTATGGTAGTAGGACCCAAAGGACATCCAGCCAACTTAACACAACTGTGGGAAGCATTGGAGTCAACATGGGCCAGCATCCCTATGGAACACTTTCGATATCTTATAGAGTACATTCTCCGATGAATTGAGGTTGTTCTGAGGGCAAGGGGGGGGGGTCCTAAAGAACTCAGTGTGTATCATTTACTGACAGCATGGTAAGTGAAACTCTGTGTTTGGGCTTGTCTAAGGACGAGGACAGGTAGTACAGTAGATGTGATGGTTGTGGACTTGACTAAACCCTTGGTGGTGCAGCCCATTGGAGTGTAAACAGCATGAGTTCCCTCTGGCCCCTGGCTGCAGGTGGGGGGCCCTGGGGGGCCAACCTGTCAGCTAGATCAGGTGGTGAAAGGGCAGGCAGGTAATGTAGGATGACAGAGGAAGACGTGGACATTGCTTAGCAAGGCCATACACAGGCCTCCTACTCTGTGGGCCTGGACCATTCTCTCTCATTGCCTTCCTGTCCTCTGAGGATGTTTGATTTCCCCACTAAAGCTTGGGCTTTCTACTCTCTGATGCCTGTCAAAATACCAAAGAGGAGACACATGCTTTACATCATGACATGTAGACATGTTCACATACTCGTTTTGAAGAGGGTCAAGGTGTGGTCACTTGAGTTTGAAATGAACACTGAGCTGGAATAAAGCCAGGGAAAGCGATACTGTCTCAGATTTTGCAACCCTCTTCACTGGTAAGCCTGACACTATTTGCCAACTCTTCCTAGTTATCTTTATTAAATAACTAGGAAACTAAGAGTGTGAAATAGACATACTTCTAGGTACTCTAATTTCACAATCCCAATAGACATTGAATGGCTCCTGTCATAGTGGCTGTGCTGGCGGTGAAATGTAATACCTCTTCTTACCCTATTATTATTATTATCATTATTATTATTATTATTATTATTATTATACCTCTTCGCATCCTCAAAAGGACAGCGTTGTTCTTCCACTAAATTCTGGCTAATGAGATATTAATGAGAGTTATTATCATGTTGTAATCACATGTTGTAACTTATTGTGTGATTGCTTTTTTCTACTGACAGCATAAAATCTGTAGTGTGCCTTTAAAACTGGGATTGCCTTCCTGGGTTGACTCACTCATTACTGTTGCTTTAGATCATGTAGTTGCCTTAATGCCATGCCAGAACTTCTGCCTGACTACACATTGTACCAGCTCCCATTCGCTTACTCATGGATGGGAGGCCCATCAATTATCACGCCATCACAGCGCTCACACCAGCACAATACACAAAGCACAACAGGGTTGTATTCGTTTAGGCACACAAGGGAATTTTAAAAAAATCTTTTAGCAATGTTTCAGTCTATTTTCTTTTGTTTGGTACCTAATGCCCTTAAACCTCATAGGAATGCAGCCAAATGATGCCTTCACCTGTCTGTAATCCCCTGTAAACCCAGGCTGACTACAGAACCAGTAGATGGCTGGAAATCTCTGCTCAGATGGATAACAACACATAGGGCATTCCTCTGAATCAGAAAGGATGAGTTCACAGAAGACAATTAAAAAGATCTGGGCTTCTGATGCACCGGAGAAAAACAATGTGGACACCAATGAGGATAGGAACAGAAAAGAACAAGAAGAAGAACAAGAAGAACAAAAAGGAAAATAAGTAATACATGTATAAGAGTACCAAGACCAACAAGACCAGCAACCACAAATGCAAAAAATAGTAAGAAAGAAACAACAATGGTGCATATCCATATCGCTCCAAATGTGGGAGTGGCGATGTCAGTGACAGCTCCCCTGAGATATGAGTGTAAGGCCGCCATCATGCACACGTCCATGGGTGATCAGAGTCGACAGTCTCTAATGGTCACCAGGGCATGTGCAGGGAGGCCCTGTCAGTCCGATGTTCTTTTGACCATGTGCCAACGCAGATTGACAGGCCTGTATGTGAAAGATGGCCTGTGCCATATAGTGCAGGATCTGTGACTGTAGTGGTTTGACCCTCAGGGCCCCGCAGTCTTTGCCTGAATAGCCATGACGTTTCCCCTTGACTAGCCCCTTACCCTATCCTCAGTCTCCAGTCACAGCGTTGGTAGCGAGTTGACGTTTGAAATATAATAAGGTTTGAGCTACAGGAGCCGTTGACAAGGTCCTCATCATGAGATATGAATGATTATAAAAAAACAAGACAGCTTTTGACACATACAGTGCGGCAAAAAAGTATTTAGTCAGCCACCAATTGTGCAAGTTCTCCCACTTAAAAATATGAGAGAGGCCTGTAATTTTCATCATAGGTACACTTCAACTATGACAGACAAAATGAGAAAAAAAATCCAGAAAATCACATTGTAGGATTTTTCATGAATTTATTTCTGTCACGAACCTCGCTGAAGAGGGTGCCTCTTCCTGTTCGGGCGGGGCTCGGCGGTCGTCGTCACCGGCCTATTAGCTGCCATCGATTCTTTTTCCGTTTGTGTTTGTTATTGGTTAATTGGGTACACCTGTTTTGTATTAGGGTTTGTTTGTAGGTTATTTAAGGGCACTAGGCCTGCTGGGTTTTTGTGCGGGCTTGTTAATTGTTACTCTGTGTTTGATGGTGTATTGCTTTTCGTGTTCCTTATTTATCCGGTCTATTTTGTCCTGTTGTTTTTGGACTGGCAACTATTTACGCCTTGTGGGTTGGCGTCATTCATTTTTGGTTGCACCGGTGAATAAATTTGTGTTAAACGACGGAACCCTGCTCTCTGCGCCTGATTCTACCCACCACTCATAGTTTTTCGTAACAATTTCCAAATGATGGTGGAAAATAAGTATTTGGTCACCTACAAACAAGCAAGATTTCTGGCTCTCACAGACTTGTAACTTCTTCTTTAAGAGATTCCTCTGTCCTCCACTCGTTACCTGTATTAATGGCACCTGTTTGAACTTGTTATCAGTATAAAAGACACCTGTCCACAACCTCAAACAGTCACACTCCAAACTCCACTATGGCCAAGACCAAAGAGCTGTCAAAGGACACCAGAAACAAAATTGTAGACCTGCACCAGGCTGGGAAGACTGAATCTGCAATAGGTAAGCAGCTTGGTTTGAAGAAATCAACTGTGGGAGCAATTATTAGGAAATGGAAGACATACAAGACCACTGATAATCTCCCTCGATCTGGGGCTCCATGCAAGATCTCACCCCGTGGGGTCAAAATGATCACAAGAACGGTGAGCGAAAATCCCAGAACCACATGGGGGGACCTAGTGAATGACCTGCAGAGAGCTGGGACCAAAGTAACAAAGCCTACCATCAGTAACACACTACGCCTCCAGGGACTCAAATCCTGCAGTGCCAGACGTGTCCCCCTGCTTAAGCCAGTACATGTCCAGGCCCGTCTGAAGTTTGCTAGCGAGCATTTGGATGATCCAGAAGAAGATTGGGAGAATGTCATATGGTCAGATGAAACCAAAATATAACTTTTTGGTAAAAACTCAACTCTTCGTGTTTGGAGGACAAATAATGCTGAGTTGCATCCAAAGAACACCATACCTACTGTGAAGCATGGGGGTGGAAACATCATGCTTTGGGGCTGTTTTTCTGCAAAGGGACCAGGACGACTGATCCGTGTAAAGGAAAGAATGAATGGGGCCATGTATCGTGAGATTTTGAGTGAAAACCTCCTTCCATCAGCAAGGGCATTGAAGATGAAACGTGGCTGGGTCTTTCAGCATGACAATGATCCCAAACACACCGCCCGGGCAACGAAGGAGTGGCTTCGTAAGAAGCATTTCAAGGTCCTGGAGTGGCCTAGCCAGTCTCCAGATCTCAACCCCATAGAACATCTTTGGAGGGAGTTGAAGGTCTGTGTTGCCCAGCAACAGCCCCAAAACATCACTGCTCTAGAGGATATCTGCATGGAGGAATGGGCCAAAATACCAGTAACAGTGTGTGAAAACCTTGTGAAGACTTACAGAAAATGTTTGACCTCTGTCATTGCCAACAAAGGGTATATAACAAACTTTTGTTATTGACCAAATACTTATTTCCCACCATAATTTGCAAATAAATTCATTAAAAATCCTACAATGTGATTTTCTGGATTTTTTGTCTCTCATTTTGTCTGTCATAGTTGAAGTGTACCTATGATGAAAATTACAGGCCTCTCTCATCTTTTTAAGTGGGAGAACTTGCACAATTGGTGGCTGACTAAATACTTTTTTGCCCCACTGTACAGTAGGCTGCTGTAAATATTTGTGTTACCTTGGAATTATTATTGTATTTTCAGCTCTAAAAGGTGATTTACAAAATGTACTAATTAAATAATTTTCTTTATAAATGGTATAAAATAATAGTGTAGCATCAGAAGCCTACATTAGAACTCTTCACGACAGGCCAGATCGCATTAAGTGTAAAGTTCATGATGTCTTTAAATGCTGCGGGTCCTATCTCGTTGTCATATCCATTTTCCAAACTAACCTCATTTGGTGCACTCTCGACTCAATGACCTGCAAGATTACAACAGTATATATATTTGGTTTGGGACTCTTTAGGACTTTTGAAATTGGCCTGTGCTAAAAGCGATGGATTCCCTAACTAGGTTCAGTTAAGCTGTTGTCTCCTCACCAAAAGCATTTCACTATACTCAAGAAGCAAAGACCCTTTGAGACTTTGTCTACTTAAAATGGTCAAGGTTTATTTCTCGCACGCACACACACACGCACGCACACACACACACACACAACCTTCTTTAGCCATTTTTATTCATCTTTTGTCAGGGGACATTGCATGGGCAAACACACTACCACCTGAACCATAACATCAAAACCTCTTCAAAGATGTTTTAGATTAGAACATTTGCTTACATTGAGTTTGAGTAGCCAGCTAGTTCCTCCTTCCCTCTATAGCCAGTTACCATTTAGATCCATAGCCAGTCAAATTCATTCTCAATTTAATCTTGACAAGATACACCATGACACTTGTTGTGACCTAACAATGATATTGGTAACCTAAAACAAAACATCAATTCAACATAACTGCTTATCAAATAACCTAGTAGGCCTACTCTTGAATAGGCTGTAATCCTTCTAAATTCAACATTAAAACGGCAGGATGTCTAAAATGTTACCTATTAAAAAGTAGGGAACCTAAAACTCGTCGACGTTGGAGTGGAGCTCATTTTGTTGATTAGTGTGCGCAGAGGGAGTTCTACTCCACTAGCCTAGTGATTGGCAATTTACTCCTCCCTGTCTGACCTATCATCGCCCACAATACGAGAATCTTCAGTGCCTCTGAAGCTTGTCAGTTTTTTAAAACTTACCTGCTCAGACGGCGGACTGAGTTTTGATAGTCCGCCAACCATGACCCGCCAAGACTCAGCGGCCCCAGCCGGAAGCTTGAGCGTCCAGGGCCCCTCAAACTCCGGTTACAACACCAACCCTGTGCCGGTACCTGTGATCACACAGACGGACACACGAGACAAATGGAGCAAGAAGATGGATTTTCTTTTATCAGTCATTGGCTTCGCGGTAGACTTGGGAAATGTGTGGAGATTTCCATACATTTGTTACCAAAACGGAGGCGGTAAGAGTTTTTCTAATTACTGATTTATTTGCTTTATATTTTAGCGGGCTAATCTATGCCCTTAGTTACATTTATGTGGTCTCGTCTTTCTTGATAGTAGATATGATAGTAGGCTGCCATTAATAAATATTATTCTTTACACAACCTGTTTGTAATAAAGATTTTGAAAATGATAGTTGCTCTTATGCGCGCACCAGGGTAGACAGGCTATACCTTGTGCTGTCCATGGTGCTGAAATAAGCTTCACAGGCTGTATAGCCTGCAACCCACAATAATAAACTCACTGAAACACACTTAAATATTTTTTTTAGTTCATCTTCAAATTAAAACATTGAACTACGTATACAGTACCATAGTTTTTACTGTTTATGATTGAAATATAGCCTAGAGTATTAGCTAGGAGAGTTCATCCGCCAAGATTAGTTAGAAAGAGACGAGTTTCGATGTCCCAAATGTTGTTGGACGCTGAATGAGGCTACAAAGCATAGGCCTACCTCTAATCTAATCACTATTATTGAAAACGGAAAGTGGAAAATGTATATCCTATCGAGGTTATAGGCTATAAACGAATTAAACAGTCTGGAATTAATGTATTTTTTTGTGTTATTTTGTCTGTCATCTGTATTTACCGTTATATTTCCACCACATTTGTAGAAGGCTATCGTTTGCAATTTAACTCGAGGGAGTATTTCTTGATGCACTGATTTTATCCACCATAGTGACAGAACTGCTTCTCTAAAAGTAGCGCATGTAGCCATTTGCATGTATAACTGTTCTGAATTTTAAAAAAATTAAAGTTATAACATGTGTAGGGATATACAGTTTATATATATATAAAAAAAACTACCAATCATTTAACGGATGGTCAGTTTGAAAAGTAAAGACATTTCACATCTTTTAATAATGTAATTCCTTTCAATTAAAGTAACTGTCACCAAAACGTAGACGCCATAAGGTTACCCAAACATGTGCGCAATAAGATTTCCTTTCGAATAAAATATAAAAAAGTCGTTTAAGTGTATCTAAAGATAAATAATGATTTATAACCTGTTTAATAAAAATGTATGAGCCTTTATGATGCAAGGCTTATAAATAAAATGTTAAGTATCTTTATGCATAACATCTTAACTGTCTCAAACTGGCTGTTATTTAGTCTAGATCATTACTCAATTATTATAATACATAATATAGGGCCTCATATACGACTTAAAAGTCTTACAATGCATTATAATTGCATCATAATGCATGACATGGATGGTTTTCTTACTCAGATATTAAACTATGAAGTAGTAGAAGTAACTATTTGTAAAGGGCCTGTCCTTCCTAATATGTCTCACATCTTAGCTTGCACACCAGACACTTTATGCGCTGTGGCAATAGCCCGAGGAGGAGGTTAGGCCTACATCTTCATCTACACAATGTGATTCTCTTAAAGTGATGAGTCAGACCTGTGATTTTGCCTCTCTACATCTGTGTACAGGGGCTTTCCTAATCCCCTACATTGTCATGGCAATTTTTGGAGGGGTGCCACTCTTTTACATGGAACTGGCACTGGGACAGTTCCACAGAACTGGTGCCATATCCATATGGAAACACATATGCCCCATCTTCAAAGGTAGGACTGGAATCACCTACCTTCATACACAACCCACCTCACAACTCACGGACCCCACACTAGTGAATATCTTTACATTACCTGCATACTACACATCTTCTTATCACATTCACGTCGTGACCCTTACTGTTGACAATTCAACAGTGTATTTACAGCACAGGGTGACTGTGGAATCATTTGTACAGTGGGTCAATTGAAGTACAGTACAATTAAATTTACACTAGGCCTACTACAAATTAATTGGTCATTTCAAAATGGCATAATAGGCATATTTACACTGAGGCACACACCTCTACTCTCTGATGACATTGATCCATCTGTCCATGGTTTCAGGCATTGGGTATGCGATCTGTGTCATCTCGCTCTACGTCTCATTCTACTACAACACCATCATCGCCTGGGCACTCTTCTACTTCTACTCGTCCTTCGCCAGCGTCCTGCCCTGGACCAACTGTGACAATGCCTGGAACACTGAAAACTGCACCAACTACTTCCTGAAAGACAACGTGACCTGGAATAACTACTCCAGGTCACCTGCTGAGGAATTTTACACGTAAGTGCATGTAAGTGGCAGACAGCACAGTGAAATACTGTTACCATCATCTTGAAAAACCACGTCAATGGGTTGACATCATTTTGATCATTTCATTGCATTAAAATATTTAGACATCTTTTACATTTCACAATAGTGCATTGTCATTTTCGTTTTTTCATCAAACACTTGCTTACAAGTGTTGAAACATGCTGTGATTATAGAAAACAGGAAATTAACTTAGCACACTGCAAGAAGAACTGATGCTCTATTTAGCTAACCAATGATAGTTCAATGGCTCGCTTACACAGATGTAGCAGTAGCATCTTAATTTGAGCCAATTTGCTACAGCAGGAAAATAATCCTGCAGCAATAGGATGTGAATTATTATGTGGATTATAATTAATTGATATTTTTGTAGGGTTTGGTAAATTAAGTCTGAAATTTCAAAGTGGAAAGTGGAAAACCTCAAATACACTACAAATGTTACATTTCCTCCTGCAACAGGGTGATCAAATTAAGATCCTACATCTGTATTATATGGCCCTCAAAAAGGATCTATATCGAACCACAAAGCATCCTTAGTTTTAGCAGTGTATGTAGGCCGAGGCTTACGGACAAAGGAAGTACATGTAAACAACTCATATATTGTTCCACCTTAGGAGGAATGTTCTGGAAATCCACAAGTCCGATGGGCTGAGTAACGTGGGGGGTGTTCGCTGGCAGCTGATGCTCTGCCTCTTCCTCATCTTCACTATCGTTTACTTCAGTCTCTGGAAGGGAGTGAAGACATCAGGGAAGGTAAACAAGTCCAAGCCACTCTTGCAGTAAAGGGGTGTCAGTGTGTGGGGGAAATTACCTGAGCATATTATAGCAAAATGGTGGTGGTTAGTACCAGGTCATTCGACCCAAAGGCAAACACACTGGCCACAGAGAGATTTTTCAGTTGGGGACGTTCCTAGACTAGGGTCATTACAATACCTTGTCCAGTGTGATTCACAAGACTATAATCTCAATTTCTCTTCCCTTCTCATCTCTCTCTCTGTCTGCTGCTTTTCCCGTCCCGTGCCAGGTAGTGTGGGTGACAGCCACCTTGCCCTATGTGGTGCTCTTCATCCTGTTGATCCGTGGTGCCACCCTACCAGGTGCATGGAAGGGAGTGGTCTTCTACCTCCAGCCCAAGTGGGAGAAACTCTTCGAGACCAGTGTGAGTTATGATAAGATTCCACATGATCACATCAATTCCATATGATCATTTGTTTGGAGCAGGAAACACTGTCAAATAGCTTGAAGAATTTTGCGTAATTGTCTGATAATTTTGGTACCAAATGGGAGTTGGTATAGTAGACTGAGCGGGCAAAAACTTGGCATGGGATGTTAGAATGATGTCATTATTTGGTTGTACAGACGCAGTAGTTTTTTTTGCACGTCACAGCACAGCATTCTGCACCCGCCTGTGTCAAAATCCATCAAAGAAAGGAAGTGCACAGCAGTGGTCAAACACAGTCAATCCCATACAAAATAATGTTATTTCCCTGGTGATGAAGAGGATGTGTGGCATTTGTTATTTCAATTCAATGCAGTAAAATGTTTTTCCCCAGGCGATTTTGACCCAGGCGAGTGCAGTATGCTGTGCTGTGATGCGCAGCACAAAAAATACTGCATCTGTAAACTTGCCTTTCTGGTGATGGGGATGGCAGCCTGAGTTCATTGCAACCAGTATATTGGGAACAGTCTATCATATGTCCTTTAATTTCTAGTGTCTGATGGTCCAGTGCTGTGTTGTTGGCTCAGTATGAGTGAGTGCTTTGGTTCAAGGGAATAATGATGAGATGAGATGCATAAATAAGCCACAGCATGCGATAATGAGATGCGTAATTGGTTTAGATGTTTTTTACATTAACAAAGCCCCCCACTCCATTCTCTCGCAATCACACATATACTTTCTCTTTTCGTCCTCCTCTCCCTCTCCAAATGCACGCTCCTCTTCAGATCACTCAGTACAGCTGTGAAATAGGATCTGTATGAGGCTATCATTCAGCACAACTGTCACAACAGGTCACAGAAATCCATCGGAAAATACAGAAAATTACAATTTTGGAATTCAATTCAATGAACACCCTTTAATTTGTGCTTACGCTGCAGGTATAATGCATTATGATGTGCAATGCATTACAAGACTTGACATCAGCATGTATGACACCCTTTATAATAGCGTACTATTATCCTGACTACAAAACAGCAAAATGTGCATAGACATAAAGGTGCATACATGCTAATAAAAAGTAATATATTATTATGTGCGGACTTTAATTTGAAGTGTTACATGGTATTTATTATGTATTCAGCAAGAAACACTGTGCTTGATTTGATTTGATATGATTTGATGCTTGGATGGAATCAGCTGTCTGAAATTGAACAATTTTAAAATGAGAACATAAATTGCATAGCATTTAAATCTCTAGAATAGCAGAGGATTATCACAGATAGACAGGCAGGCAGGCAGGTAGACAGACCAGCCTGGCCTCAAAGACATAACCTTAACCCCTAACCCTAACCCTAAACCCTAGCCTAGCTAATGTTAGCCACCTAGCCACCTAGCCAAGCACGTGCACAGATAGAGCCATAGGGATGCTGGAGCGCCTGCCCTCCTGTGAAAAAAGTGCCCTTTTGATTGGTGGCCTTGTAACTTTAAATGCAACAAATTGCCCATCAAATTAGATCATTTCTCATAAACTCATAAATCCCCCCCCCCCCGAGCATCCCATTGGTGTCTTCATGAACACCCCCCCCCGAGCATCCCATTGGTGTCTTCATGAACACCCCCTTCGAGCATCCCATTGGTGCCTTCATGAACACCCCCTTCGAGCATCCCATTGGTGTCTTCATGAACACCCCCTTCGAGCATCCCATTGGTGCCTTCATGAACAACCCCTTCGAGCACGACAGTCTCATGCTTGTGTGACACATTTGATCATCTGGATTTCCCCTGATTCTCTATGCAATTAAAATGGGGGGTCAAAAGGGAAATAAAAGTGTTATCTACATTTACATCTACAACTACATATCTCACTCTACAATAAAGACCTGATTGGTGGAGGGCTGCACAGATGGTTGTCCTTCTGGAAGATTCTCTCAGCTCCACAGAGGAACTCTGGAGCCCTGTCAGAGTGACCTTTGGGTTCTTGGTCACCTCCCTGACCAAGGCCCTTCTCCCCCGATTGCTCAGTTTGGTTGGGCGGTCAGCTCTAGGAAGAGTCTTGGTGGTTCCAAACTTCTTCCAATCCTGTCTTGGAGCGCTATGGACAATTCCTTCAACCTCATGTCTTGGATTTTGCTCTGACATGCACTGTCAACTGTAGGACTTTATATAGACAGGTGTGTGCCCTTCCAAATCATGTCCAATCAATAGAATTCACCACAGCAGGACTCCAATCAAGTTGTAGAAACATCTCAAGGATGATCAATGGAAACAGGATACACCGAGCTCAATTTCGAGTCTCATAGCAAAGAGTCTGAATACTTATATGAATAAGGTATTTAAGTTTTTTTTAAATGATACATTTGCAAACATTTCTAACAACCTGTTTTCACGTTGTCATTATGGGGTATTGTGTGTAGAATTAGGGGATTTTTTTATTTAATCCATTTTAGAATAAGGCAGTAACGTAACAAAATGTGGAAAATGTGAAGGGGTCTGAATACTTTCCCGAATGCACTGTTTATACACTACTGGTCAAACGTTTTTGAACTCCTACTCATTCAAGGGTTTTTCTTTATTTATACTATTTTCTACATTGTAGAATAATAGTGAAGACATCAAAACTATGAAATAACACATATGGAATCATGTAGTAACCAGAAAAGTGTTAATATATTTTATATTTGAGATTTTTCAAATAGCCACACTTTGCCTTGATGACAGCTTTGCACACACTTGACATTCTCTCAAGCAGCTTCATGAGGTAGTCACCTGGAATGTATTTCAATTAATAGGTGTTCCTTCTTAAAAGTTCATTTGTGGAATTTCTTTCCTTCCTTCTTTCCTTCTTTCCTTTCTTTCCTTTCTTTCCTGCGTTTGAGCCAATCAGTTGTGTTGTGACAAGGTAGGGGGGTAAACAGAAGATGGCCCTATTTGGTAAAATAACAAGTACATATTATGGCAAGAACAGCTCAAATAAGCAATGAGAAACGACAGTCCATCGTTACTTTAAGACATGAAGGTCAGTCAATAAGGAACATTTCAAGAACTTTTAAAGGTTCTTCAAGTGCAGTCGCAAAAACCATCAAGCGCTATGATGAAACTGACTCTCATGAGGACCACCACAGGAATGGAAGACCCAGAGTTACCTCTGCTGCAGAGGATGAGTTCATTAGAGTTACCAGCCTCAGAAATTTCAGCCCAAATAAATGCTTCACAGAGTTCAAGTAACAGACACATCTGAACATAAACTTTTCAGAGGAGACTGTGTGAATCAGGCCTTCATGGTCGAATTGCTGCAAAGAAACCACTACTAAAGGACACCAATCATACCAAGAGACTTGCTTGGGAAAAGAAACACGACCAATGGACATTAGACTGGTGGAAATTTGTTGTTTGGTCTGAAGTCCAAATTGGAGTGTGGGTGAACGGATGATCTCCGCATGTGTGGTTCCCACCGTAAAGCATGCAGGAGGAGGTGTTATGGCGTGTGGGTGCTTTGCTGGTGACACTGTCTGGGATTTATTTAGAACTCTATCCCATCTGGTTTGGGTTTAGTGGGACTATCATTTGTTTTTCAACAGGACAATGACCCAACACACCTCCAGGCTGTGTAAGTGCTATTTTACCAAGAAGAAGAGTGACGGAGTGCTGCATCAGATGACCTGGCCTCCACAATCCCCCGACCTCAACCAAATGGAGATGGTTTGGGATGAGTTGGACCGCAGAGTGAAAGAAAAGTAGCCAACAAGTGTTCAGCGTATGTGGGAGACTGTTGGAAAATCATTCCAGGTGAATCTGGTTGAGAGAATGCGAAGAGCGTCCAAAGCTGTCATCAAGGCAAAAGGTGGCTATTTGAAGAATCGCAAATATAACACATATTTAGATTTGTTGAACACTTTTTTTGGTTACTACATGATTCCATATGTATTATTTCATAGTTTGGATTATTCTGAAATATAGAAAATAGTAAAAATAAAGAAAAACCCATGAATGAGTTTGACTGGTACTGTATAGATATATGCTGAACATAAATAGTAATGTCACATGTAAAGTTCTGGTCCCATGTTTCATGAGCTGAAATAAAAGATTCCAGAAATTTTCCATATGCACAAAAATATAATTTATGTCAATTTTGTTTACATCCCTGTTAGTGAGCATGTCTCCTTTGACAAGATAATCCATCCACCTTACTGGTGTGGCATATCAAGAAGCTGATTCATCAACATGATCATTACACAGGTGCACCTTGTGCTGGGGACAATAAAAGGCCACTCTAAAATGTGCAGTTTTGTCACACAACACAATACCACAGATGTCTCCAGTTTTGAGGGAGCATGCAAATGGCATGCTGACTACAGGTATGTCCACCAGAGCTGTTGAATGATTGAATGTTAATTTGTCTACCATAAGCCATCTCCAACATCGTTTTAGAGAAATTGGCAGTACGTCAACCAGCCTCACAACCACATGTATAGCGTCGTGTGGGGGAGCGGTTTGCTGATGTCAACATTGTGAACAGAGCGCCCCATGGTGGCGGTGGGTTTATGGTATGGGCAGGTGAACACAATTGCATTTTATCCATGACAATTTTAATGCACAGAGATGCCGTGACAAGATCTTGAGGTCCATTGTCATACCATTCATCCACCGCCATTCATCTGATGTTTCAGCATGATAATGCACTGCCCCATGTCACAAGGATCTGTACACAATTCCTTGAAGCTGTTCTTACATGGCCTGCAAATTAACCAGACATGTCACCCATTGAGGATATCCCGCCAATATCCAGCAACTTTGCACAGCCATTGAACATTGAAGAGGATTGGGACAACATTCCACAGGCCACAATCAACAACCTGATCAACTCTATGCGACGGAGATATGTCGCGCTGCATCGATTCTGGCCAATGCTAGCTTCAATGTTTCCCACAGTTGTGTCAAGTTGGCTGAATGTCCTTTGGGTGGTGGACCATTCTTTATACACACAGGAAACTCTTGAGTGTGGAAAACCCAGCAGCTCTTGACACAAACTGGTGCGCCTGGCACCTGCTACCATACCCAATTCAAAGGCACCTAAGTATTTTGTCTTGCCCATTCACCCTCTGAATGGTACACATACACAATCCATGTCTCAATTGTCTCAAGGCTTAAAAAGCATTCTTTAACCTGTCTCCTCCCCTTCATCTATACTGATTTGAAGTGGATTTAACAAGTGACATCAATAAGGGATCATAGCTTTCACCTGGATTCACCTGGTCGGTCTATGACATGGAAAGAGCAGGTGTCCTTAATGTTTTTACACTCAGTGTATTTGGGGGTGTGCCCTTTTTTCACTTTAAGCACCTACTCCACCAAAGGTCTGTGCACGGGCCTGCACCTAGCTAATGTTAGCCACAACAAATTGGAATTAGTTATATATCATGCATATTGCAAATTCGGAACATATTGTATGAAATTCAGTACTTAACATATCATACGAAATGGATGATGGATGTCCACAAATTAATACATACCATATGAAAAGTAACATATCATAATAAATGGAGGGATACAAATGTTCATTTACTATGTTTAGTCGATCCCTGAGTCGAGGTTGGACAGACAGACAGGTAGTGAGACAAACAGAAAGACAGACAGACAGGAACAGTTAGGCTTCAGTAGCTTAATACAGGTCTTTATTCTGTTGAGTAATGCATGGAGACAATACAGGTCAAAGCACCAAGTCTGACATTATGAGAGTTCAGGTAAATTTCCTAAGTGCTTATTTAGTGAATATGGTGAGATAGAATTCCACAGGTTCGGTCATGTGAGTGTAATTCATCTCCATGTGTTTTGTAGGTGTGGGTAGATGCTGCGGCTCAGATCTTCTTCTCCCTGGGACCAGGCTTTGGGGTACTCCTTGCCCTCTCCAGCTACAACCCCTTCACCAACAACTGTTATCGGTAAGAGCTGATACTAAAACTCCTTTGAATAATAGTAAATACACACTTCTGATTATCCATTTTTACAGAAGTAACTTTTCATGGTATGCAATTTATCCCAAATGATTTGGCTCAATTATGCCTAACTCTTTGTGATAACCTTCATGAAAAAGCATTAAATTAACTATTTATAAACTATTATTAAATAACTTTAATTATTTGGTTGGTAGCATTTAGAAATATATAGCCTAAGCCTTATTAACATTCATATTCATAAGCATTTAAAATATATAAACCACTTATAAACATATATAATGGATTATTCATGAAATGTATTATAAAGTGTTACTCAATCTTTTGGGTCACTTGCACACAACACACCTGGAGAAATGGGAGACTTTGATCAATTAAGCTACAGTATATCTGCCTGTATTCACATATGCCATTTAGTAGACGCTTATATTCGAAACGACTTACACTAAGGGTGGCCCCAGTGGGAATCAAACCCACAAACCTTCCATTGCTGAAACTGTGAACCACATCAATCAATCAATCACTTCCAAACAATGAAAAAGTAAAACCCAGTATGACTTAGAGGAGGTAAGCTTGTCCAGGGTGGAAAGGAAGTTGCTCCTCGTCCTGAATGCCCCACACACCAGTGAGGTAGGTAGAAGTGAGGCTGGATCTCCACAATAGCGTTTCCAATCTCTCTCACAAAAAGCCATCATGCATTGACATCCAGTGGCAGAAACATGTGTCTCGGGCAGGCTAACTATAGCTCTCACTTTCATACACATCAGCCCCATGTAGGAGGGGAGGGAGGAAGCACCGGCCAATCACAGGGATTTATTTACCATGTGTTGAATAGATAGGCTTAAACGGATGTCCCACAGCAACTCTTTAAGACAATGTAATTATAATTAGAAAGAGGGAGTGGTGAGTCCAGCGTCGTGGGAGATGAATGGGTGACAGGGCTCACCTGAAGGACAAATTGAATTGTAAGCTCCCTGTAAGACGGCTGGCGTGGACATGGTTAATGTGGTTAGTAGTGTAACAGTGGTACAGGTGAGGAAACAGTGGCACTGCTGCTTCTCGGAGACATTCATGAATCACACAGAATGTGAATGGACTTACTCTTACTGACAGGGTTATCCTAATGAAAAGAAAGTGAATGCCCACCCCATAGAAATGAAAAATGGCATTTAGAATGCTGTGTATGTCAATGGTCCACTGTCTATGTTTGCTTGCTGGCTAGCGAGCTTGGAGAACATGTCTTACAAGGGTAATCCATTTTGGGGGGCAGTTGCCACATTTACAAAATCCCAATGTAACAACTGTTCACAACCAAACCAGAGTAAGGTATATGAATGACAATACTTGAGATGATCAGACAGGCACCATGTTTGCCTCTGTGTTGTGACGCTGTAGTGATGCCATAGTGACCAGCCTGGTGAACTGCCTGACCAGCTTCATGTCTGGGTTTGTGATCTTCACTATGCTGGGTTACATGGCAGAGAAGAGAAATGTGAATGTGGAGGATGTGGCCAGAGACAAAGGTAAGTGGCCAAAACTCTCTAACTCTCTAAAACCACTTAAAAAGTTTCTCCAATACCTGTTTTTGGTGTATTTATATGTTTTTGATACACTGCTGTAACTGACTGTACTTGTTCAATAAGAATGTATTTCTATATCTACAACAAGAATAGGACATTGTAGCTTTGAGATTGTTCTCAGCCTTGTATTTACCCCCCAGGTCCAAGCCTACTCTTCATCACATATCCAGAGGCCATAGCCAACATGACAGGATCAACGTTCTTCGCCATTATCTTCTTCGTGATGATGATCACTCTTGGGCTTGATAGCACGGTATGAAGACTTGCCTAATTTGATGTATCAGATTATCTCTAAATTAAGTGATCTTTAATTGTTGTATGTAATCACTCTCATTGACGTAGCCCGCTCTAATTTCTGTCTAAGTTCGGAGGACTGGAGGCTATCATTACTGCTGTGATGGATGAATACCCTGAATACCTGGCACACAGACGGGAGCTGTTTGTACTGGGCTTGGTCGTTGTGTGCTTTTTGGGCTCCCTCAGCACTCTTACCAATGTAAATAAGAATTTAGCACTTTGAAGACAGACTACAACAGGTTAAGAAAATACTTTTTTAGAGCACTTGAGGACTAGAATGTGGAGGCGGCTGATGCTACAGTTGTCATTTCAAGATGGCCCTGTAGACAGGCTAAATAATAGAATATAAATGAATAGTAAATGAACAATCCGTTCTATTTTGAGTAACTTGATTAGAATGATACATTTGCCACACGAGTGACAAGCATGTGTTTCTCTCAGGGTGGGGCCTATGTGGTGAAACTGCTGGAGGAATTTGGGGTGGGTTCCTCCATCATTGCTGTTGGTTTTCTTGAGGCCATCGCTGTTTCCTGGTTCTATGGTAAGAATGGTGAACTAATGGTGATATTACAGTTTACGCTTCCTATACTCCTAGTAGTATCTTGCATTAGAAAGACATTTTAATTCATACTGCCTCATTTATACTGCAGGTATCCCAGCGTTTAAAAGCGCTGGGTCAGTAACCAAACGGTCGCTGGTTTGAATCCCCAATCAGATGAAAAATCGGACGATGTGCCCTTGAGCAAGGCACTAAATGACTAACATGTCATTCCATATTTTGTGGTGGTTATAAAAGCTAAAGAAGTGCATTATGCATCCTGTTAACAATACATTTTTCAGATTGCACATGACAAAGTTATTTTTAGAATATTTTTTTTCAAGTTGTTGTCATAGTGTTGTTTAACCCTCTCTCTTCAATTTTCATTTGTTTCAGGTATCACAAGATTCAGCAATGACATTAAATCCATGTTAGGCTATTATCCTGGATTATTTTGGAAGGTGTGCTGGGTGGCTATTAGTCCTGCATTTCTAGCGGTAAGCACAACCGTAGGGCAACCAACCGATAAGATTTGAAATTATGGAATATATTGTACAATGAACTACTGGTTTCACATTCAATCAAGCATTGTCCTCATACTGTAACAATTAAAACGGATTTAACATTGTTAGCCATCCATTAGTTCACAAATCTGACTCAATCTGATTGACCTACAGCGCCCCATCAGTTTTTTGTAAACCTCTCAAAGATCTCAAACGTCAAATCTTCCACATGGCCCTTTTGGGTAACTTGCCCTAACATGCCAATCGTCATGGCAGGTTAAATGGCATGGGTGGATGGTTGGTGTAGGATCAGATGTGCTAACATTTCATTTGGACTTTGCCAGAGACTGTATGGTTACACTTTGCTTAAATCCTACAGGTATAATGCTTTATAACTTGTAGTAGGCATGTATAAGTCTTTAAAGTGGCTTAAAATATCGTTTGTAAAATGCTATGTATCTAAAAACTATCCTAATTTCAACTGACTCAAAATGGTTGTTATTTAATCAGGCTCATTATGAGTTGATTATAAGACATTATAAAAGGGTCATAAATGCACATGGCAAGAATTACAATGTATTATAACTGCACCATTATGGGTTATACCTGCAGAATTGAAGCATTTCAGCATAGAACCATTCTCCACCTTCAATTATTCAATCTGAAGTAGGGGACACACATCTCCCTCCTGCATCAATGTCTTATCCAAATCTTGTTTTCTCCTGTTTATATTCTACAATATTTTCCCTGTAAATGTACATTTCATTCACCTGCATAACTTAATATCCCTGCCTTCACTTTGCATACATCTCCTTTAATCTCTCTTAGCCTTCCACTGCTGAAAGAGCTGACATTTACATCGAGCTAGCTTTCTTTATTATTCTCCCTTTTTTGTATGGGCTAAATTGTTTCTGCCCTCATCTCCCTAGATGGTCTGTGATCATCTCACAAAATAAAGAGAAACATTTGTAGAGGCACAACGGGCATCTAATAGGGTGCATGCCATTGTCACATGTAAATTCGAATTGAGAAAAATATGAGTGTGGCGTGTGAGACTTTACTGTTTGTCTTTGTCGCTCTGCTTTCACAGTATATAATAGTGAGCTCCCTGCTCAAGCCAGCGCCCCTCCAACTCTTTGACTACAAGTACCCAGACTGGAGCATTACGGTGGGCTACATCATCGGTGCCTCGTCCTTCATGTGGATCCCTATCTATATGGTCTACAAGCTGGTGTGGACCCCCGGATCACTGAAACAGGTCAGGCCCTCTAATGCAGCGATTCTCAACTGGTGGGTCACGACTTGGGACTCCAGTCTGAACTTAAACGGCTTAAACCAGGTAGAAAGTGTGTAGAAATGACTGGAGGCTGTTGAGGGGAGGACGGCTCATAATAAAGCCTGGAATGGAGTAAATGAAATGGCATCAAACAAATGGAAACCATGTTTTTGATGTATTTGATACAATTCCACTGATACCGTTCCAGTTAAGGTGCCACCAACCTCCTGTGGTAGACTTACATTTTTAAACATCTCTGAAATGTTTTTCTTCAATCACTGTATTTTCAATATAGAGCTATTAGCAGCGCTATTTTGGTTTGTGTCTCAAACCAGTGAGTTTATTAACATTCTTTACATTTACATTTAAGTCATTTAGCAGACGCTCTTATCCAGAGCGACTTACAAATTGGTGCATTCACCTTATGACATCCAGTGGAACAGTAGTGCATCTAAATCTTTTAAGGGGGTGAGAGGGATTACTTTATCCTATCCTAGGTATTCCTTAAAGAGGTGGGGTTTCAGGTGTCTCCGGAAGGTGGTGATTGACTCCGCTGTCCTGGCGTCGTGAGGGAGTTTGTTCCACCATTGGGGGGCCAGAGCAGCGAACAGTTTTGACTGGGCTGAGCGGGAACTGTACTTCCTCAGTGGTAGGGAGGCGAGCAGGCCAGAGGTGGATGAACGCAGTGCCCTTGTTTGGGTGTAGGGCCTGATCAGAGCCTGGAGGTACTGAGGTGCCGTTCCCCTCACAGCTCCGTAGGCAAGCACCATGGTCTTGTAGCGGATGCGAGCTTCAACTGGAAGCCAGTGGAGAGAGCGGAGGAGCGGGGTGACGTGAGAGAACTTGGGAAGGTTGAACACCAGACGGGCTGCGGCGTTCTGGATGAGTTGTAGGGGTTTAATGGCACAGGCAGGGAGCCCAGCCAACAGCGAGTTGCAGTAATCCAGACGGGAGATGACGAGTGCCTGGATTAGGACCTGCGCCGCTTCCTGTGTGAGGCAGGGTCGTACTCTGCGGATGTTGTAGAGCATGAACCTACAGGAACGGGCCACCGCCTTGATGTTAGTTGAGAACGACAGGGTGTTGTCCAGGATCACGCCAAGGTTCTTAGCGCTCTGGGAGGAGGACACAATGGAGTTGTCAACCGTGATGGCGAGATCATGGAACGGGCAGTCCTTCCCCGGGAGGAAGAGCAGCTCCGTCTTGCCGAGGTTCAGCTTGAGGTGGTGATCCGTCATCCACACTGATATGTCTGCCAGACATGCAGAGATGCGATTCGCCACCTGATCATCAGAAGGGGGAAAGGAGAAGATTAATTGTGTGTCGTCTGCATAGCAATGATAGGAGAGACCATGTGAGGTTATGACAGAGCCAAGTGACTTGGTGTATAGCGAGAATAGGAGAGGGCCTAGAACAGAGCCCTGGGGGACACCAGTGGTGAGAGCACGTGGTGTGGAGACGGATTCTCGCCACGCCACCTGGTAGGAGCGACCTGTCAGGTAGGACGCAATCAAGCGTGGGCCGCGCCGGAGATGCCCAACTCGGAGAGGGTGGAGAGGAGGATCTGATGGTTCACAGTATCGAAGGCAGCCGATAGGTCTAGAAGGATGAGAGCAGAGGAGAGAGAGTTAGCTTTAGCAGTGCGGAGCGCCTCCGTGATACAGAGAAGAGCAGTCTCAGTTGAATGACTAGTCTTGAAACCTGACTGATTTGGATCAAGAAGGTCATTCTGAGAGAGATAGCGGGAGAGCTGGCCAAGGACGGCACGTTCAAGAGTTTTGGAGAGAAAAGAAAGAAGGGATACTGGTCTGTAGTTGTTGACATCGGAGGGATCGAGTGTAGGTTTTTTCAGAAGGGGTGCAACTCTCGCTCTCTTGAAGACGGAAGGGACGTAGCCAGCGGTCAGGGATGAGTTGATGAGCGAGGTGAGGTAAGGGAGAAGGTCTCCGGAAATGGTCTGGAGAAGAGAGGAGGGGATAGGGTCAAGCGGGCACGTTGTTGGGCGGCCGGCCGTCACAAGACGCGAGATTTCATCTGGAGAGAGGGGGAGAAAGAGGTCAGAGCACAGGGTAGGGCAGTGTGAGCAGAACCAGCGGTGTCGTTTGACTTAGCAAACGAGGATCGGATGTCGTCGACCTTCTTTTCAAAATGGTTGACGAAGTCATCTGCAGAGAGGGAGGAGGGGGGGAGGGGGAGGAGGATTCAGGAGGGAGGAGAAGGTTGCAAAGAGCTTCCTAGGGTTAGAGGCAGATGCTTGGAATTTAGAGTGGTAGAAAGTGGCTTTAGCAGCAGAGAGAGAAGAGGAAAATGTAGAGAGGAGGGAGTGAAAGCATGTCAGGTCCGCAGGGAGGCGAGTTTTCCTCCATTTCCGCCTCGGCTGCCCGGAGCCCTGTTCTGTGAGCTCGCAATGAGTCGTTGAGCCACGGAGCGGGAGGGGAGGACCGAGCCGGCCTGGAGGATAGGGGACATAGAGAGTCAAAGGATGCAGAAAGGGAGGAGAGGAGGGTTGAGGAGGCAGAATCAGGAGATAGGTTGGAGAAGGTTTGAGCAGAGGGAAGAGATGATAGGATGGAAGAGGAGAGAGTAGCGGGGAGAGAGAGCGAAGGTTGGGACGGCGCGATACCATCCGAGTAGGGGCAGTGTGGGAAGTGTTGGATGAGAGCAAGAGGGAGAAGGATACAAGGTAGTGGTCGGAGACTTGGAGGGGAGTTGCAATGAGGTTAGTGGAAGAACAGCATCTAGTAAAGATGAGGTCGAGCGTATTTCCTGCCTTGTGAGTAGGGGGAAGGTGAGAGGGTGAGGTCAAAAGAGGAGAGGAGTGGAAAGAAGGAGGCAGAGAGGAATGAGTCAAAGGTAGACGTGGGGAGGTTAAAGTCGCCCAGAACTGTGAGAGGTGAGCCGTCCTCAGGAAAGGAGCTTATCAAGGCATCAAGCTCATTGATGAACTCTCCGAGGGAACCTGGAGGGCGATAAATGATAAGGATGTTAAGCTTGAAAGGGCTGGTAACTGTGACAGCATGGAATTCAAAGGAGGCGATAGACAGATGGGTAAAGGGAGAAAGAGAGAATGACCACTTGGGAGAGATGAGGATCCCGGTGCCACCACCCCGCTGACCAGAAGCTCTCGGGGTGTGCGAGAACACGTGGGCAGACGAAGAGAGAGCAGTAGGAGTAGCAGTGTTGTCTGTGGTGATCCATGTTTCCGTCAGTGCCAAGAAGTCGAGGGACTGGAGGGAGGCATAGGCTGAGATGAACTCTGCCTTGTTGGCCGCAGATCGGCAGTTCCAGAGGCTACCGGAGACCTGGAACTCCACGTGGGTCGTGCGTGCTGGGACCACCAGATTAGGGTGGCCGCGGCCACGCGGTGTGGAGAGTTTGTATGGTCTGTGCAGAGAGGAGAGAACAGGGATAGACAGACACATAGTTGACAGGCTACAGAAGAGGCTACGCTAATGCAAAGGAGATTGGAATGACAAGTGGACTACACGTCTCGAGTGTTCAGAAAGTTAAGCTTACGTAGCAAGGATCTTATTGACTAAAATGATTAAAATGATACAGTACTGCTGAAGTAGGCTAGCTGGCAGAGGCTGCGTTGTTGACTATGTAGGCTAGCTGGCAGTGTCTGCGTTGTTGACTACACTAATCAAGTCGTTCCGTTGAGTGTAATGGTTTCTACTGTGCTACTGTGCTGCTAATATGGACAAAATGTTATTATTGACGTCGAAAGAAGTTGGAATGCTGTTCCCTTGTCATATAATTGCTACATTTACTACATTACAAGTAGTTTCCCAAATTGTATTTTGGCAATTATTTTTCGCAATGCCAATATTGGGTCGCGACTAAGACAACCTGGTTCAGTTTGGGTGCCGAGAGTAAACCAGCTGAGAAGCACTGCTCCAATGTAATCTACAAGACTTGATATAGCCTGGTGTTGTACAGTTGAAGTTTACATACACCTTAGCCAAATACATTTAAACTCAGTTTTTCACAATTCCTGACAGTTAATCATAGTAAAAATTCCCTGTCTTAGGTCAGTTAGGATCACCACTTTATTTTAAGAATGTGAAATGTCAGAAGGATAGTAGAGAGAATGATTTATTTCAGCTTTAATTTCTTTCATCACATTCCCAGTGGGTCAGAAGTTTACATACACTCAATTAGTATTTGGTAGCATTGTCTTTAAATGTTTTAACTTGGGTCAAATGTTTCGAGTAGCCTTCCACAAGCTTCCCACAATAAGTTGGGTGAATTTTGGCCCATTCCTCCTGACAGTGTTGTTGTAACTGAGTCAGGTTTGTAGGCCTCCTTGCTTGTACACGCTTTTTCAGTTCTGCCCACAAATTTTCTATAGGATTGAGGTCAGGGCTTTGTGATGGCCACTCCAATACCTTGACTTTGTTGTCCTTAAGCCATTTTGCCACAACTTTGGAAGTATGCTTGGGGTCATTGTCCCTTTGGAAGACCCATTTGCGACCAAGCTTTAACTTCCTGACTGATGTCTTGAGATGTTGCGTCAATATATCCACATAATTTTCCTACCTCATGATGCCATCTATTTTGTGAAGTGCACCAGTCCCTCCTGCAGCAAAGTACCCTCACAACATGATGCTGCCACCCCTGTGCTTCACGGTTGGGATGGTGTTCTTCAGCTTGCAAGCCTCTGCCTTTTTCCTCCAAACTTAACAACGATCATTATGGCCAAACAGTTCTATTTTTGTTTCATCAGACCAGAGGACATTTCTCCAAAAAGTACGAGCTTTGTCCCCATGTGCAGTTGCAAACCGTTGTATGGCGGTTTTGGAGCAGTGGCTTTTTCCTTGCTGAGCGGCCTTTCAGGTTATGTCGATATAGGACTTGTTTTACTGTGGATATAGATACTTTTGTACCTGTTTCCTCCACATCTTCACAAGGTTCTTTGCTGTTGTTCTGGGATTGATTTGCACTTTTCGCACCAAAGTACGTTCATCTCAAGGAGACAGAACGCGTCTCCTTCCTGAGTGGTATGATGGCTGCGTGGTGTTTATGGTTGCATACTATTTTTTGTACAGATGAATGTGGTAACTTTAGGCATTTGGAAATTGCTCCCAAGATTTAACCAGATTTGTGGAGGTCTACAAATATTTGTCTGAGGTCTTGGCTGATTTATTTTGATTTTCCTGTGATGTCAAGCAAAGAGGCACTGAGTTTGAAGATAGGCCTTAAAATACATCCACAGGTACACCTCCAATTGACTCAAATTATGTCAATTAACCGATCAGAAGCTTCTAAAGCCATGACATCATTTTCTGGAATTGTCCAAGCTCTTTAAAGGCACAGTCAACTTAGTGTATGTCAACTTCTGACCCACTGGAATTGTGATACAGTGAATTATAAGTGAAATAATGTGTCTGTAAACAATTGTTGGAAAAATGACTTGTGTCCTGCACAAAGTAGATGTCCTAACCAACTTGCCAAAACTATTATTTGTTAACAAGAAATTTGTGGAGTCGTTGAAAAAAGAGTTTTACTGACTCCAAAGTGTATGTAAACTTCCGACTTCAACTGTATGTACAGTCATGCACTGTGCTGGCTATTGACAAGACATAGATGAGTAGTGTGGTCTAAAAGAAGCATATATCTTATATACTGTATACAGTATCAATATGTGATAAGTGGATGACACATGGTTTAACTATCTCTTGTTCCACATCCTTTGTGTCTACCTGTTGTTGTCCCCAGCGCCTAGCTGTGTGTCTGAGACCTGAGAGGACCATTATGCCAGAGATCCACACAGACTCCCTCAACATGAGTACTGTTCCATAGAAGCACCCACGTTGCCAAGAACCCAGCCAGGCACATTATGTTGCTACCAATAGACTCCTGAATGAGAGCCAAATCAGCAGACACAGATCAATCTCATGGAGCATTCGACAAATCTTTTTTTCTGTAGCTCAATGAGTACAATAAACACAAATAGCCTGTTAGTACATCTGTAGATGCTCTACAGAATATCTGCAGACTATTGGTAACATTTCAACTAACTATCTACTAATCCTAACCCTAACCCTTATCCTAATCCTAGCTCTAACTCTAACCTTCACCCTTACCCTAACCCTAGCTCTAACCTTCACCCTTACCCTAACCCTTATTCTAAACCTAACCCTAACTGTAACCTTAGCAAGCAGTTGCTTATCAACAGATAGTTTGTTGATAGTATGACTATCCAAGTAAAGTGTAACAGGGGACTTTAATGTAAAGATAAAATGAAATATGAATGAATATTCAGTCTGAAAGCATCCTTAAAATACATTTTTATTTTGGACAGAAAATGTATGGCTGATCCCAAGACAGGTTTCTACGGCTTGAGAGAACCACACAATCACAAAGAGCATCTTGCTAAGACTGTCATAATAAGATAAGGTTGTAAGACTGAAGGACACAATGCAGTCACTTCTCATCAATTACTTATTTTTGCTAGGTTATTATTAAGAGTTCAAAAACATGACCCAGTCACATTAAATTACCATTGTATTTTTTTTTTGTGGCGTACCCTTTTAAGCAACCACAGTGAGAAGCAGTTCTGGAAAAAATCTCATCAACATCCCAAAACATAAAATGCAAGGGATATTTTTTAAGAGTATTAGTTCAATAAGATGAATAACCAATATGTATTAATATACATGTCAATAACTGTTTTTCATACAGATAATGTAATTTGTTATGTGTGATAAGTAAAACAAGTTATACTGTGTGGCTGACAAATGGTTGATGTCTTAAACGTTTTTTCAATGGATTTTTACTAACAATAGTTCCTCACCAACATGCAAGTTAAAAGGATTAGGCCTACCTCAAAGAATGCAGTTAGCAGATGAGACCAAATAAGCTGCTAAAAGTATTTCATTTTTGGTTATGCTTTATTTCATAGTCCTTTATTTACCTGGAATTTACTTGGAAATGTAGGTGAAATTATAATAACATAATTATTGTTATGCATTTGGTTTCTGGGCCTTTCCCAATTGTTTTGAACCAGTTGGTACCCATTTGACCAGTTTCTTAGTAAATACCAGTTGCAAAGGGACTACAAAATATTTTCTCCCAAGTGTTTGTTGTTGGGATAAACAACTTCCAGTGTTTTGTGCCTTAAATGTGCCTAAATGTTGTAGATAGGTCAAAGCTGTATATAATATGTATTGATATTTCACCTCTCCAGACAAAAACAAAAACTTTTATTGTCTCTCTATTTGATAAGACTGTTTGAACTGTTACTCAAATCAAAGCCTATCAGAGATTGTAACATGTTTCCATTTATTCTCGACATTCGTTTAATTTATCTTCAGAGAATAATGTGTTGAGCCGTTTTAATTATGCTATATAATATTTGAAATGTTTTGTGATTTCGGTCTTTCTAAATAGAAAAGGAAGCATGGAGGTCCCTGTATTTGTAGGATGTGGCAGCAAATGTTATCGTATACATGTAATGAGAAGTAAAAAAATAAATATATATAAACATATGTATTACATCCTTGTGTTTTGTCCACTTTCTTCTTCTTTGTCTTCTTCTTCTTACCATTACTATATATTGTATTTTTTTTATAACAACAAAACCATGATTTGATCGCTTGCTGCTGTTCATCTTGACAGAAACAGTAAATGTAAGTAAATGTTCAGAGCTGAACGTGTGCAGAGGCAGGGGTGTCCATTATAGATAGCTGTCCCTCATGTCTTTGTGGTTGCCGTCGCTGTACACCCTAATGAGCGATTCTAATTAAAAGCCTGATTTGCAATATCCAGAAATCATCAACATACAACGCAATAGAACAGCCTCAAATGGTTTTAATTAAAGGTTTTATTAAACAGAACAACTCCTCCCTGCCCCAGAAGACCTTGATCGCGTCAAGGTCCTCTGGTATGAGGAGAACAGAATATAAATGGGTTTATTTACACAATTCCTCATTTGGGTATTTCTACATAGGGGAGCTGAGCGCCACACATCAAAGCCCCTTTGTGTGGGTCGTTGCAGTAGAGTTGTATCTCAAACAGACCTGCAGAAGAGACATGAAAGGAGCACTGGCTCAATGGCTGCTCCTATATTACCATCTGCTTATTACTTCACTGTGTGAAGAAACGCTGCAGAGAAATTTAAGGACTACACTGTCACCAAAGTAACTACACAGCTTGCCACAATGTTAGACAAAAGGCAGACACCCTCAGTGTATAATGTATAACATGTAACGGTTCTCTTTAGGTGAAGTAGAGTCAGACTAAAATGCGGCGTGGCTATTGCGATCCATGTTTAATTAAAAGAAAGTAAACACGAATCAAATACAAAAACGTACCACGAAACCCGAAACAGCCTAATACTGGTGCAAAGTAACACAGAGATAGTAACAAGGACAATCACCCACAAAACCCAACACCAAACAGGCTACCTAAATATGGTTCCCAATCAGAGACAATGACGAACACCTGCCTCTGATTGAGAACCATATCAGGCCAAACATAGAACTAGACAAACTAGACATGTTACATAGAATGCCCACTCAGCTCACACCCTGACCAACCAAAACATAGAAACATACAAAGCAAACTATGGTCAGGGTGTGACAATGACGAACAAGAAGGGGAATATTTTTGTCTTGTCATTTTCAGATCAGGGATTTGATTTTGCTATTCGAAGTAGCAACCCTCAAATTGCAGGCCTGCCTTTCTAACCTCTAGGCTACCACTATGCAATCTGTCTTGTTTCATTTCAAGGGTGTCAATCAATATGAGGCGCAAATACAGAGTAGATGAACCATCTGGTGTTTAGGGAAGAAGAGAGATACAACGTTAATTAACCTGGGATCTAAATTCGTGTTCCAAAGATAGAAAAATAACAACATTAAAAACAAAAACAGAGTTCGGCCAATTGATGGAACCTACTACATGTGCCCGTGATTGCTTAGAAATGGATAATTTGGTCCAGAGCCTGATTGCATGTCTTCTCATCGGTCAAACCTCCTAAGCAACAATGAACAACATAGAGAGGGAGGGAGAGAGAGCGAGAGCGCAAGCATAATGTATAATTGCCACAATCACCCATCCTTGCAAAATTAAACATCAACCCACCAACTCGTTGGCCTCTGAACAATACCTTCTCCCTCCCATCGTACCCCAAGCACAAAATCACTGGTGGAGAAGTCTAGTTCCACAGTGCTTCCTTTTCTGTTTCCCTACAGGTTCCTTGTTGCAGTGATGATTTATGGGGCCAGGAAGACACCAAATCTATTTCCATCCCCATTTGGTAGAGAGGCACTTTCCAGAAACAATTATGCTTCTGGGGCTCATTACAAGAAAATAGTGTTTGTATTGGTACTGGTACATGTGCTTTACTCGTGGCAACAGATGATGTGATAAAGGCCAAATACATCAGTCATGCACAGTAATGATGTAAGTCTCTATAACCCCAAGCATCTTAACCTTTATAACTTTACCCCATTGCTCTTTGACATTTCAGGAATGTAGGGAAAGTAATGACTTATATATGCACTATAAGAACTGAATTGTTTTCTTTCCTTACCAGATGTTTATTAGGCTATATAATTCCTAATATAAGAGAACCGAGAACAAAATACCGAAAGAGTAACACATCCTTTATATTCTATCCGATAACCCACCACTACATAATTCCCTATTCAGTTCCAGTTAAAATCACAATGAAGTTAAAAAATACATTATCCGCAAATCACACTATAGACCCAATTAAATAAGTAACCGAGTACAATCACTAGACTAGATGACATTGAGCGATAGACTGGATATGAAACTGAAATACTGCGGCGTAGAGACAGTTTTTAGTACTACCTGGCAGCTTTAGGACCCAGTGTAGGCTAATGTGATATCACGAGGGTGCCGCGAAACTTCCGGGAACGCCTGCGAATCAAACTTGGCCACTGGGTCTCTGCAGACAGACTCAGCTCAATGGGCAGACCAGTCCGGAGTATGGGGTTTGAGAAGCCAATGAGAGAAGTGAACAATTATTCCTTGGTTGTTAATTTTCTCAAAATCTAAAGGCACAACCGAGATTCGAGACAATTTCTTAAGTAGCTGAACATGTTTTTACTACAACCTTGTGAAAGCGATAAACTGAAAGGATTTCATTTTCGTGAAAAACAATTTATATCAAAGGATTGCCTTCGATTTGTCGGTCTGCACATACGCAGTTCTGCGCGAGACGATCGTTAGACCCGATGACGAGTTTCTGCGCATGATCTTAGCCAACGTTACCATGACGTCACCTACAAGCGTGATCGGGGATGTTGTATTGGAGAAGCAGTTTATGCTGGGAAAGTGGAAGCTTATTTTCCCTCTCGCATAATCATGTTGTATCCTAGTCGACAAAGCCTAATTCTGTATTTTCTATCCTTTGGCGCGTTTGTGAACGGGAACGGACAACTAGGTGACTCTAAACTAAATGAAAGGCCGTATGTAGTCCTACAGAATCAAAATTTGGGTAAGGTTTTATGCGGGTTAATGTGTAGCCTATTGCAGGCCCGTGTTCCTAGACAACAGCGCACCTGTTGGCAATAAAATAAGAATGTAGGCTTATCTTCTAAATAACCTGTGTAGACGTATGCAACCTTGATTTTGTTATTTTAATGTTAATTGAAGGCTATTAGTGCCATGTTTTTTCAGCAAAGTCCTCCTAACCTGTAGTTCTTTATTTGCGATGTGTTCTCGTGTGAGAGGGCGGAGCCGCGACGAATGGTCTAAAATCTCTTTCATGTATGTGCTTGTAACATTGTATTTTTTTCTATTGCAGTTGTACTTATTAGCGTCTTATCTATCCTGCTGGTGGTGATGATTGTCATGGCAGTTTGTGTGTATAAACCATTGCATCGCCGGTGAAGCAGTGTACAGCAACGTCATGCCTACTGTCCGACTGGATCCAAGGGAATCAACAATCAAGGGAATCAACAATCAAAAAAACCATAGTCTACACATCTGTCTGATAAACTGGAATGTTAGACAATAGGCACTGGGTCCCTCATTTTTATATAAACCTTTTTTTTCCCCTCCAGTATAGACTACACTGGTTGAATTAATGTTGTTTCCACGTGAAATAGATGTTGATGTCTGGGCACACCCAGTGGGATGTTATTGTGTTAAAAAAAAAACTTTATTTAACTAGGCAAGTCAATTAAGAACAAATTCTTATTTTCAATGACGCCTAGGAATAGAACGACAGATTTTTTTTACCTTGTCAGCTCGGGGATTCGAGCTTGCAACCTTTCGGTTACTAGTCCAACGCTCTAACCACTAGGCTACCTGCCACCCCGTGTGTCTTGATTAGGCCATATAAAATGTTAATTGATATAAATGATTTAATATATTTTGTGAAGGTAACTTAATATTCCTGCTGCTGTTATCGTTTAATGGAATTTTAATGTATTGTTTATATTTGTCTTAGATTATTTATATTTTTGCTTATTTACCCTGATATATTGGAGTATTATTAAAATGCCCCACCACAAGGTACTACTGAAGTAAAAAAAAAAAACATGATAAAAAAAAACTAACATACATTGGGTTGACTGTGAGTGTTGAGTGACATGAATGATATACTACGTTGACATTTTAGTCATTAAGCAGACGCTCTTATCCAAAGTGACAGTGAATGCATACATGTTTTATTCTTACTACTCCCCTGTGGGAATCAAACCCACAACCCTGGCGTTGCAAGTGCCATGCTCTACCAACTGAGCCATATGTAACCAACGCTATGTGGACAACTGCTTGTCGAACATCTCATCCCAAAATCCTGGGCATTAATAATGAGTTGGTCCCCCTTTGCCGCTACAACAGCCTCCACTCTTCTGGGAAGGCTTTCCACTAGATGTTGGAACATTGCCTCCATTCAGCCACAAGAGTATTAGTGAGGTTGGGCGATTAGACCTGGCTCCCTGTTGGCGTTACAATTCATCCCAAAGGTGTTCGATGGAGTTGAGGTAAGAGTTAGGGAGATGTCACCCTATCCCCTCAATAGTCCTGCCTCCTGAATCCAAGTGTTTGACATGGGGAGGGGACCAGTAACTTTATTATCAATCTTTATCAGCGTAGAAGCAACAGTAATTCTTCATGCTTTGGTTATCATACCTTGATCTGGGGAGTAGATCCCTCCCCAGCGTAAGGTACAAGCCCAAGTTGATTGGGGCATGATCTTAGATCCTATGACAAGCATTATAAATATGGGCCCAGATCCAGCAGAGCACTCTGTTTCCATGACTATAGATTAAAGGGATAAGTTCAATCAGCCTCTTTAAACTGTTGTTTAGTGAATGTAATGACGAATATAAGTCTGATGCTCATTGATGAGTGTTCCCATCAAGAGTGCTAATGCACAACACACACATTCGTGTGGTGATCAAATGCGTGAAGAGGCTGTTTTGAGTGGCATGCCCCCAAGCTGTTTGTCTGCCCTCTCAATCACATTTACACTCATTTCAGTGCACATTTCTCAAACCTGAAACCATTTGTTTGTACAGAATTTACTTTTTTTTAATGTATGCAATTTAGCAGAAGCTTTTATCCCAAATGCTTTGGCTCAATCTATAAACTAACTATAAACTATTATTAAATAACTTTAATTATTTGTTAACATTTAGAAACTTATAGCTTAAGCATTATTAATATTCATAAGCATTTAAAATGTATAAACATGTATAATGGATTATTCATGTATTATAAAGTGTTACTCAATAATTTGGGTCATTTGCACACATCAAACCTGAAGAAATGGGAGACTGATAAATGAAGATACACTATATATACACAAAAGTATGTGGACACCCCTTCAAATGAGTGGATTCGGCTATTTCAGCCACACCTGTTGCTGACAGGTATATAAAATCGAGCACACAGCCATACAATCTCCATTGACAAACATTGGCAGTAGAATGGCCATACTGAAGAGCTCAGTGACTTTCAATGTGGCACCACCATAGGATGCCACCTTTCCAACAAATCAGTTCGTCAAATTTCTGCCCTGCTACAGCTGCCCCGATCAACTGTAAGTAATGTTATTCTGAAGTGGAAAGGTCTAGGAGCAACAACGGCTCAGCCGCAAAGTGGTAGGCCACACAAACTCACAACAGGAACGCCGAGTGCTGAAATGTGTAAAAATCGTCTGGACTCGGTTGCAACATTCACTGCCGAGTTCCAAACTGCCTCTGCAAGCAACGTCAGCACAAGAACTGTTCGTCTGGAGTTTCCTGAAATGGGTTTCCATGGCCGAGCAACCGCACACAAGCCTAACCTCACCATGCACAATGCCAAGCGTCAGCTGGAGTGGTGTAAAGCCTGACGCCATTGGAATCTGGAACAGTGGAAAAGCCTTCTGTGGAGTGATGAATCATGCTTCATCATCTGGCATTCCGACAGACGTATCTGGGTTTGGCGGATGCCAGGAGAACCCTACCTGCCCGAATGTATTGTGCCAACTGTAAAGTTTGGTGGAGGAGGAATAATAGTCTGGGGCTATTTTTCATGGTTCGGGCTAGACCCCTTAGTTCAAGTGAAAGGAAATCATAACACTACAGCATACAATGACATTCTAGATGATTATGTGCTTCCAACTTTGTGGCAAGAGTTTGGGGAAGGCCCTTTCCTGTTTCAGAATGATAATGCCCCTGTACACAAAGTGAGGTCCATACAGAAATGGTTTGTCGAGATCGATGTGGAAGAACTTGACTGGCCTGCACAAAGCCCTGACCTCAACCCCATCGAACATCTTTTGGATTAATTGGAACCCTAATTGCGAGCCAGGCCTAATCGCCCAACATCAGTGCCCGACATCACTAATGCTCTTGTGGCTGAATGGAAGTAAGTCCCCACAGCAATGTTCCAACATCTAGTAGAAAGCCTTCACAGAAGACTGAAGGCTGTTATAGCAGCAAAGGCAGGACCAACTCCATAATAATGCTAATGATTTTGGAAGGAGATGTACGACGAGCAGGTGTCCACATACACTACATGACTAAAATGATGTTATGTACTGCCAAAAAATCATTATAAAATCAAATTCATACAATATGTTACGATTTTTTTGTGCTTAATATCCTGGACGTGATCTTTAAGTGTTGCAGCAGACAAGAGTGAGACCGGTTGCATAATGCTGAAAACACGTAAGAAGTCCTGATGTAGCTGTTGGTTTCAAAGAGATTCTCAAATGGCACTCACTCACATGCCAGTCAAAATTAGAAGGGATCAATAACACATTACGTGACAGAAAAGGTGACAGCATTTTTCTATAAGCATCTAAAATGAAAATCCGCCCCAAACTGTTTATCCCTTGTTGCTCATTTTTTTTGTGTCTATAATCTTGGTTTTTCATGTGAAATCTGGAAAGATGACGGATGTTTGATTATGAAATCACTCTTAGTTCATGAAGAGGGCTAATAGAATTTTCAATTCCATTTCAGAGTTGATTCCTTCTACACAATATAGTGCTCATGTACTGTACTGTTTATCCGCCAGTTCAGTTCAGACACTCTAATTTGTCAGTGTGGATACATGGAGCAGATGTCAGGATTTGAATGAAGCCAGTTACTATATTTAGCCCAACAAAACATACCATTAATTCATAGATCTATAGGGTAATCCAACCATAAAGTATATACCAATGATTATTGATGAAACAATGCACAGGAAATTGCTGTGACATATTCATCCAGTGTTTAAAATCTGTGAAATGGACAGCTAGAGTCATTGAATGGTTAATGATCTGAGCAGGCATTTGTCTGAAAAACAAATTAAGGATTGTGCTTTTGTGATCTGAACAATGAATAGGTTTGTGCCATCTGCTGTTAATCTTAGCAAAAAGCAGACTTACTTGTAACAGAATCAGCCGCAGTTCACCCGAATTGAAATAAAGTGCATTTATTGAAGAAATGTTTTTTAATCCAACATCACAGTTTACAAATCTTTTCACAAATTCTTATTAACATGTTAAAAAATAAGCTTACCTGCTAGCAAATAAAGCAGTAAAAAGACTTTTCCCAAGAAATCTAATCAAAGCGAACCCTGGTACATTAGAGACTGTCCTACGGTTTGGCAATTTGATCATTAGCTGTTTAGAGCTCTAGCCCCCAGAAAACAGAACAGACGAAGCGAAGCGATGCATCAGAAACATGTCCAAAGTGCTGTTGGTTATCACTGTAATTAACTACATTGGTTAATTCCTTTTTCATCCATCAACACCACTGGATAGGAAACATTTTTGAAGCCCCTTGATCACAGCTTTAAAGATGAGACCTTTCAAATGTTCTCCGGTGTCTTTAGTAGGTCTGGCCTGAGTGGCATTATAACACTAACACTGACTCCCCCTCCCAAAACCAATCATGTCTGTGGCCTAAGCCAAAATGGATCCCTAGACCCTACTATGCCCTATTGGGGAAATCTGCAATATGGTGAAAATGGCCCATCAGAGGAAAAGGTATTATTACCATATTACCATATCGCATACACCTGTCAAATCTTATCAGATCTGTACAAGAGCATAGGGCATAGGTAGGGTCTAGGGATCCATTTAGAATTGGACATGTGAGAGGGGAATGCTTAGCCTGGTTGCCAGTCTCTGTTTAGCTAACATTCCACTCTTTGTACTCTATGTCATGTGCTAAAGACATTGACTGGTACCCAGACTAGGAAATGCTCCCTTCAGTACAAAATAATGATGCTAAACTGAGCTGGCATCCATGTTTGATCTCAGATCTCTTGCACGTCACTCAGCCCACAGGTCGGTCTGTAGTTACAAGATAAAAAAAAAGAGACAGCAGTCCTTAGAACCCTGTTGTGTTTGAGGTCTGATGGCCATATTCTTCGCCAATAGATAGCCTACAATGATCCATGTTTGGACCCTGGTTGCTTGCGAGCGCCTCTGAACCATGTGTATGCTACTTTATCATCCACCACAGGTAGGCACAGTGGCTTCTGCTATTGCTTTGTTGAGTTGTGGTGCTGATGCTTAACGGTGCTCAGGGACCATTGGTGATGGCCAACAAGACGGACCACCTCCAAAATAACAACCAATTTAATAACACCTGGTTTCTGGTGCAAGTCAAGAACCTCCGTCTTCTTGTGCATGTTTGAATTACCATGTTCATTTTCACACTGTGTCAATTACAACACGAATACAAAACATGAATTCCTGCAGCACAAGAAGAATCTTACTTTTGTCTTTTTCCATGAATGACAGGTTTTGATTGAAAGTTATGCAGTGTCAGGCAAACAAGAAAAAGGGACAGCAGCACCACCAAGTCATACTGTTAGATGTCATCCTGTTCAAAGTAGAACAAATCCTAATCGATGACCAGAAAACTGCATTCGATGTGTCTACAATAAACTAATATACTGCACTTTCACTATAGTTTCAACGAAAAGGAACTGTAGAACAATGGAACCCTGAGATATTCAATCTTTCAGTCTGGCTGTGAACCTCTGTCAAATGGCTGTGTGAACACTGGAGTTCCATTCCCAGAGTCATATTCATAATAGGGCAGGTAGACCCTACCTGTTTCAGTCAGCTTGCTTCTGTTTGGTGCCTCGTGGACATGACCCAGAGCTCTGAAAGAACAACCTTCCAGAGCTCTGAAAGCCACAACTAAAGCAGCTAACAGCCACAAGCGACTGGTGGCACCTTAATTGGGGAGGACGGTCTCATAGAAATGGCTGGAATGGAATCAATGGAACGGTATTAACCACATCAAACATGGTTTCCTTGTCTTTGATTCCATTCCCCCATTATTGTCATCTGTCCTACCCTCACCAGCCTCCTGTGCTACCTGCCACAGGTTTAACCGGCTCTTGGCAACACCCAACTAATTCAAATCACAGGTTGTAACCCTGACATTCCAGTGAAATGAAACAGTTCCCAAAATAATCTCAAAGAATACATGGATTCCTCTTCGGGAGAGGAGTGGCTGACTCTTAAAAGGACAGGAGGAATCAAGGATTTGACAGCGTGTACACTTTCGAGACAGAGCCTAAGTGTTATATAGAAATACAAATATAGCAACATATTTGTTGATGTTTTTTAAACAAAAATAGGTATCAAAGTATTAAATACAGATGGTTATGTTAATGACAATGTTGTTACATGGAGGTTTTGCCGGTGTCATGGTGGATTGCATTGGAGAAGGGGGGGTGTGGGGGTTGGATTGGGAGGGGGTGTGATGGTGGCTGCTTCTTGATTTATAAATAGTTCATGCAGGTATGGCAAGGCGTGGTCTTAATAACCATTTCTCCCCCTCATATTTTCCTCTTTTTACTTCTCTGTGAGCGAGAGCTGCAATATCCTCTCCAGCTCCTCCACTTCCTCTTTCCCCCTCCTCTCCTCCTCGGCTTGGGCCCGGGCCGACAGCTCCATGGCCATGCGGAGGTCCATGTCAGGGCTGGAGGTCGAGGTGCTTGAGCTGGCCAGACTCGATGTGGTGTCTCCCAAGTCCACCAGCGCCCCTCTGTGATGCTTCTGGAATAACAGGTGTTGGTATCAGAAAGAGAAGAAAGGCTTGGAATGTTTCTTTCCAGGACGACAGTTGTCCATTGTGAATAACTACCAACTTCCTTTTAAAAGCACCTATCCACATACTGCACACCCGACCATACCTCAGCAAAGCTGAGAAAATTGTGCTTTTAATGCTAAGTTGTTTGGACACGTGCTTGCAATACCAGGTCTGTGGGTTTTGTGCTAATTGAAAGTCACTTTGGGCAAAAGTGAATAGTGTAGCCAGTGATGTGCAGGAATACTTTGTGAATACCTGCCCTGAACATAGTCACTGTTACTACCTGGCGACAACCCGGTACTCTACCCTGCACCTTAGAGACTGCTGCCCTATGTACAGAGTCATGGAACACTGGTCACTTTAATAATGTTTACATACTGTTTTACCCACTTTATATGTATATATTGTATTCTAGTGATGGCTCATCCTATATAACTACTGCTGTACAAACCTTTTCTATTCATATACTGTCCATACTTTCTCTCATATATATATTATTATATATATCACACACACATACACACGCACACACACACCTCGTTCTGATATTTCTTAATTTCTTTCTTTGTATTTTGTGGATTTGTGTGTATTGTTTTATATTGTTAGGTATACGGCACTGTTGGAGCTAGAAACATAAGCATTTCGCTGCACCAGCAACAACTTTAGAAAAATATGTGTACACACCCAATACAATTTGATTTACCTGTCACTCTGGCTACTGAGAATAGGGTCCGTGAGGTCCCCATTGGCATCTTCCCAGGCCACTTCCTAGAGTACAAAATTAAGGGTGGAGTAGGTAAGGTAAAATGCTTGGCACGTCGCAGATAGAACTGGTATAAATGTAACGGACATAATTCCCTATAATATCAGTTCTACACAATCTGTTTTGTAATATTGTGGCCTCCTGAACAGACACAGATCCCAGGTAAAAAAGATGAGAAGTGAGGCGGAGGAGTCCGTGAGAGCAAGAGGACCTGACGAGGAGTGTGTGTGGCGTGTGTGTGGCGTCTCAGACCTGTTCCGGGTCTCCACCACCGGACTCCAGCAAACTCTGGTGGATGGCGTACTGCAGTAGCTCCTCGTCGTGGTTGGATACGGGCATGTGGCGGCTGCCGCCCCCTCCTCCTCTGTGGCGGTAGTGTGCAGGCACCTTAAATACAGAGGGACACACCTGGAATAGAGGGGGAACTGGAGGGAACAGAAATAGAGAATGTTGTTATTATTGGTAAGCTGTCAATATCGACATTTCTAATGAAATTGATATGGATACATTTACATACACTTAGCAGACACTCTTATCCAGAGCGAGTTGCAGAAGCAATTAGGGTTAAGTGCATTGCACAAGGACACATCAACAAAGTTTTCACCTAGTCGGCTTTGGGATTCGAACCAGCAAACTTTCGGTTACTGGCCCAACGCTCTTAACCGCTAGGCTACCCGCCGCCAAACATTCCTATTTGTTGTTCAGCTGTCAGAAGCAACTGAAGAAATTAATTTGAGAAATCTGTTCATAATAACCCATGGGAATGAATGCCGTGGTCACTTCACCCAGGTCAGCGGAATGAGTGTGCCTACCTGCAGCTTCACCGCCGTCCTCCTCCGAGGGTGTGGGCGTGGCAGCCGAGGGTGGCGTGTCCAGGGGTTCGCACGTACTGCATTTGTTGACACCACCAAATGAAATGCGAGCATTGAGCACGTGGAACAGGGGAATCTCTGTGTGAGAGGAAACAAAGACGTATAACCTTTATGCATCCCGTTATTTAAAAGCAATGCCTCTATGGTGAGCCTTTCATAGTGGTACTTGGTGAGTATGTGTGTGTGCAGTTTTTCTCAATCAGGGGCCGTATTTATCAAGCGTGTCAGAGTATGAGTGCTGATTTAGGGTCAGTTTTGCTTTATAGTTCACATAGAATAAGATTACATGAAAAGGGGTACCTGATCCTAGATCAGCACTCCTCTGAGATGCTCAATTCAGTCTGCCCCAGATCTTTAGTGTTTGAATGAGCTAAGTCGCACAAGCATTTTGTGTAAACATTCTCATTTCTTCACTCTTCCACAGAGGATTAACTGTACCTATTTTTACAGGGAACCCCGGAGGGAACTTGAGGGTGACAAAATCCCGTAGCCGGGCGAAGTGGCTGCTGGTCCGGGCCATGAGATCGATGATAGGGGTGACCTGCTCCACCAGGGAGAGAGGGTGTTCCTCGCTCATCCACAATGTGCCCTTGAACCTGGACATATCAGGGTCATATTCATTAGTGCACACTGTAGCAATACTTTTTGCAACGTAAAACAAAAACATGTGTTTCTTATTGGACAAGTTCAGGTCGTCTCTCCCTGTTTCAGTCCATTTTTTTTGTTTTGGTGCCTGTTACGGATGGATACAAGTATCCTGTGTGTGTAGCCTGTGTGTGTGTGTGTTTCTTTTCTCTCCTTCTCCCCTCACAGGTGAAAATCATCACTCCCCAATCAGTCAACAATCAATCATCAATCAGAAGACACACCTCCTCCTGTTTCCTACCCAATCACAGTTCCTTTCCCTTGGTTTAAAAACCCCATCAGTTGTTTGCTCAATCTCTCTGTAAATGCCATGTCTGTAGATCTCTCTGTTTCACTCTCGCTTTGTGTATTAACCGCTCTTTTCTTTGAGCACCTCCATAGCACTTTTTCATCACCTGTGAGTATTGTTTTGGTTATGGTGTTTGTTTGCTGGTGGGAAACCAAGACAAGTCGCCCATGGGCATACACTACCCGTAGGTAGACTTTGTTAAATACACTAGTTAGAACTGGGCGGACCACCCACTGTATTTTTGGTTAGTTAGCTATTGTTAAAGTAGGCTAGTCTAGCTTAGGGGTGTTTTTGAATACTTATTGTTTCTTTCCTTGGGTCCAGCTCAGCCCCTTTTCCTGCTCCCCCCCCCCCCCCCATTACCGTGTGTTTACAAATAAACCTTGAGTTTGACGGTAGATTTCTGTTGTCGTGGTTATTTCGTTCACACTTTTACTTTGTCAAAATAATAATTTGCATGAGTTATGTTACGGGTCTCATTACCATCCCCCCTAGACTGTCGGGCCAAAAGGGATTCGTAACATAAGTGGGGGCTCGTCCGGGATCTGTCATAACTGACACCCATGCCGCTTATGTAGATTGTGATAGTGGTATACTTCAGTGTTGAGCGTCATAACTGAAGTAGCATTAGTGTTTGCTATTTTCGTTGGCTCTTGTGAAGTAGTTAAGATGGCTACTTTTGATTTGAAATCCTTTTTGGATAACCCTTCGTGGGAGGTTTTTGACAAATGTCGTAGAGTTTACTTAATGACCGTGGCTGACCATTATTCAATATTGATTCCGCAGAGTTTAGTTAAGGCGGAGGTTAAACAGCTAGTGTTAAATGTATTGTTGGAAGAGCAGGTGCTTGTTTTACTGCTGCCTGAGCCTACTACCCCTGTAGCGGATGTTGCTGCTCCTGTAAGCCCATTGGTGTCTGATAATGAGGGCGAGGCTAAAACACCAGCCACATTGTCCCGTTTTGATCCACTCTCCCCACTGTCAAACGGTGATGCCAGGAGGGATGTCCGTTTAGCACAGTTCCAACTGGAGGCGGAAGAGAGTCCAAATTAGGCGAGAGACTCTCCAGTTGGAGATGTGTAAAATTGAGGCAGAAAGAAAACGGCATTTGGAAATGTGTAAAATTGAGGCAGAAAAAGGACGAGAACAGCGGCAGATGACATTTAAAATGTGCCAGATGGAACTGGTGCCTAATGCTTCAGTGTAAATTAACTGGTAAAGCCCAAGAGGTTTTGTCAGCGCTACCTCTGGAGGACAGTTTGAAATATGAAGGGGTCAAAGCTACTGTTCTACGTGCCTATGAGCTTGTGCCTGAGGCATACCGACAGAGATTTAGGTTTCATAGAAAGTCTTCTAGTAAGACTTATGTGGAATTTGCTAGAGACAAGGGAAATCTGTTTGATAAATGGCACGCTGCTAGTAAGGTAACTGATTTCAACTCTCTCCGTGAGTTAATCTTGTTGGAAGAGTTTAAAAATTGCTTACCCGAACGCATTGTAGTTTACCTAAACGAACAGAAAGTATCCTCCCTGGCAGAAGCGTCTGTTGGCAGATGAGTTTGTGTTGACGCACAAGAGTGTGTTTTCGGCTCAAACTGAGGGTAGAGCCACTGAGTTTCCTACCTTTAGTCCTAGTCGACCATCAGTAGTATATCAAGCACGCCAGAAGAATAAAGTGGGACATGTCATAAAGTGGGACATATGATTAATGATTGTTTCCTGCTAAAACGCAAACAAGGGATGCGTCTTCATGCCAAGCCACCAACAGGTGTTGCTCTAATTCCTACGGTTGTGAGGTCTGCAACAAAACAGGTGCCTCAGGGTAACTGTAGTTTGAAAGTCTCAGTCCCCGACCGTAGTTATGAACCATTCATTTCCGAGGGGTTTGTGTCCCTAACGAAGCGTCTCAGCGTCCAGTTAAAATCCTTAGAGATACTGGTACGGCGCAGTCGTTTATATTGTCTGATGTGTTGCCCTTATCTGACGATACATACTGTGGTTCCAGTGTGTTAGTGCAGGGTATTGAAATGGGTTTTGTCCCAGTGCCATTGCACTTTGTGAAAGTACACTGAGTTAATCAGTGGAATATTCAGAGTGGGGGTACGTCCTATGTTGCCAGTAAAAGGTGTGACCTTTATAATGGGTAACGATATTGCCGGAGGAAAGGTAGTACCCGTATTGGAAGTATTGAATAAAAGTGACCACTCTCTCTCTAATGAGCTGGCACAGAGTTATCCACATGTGTTCCCCGCTTGTGCTGTCACTCGTGCTCAGGCACTACAAGAGGGTGACGTGATAGATTTGTCGAACACTGTTCTGTTCAAAGAGGTTGATCAAGAGGATGGATTGTGTGATACCTCTGAGAAGCTGATCACCTCTGACAAACAGCCCAGGAAAGAATCAAAGAACGTTGAACTTATTGCTGATGCAATACAGTTACCAGTCACTCGTGAGCAGCTGATTGTACAGAATTATAATTTGGAGATCCGCCACAAAAGGGATTCGTAACATAAGTGGGGGCTCGTCCGGGATGCTGCTGTCTATCCAGTCAGGTCTGGTTCATTTAACGGACAGACAGGCTAATGATATTGTGTGGCTACTACAGTTTTCCATGTCTCTTTAATGACGTTCCTACTCGCACAAACGTGTTGGAACATGACATTAATATTGGAAATGCTACACCTATCAAGCAACACCCATATCGTATCAACGCTTCCAAGAGGAAGATAATGAGGGATGAGGTGAAATATTGGTTGGAGAATGACCTGGCTACGCCAAGTTCCAGCCCTTGGAGTTCTCCTTGCATTTTGGTTCCTAAACCTGATGGTACGTCCAGGTTATGTACGGATTATCGAAAGGTAAATTCTGTCACAATGCCAGATTCGTTCCCGTTACCCAGACTGGACGACTGTATCGACACTATTGGTGCTGCTAAATATGTAACTAAGTTGGACCTCTTAAAAGGTTACTGGCAGGTTCCGTTAACTTCACGTGCATCTGAGATTTCTGCCTTTGTGACCCCAGACATCTTCCTACAGTACTCAGTCATGGCTTTTGGGATGCGAAATGCACCAGCCACTTTCCAACGACTGGTTAACTCCGTATTAGCTGGCGTTCCTAATTGTAGTGTATACCTTGATGACCTAGTGATTTATTCGTCTGAGTGGTCAGATCAGGTTGACTCTGTAAGGGTAGTATGTGAACGGTTGGCAGCTGCTTCTCTAACCCTGAACTTGGCAAAGTGCGAGTTTGGGAAGGCTACTGTTACCTATCTCGGGAAGGGGTCGGCCATGGACCGGTGCGCCCTGTTGATGCCAAGGTCTTGGCTATAACTGCATTCCCTGCACCTACCACCAGACGAGAGCTACGCCGCTTTTTAGGGATGGTTGGCTACTACCGTAGCTTCTATAAAAATTTCTCTGCGGTAGTTGCTCCATTGACCGATTTTGCTTTGTCCAGCTAGACCATTTGTGTGGTCCCCTCATTGTAAGAGAGCTTTTGAATCTGCGACAGCACTCTTATGTAGTACCCCTGTACTTGCTGCTCCGGATTTTGAACAACCGTTCAAACTTGAGGTAGATGCTAGTGCCAGAGGTGCTGGTGCTGTTCTACTGCAGCAGGACAAGAGTGGAGTGGATCATCCCGTTTGTTATTTTTCCCGTAAATTTAATAAATGTCAAACAAACTATGCGACAATAGAACAAGAAGCTCTTGCTTTGTTGTTGGCTCTGCAATACTTTGAAGTATATATTGGTTCCAGTGCCCTACCAGTGATTGTATATACTGACCATAACCCCTTAGTTTTTCTCCACCGAATGTAGAACCAGCGCCTTATGCATTGGGCGCTGATTGTACAGAATTATAATTTGGAGATCCGCCACAAAAAGGGTTCTGATAATGTGTTTGCGGATGCTTTGTCTCGTGTGTAATGATTGTTGTATGTTTTGCAAGGTTGTTGACTTTGTTATTGTTGTGAGTATTCATTGAAATACTGTAGTCGCAATCCCCCCTAGGGTTGCTCTTTTAAGGGTGGGAGTGTTACGGATAATGAAAATCATAACTCTCCAATCAGTCAACAATCAATCATCAATCAGAAGACACCTCCTGTTTCCTACCCAATCACAGTTCCTTTCCCTTGGTTTAAAAACCCCATCAGTTGTTTGCTCAATCTCTCTGTAAATCTCTCTGTTTCACTCTCGCTTTGTGTATTAACCTCTCTTTTGTTTGAGCACCTCCATAGCACTTTTTCATCACCTGTGAGTATTGTTTTGGTTATGGTGTTTGTTTGCTGGTGGGAAAAGGGGAAACCAAGACAAGTCGCCCATGGGCATACACTACCCGTAGGTAGACTTTGTTAAATACACTAGTTAGAACTGGGTGGACCACCCACTGTATTTTTGGTTAGTTAGCTATTGTTAAAGTAGGCTTGTCTAGCTTAGGGGTGTTTTTGAATACTTATTGTTTCTTTCCTTGGGTCCAGCTCAGCCCCTTTTCCTGCTCCCCCCCCCATTACTGTGTGTTTACAATTAAACCTTGAGTTTGACGGTAGATTTCAGTTGTCGTGGTTTTTTCGTTCTCACTTTTACTTTGTCACAATTATAATTTGCATGAGTTATGTTATGGGTCTTATTACCATCCCCCCCTAGACTGTCGGGCCAAAAGGGATTCGTAACAGTGCCTAAGAATCAGTTTGCGCAATGGGAGGTGAAGAATGACTAATCTTAATCACATCATGAGTAGTTATTTGGGATGCAGGGTGATTTGTAGATCTGATGTTTTGTAGTTCAACCGAACTGCAATGTAGTCCCATCTCAATACAACCACTCTTATGCTAAAACCTAGACACCAACACCTTCATATGAACTGAGGGAAACCATTATAAAAACAATCAAGACTTCTGATGACATGAATATTAATGAAAAAGCCTTGCTTAGCAGCATTTTCTTACTTCTGGGTTCGGATGGTGAGTTCAATGGGCCGGCCAATGTCTCTGTCTTCAAGGTCAAACTCAGGGTCAAAGTACTCCTCTGGTGTGATAGCGGTGGGGTTGGTGGGTGTTGCGTACTCCAGAGTGAGGTCCTATCCAGAATACGAACAGAGTTGAGTGTTTTTATTGAACCCATTACAAACCAAGTTGAGTGTTCTCATTGAAGCAAACATGAACCAAGACGAAGCGTTCTTATTGAAGTCAAAAAGGCAAGTAAAATTCTGTTTATGTAGCTAAGTAATAAAACAATTAGATTAGATAATCCTCCATAACCTTAAATCCTGGTCTACTGATCTCTTACCCCTTGAGCACTGATCTGCTGCTCCACAGTCCCAAGAAGAGACTCCAGAACATTCCTCTCACCTAGAAGACAGAAGAGACAATGTGTTGTGTCAGACACAGCGCTGGTCTCCAACAAGTCTGCTCCTAAACTGAGCCAGGCCATTTAGGGTCTGTGTACTATCTCTGGGTTATTATAACTGACAGTGTAGCTGACTAAAGACGCAGCTTATTAAACATTGAGATGAGGACCATCTCTCGTAGACCAGAAGTAGTGCATTATATAGGGATAGGGGGCCATTTCAGACACTAATTGTTATGTCTCTCTACCTCCACCTAGAGGAATTATAGAGTTTACTTTTTATTCTAGCTTTCTCCTCATCGGTGAGATGCTCTGTCCTCGTCCGGATCACCACATTTACATTGTTCACAGTGAAAACCTGCAATGAAAAGAAAAACAACTCATGCAGTATACAGCATACTATTCTTCCCTTTACTGCTACAAGGAAATAACACTACTGAGCCTTTAATAAAAGCTGTCAATCTACTATAGATATTGACAAATTAAAGGGGCAATCAGCAGTTGCTACATCAATTTTGGGATTTGTAAATTAATGATATGTACCCATTGATTCTTGAAGAATATAACTTTAAAATGACTAATGAGCATAGTTCAACTGCCGTACCCCATCAGAACCCAAAGTATAAGCTTGTTTTACACAAATGTTTATATGTAAAACACTATATAGCCCCAAAACATGGTTGAAACTATAATTTTGATATCATGGATGGTCAGTCCAACACATCTATAGCTTGGTCTATGAATAAGAGATCCGGTTACATTTCTCCAGCACCATCCCTCAGCCTTTAAGCAAAACAGGGGTGGGGAGTATGCTTTGTTATTGTTTCTACTGCTGATCAACAGCATCCTCCCGGACATCCAAGACCCACTCCAATTCGCATACCGCCCCAACAGATCCACAGATGATGCAATCCCAATCGCACTCCACACTGCCCTTTCTCACCTGGAAAAAAGGAACACCTATGTGAGAATGCTGTTCATTGTCTACAGCTCAGCGTTCAACACCATAGTGCCCACAAAGCTCATCACTAAGCTAAGGACTCTGGGACTAAACACCTCCCTCTGCATCTGGATCCTGGACTTCCCCCAGGTGGTAAGAGTAGGCAAGAACACGTCTGCCACACGGATCCTTAACACTGGGGCCCCTCAGGGGTGTGTACTTAATCCCCTCCTGTATTTCCTGTTCACCCACGACTGTGTGGCCAAACACGACTCCAACACCATTAAGTTTGCTGATGACACAACAGTGGAAGGCCTGATCACCGACAAAGATGAGATGGCCCTATATGGAGGTCAGAGAACTGACAGTGTGGTGCCAGTACAACAACCTCTCCCTCAATGTGAGCAAGACAAAGGAGCTGATCATGTACTACAGGAAAAGGCAGGCCGAACAGGCTGCCATTAACATCGACAGGGCTGTAGTGGAGTGGGTCAAGAGTTTCAAGTTCCTTGATGTCCACATCACCAACGAGTTATCATGGTCCAAACATACCAAGACAATCATGAAGAGGGTACAACAAAACCTTCTCCCCCTCAGGAGACTGAAAATATTTGTCATGGGTTCCCAGATCCTCAAAAGGTTCAACAGCTGCACCATCGAGAGCATCCTGTCTGGTTGCATCACCGCCTGGTATGGCAACTGCTCGGCATCTGACCGTAAAGCACTACAGAGGGTAGTGCGAACAGCCCAGTACATCACTGGGGCCAAGCTTCCTACCATCCAGGACCTATACAATAGGCGGTGTTAGAGGAAAGCCCATAAAATTGTCAGACTCCAGTCACCCAAGTTATAGAATGTTTTCTCTGCTACCGCACGGCAAGTGGTACCAGAGCGCCAAGTCTAGGACAAAAAGGCTCCTCAACAGCTTCTATCCCCAAGCCATAAGACTGCTGAACAATTAATAAAAATCCCACTGGACAATTTACATTGACCCCCCTCCCTTTTGTACACTCCTGCTACTCGCTGTTCATTATCTATGCATAGTCCCTTCACACCCACCTACATGTACAAATTACCTAAACTAACCGGTACACCCGCACACTGACTCGATACCGGTGTCCCCTGTATATAGCCTCGTTATTGTTTTTCTTATTGTGTTACTTTTTATTATTACTTTTTATTTTAGTCTATTTGGTCAATCATTTAACTCTTCTTGAACTGCACTGTTGGTTAAGGGCTTGTAAGTAAGCATTTCACGTTAAAGTCTACACTTGTTGTATTCGGCGCATGTGACAGTTTGATTTGATTTCATTGCAGCTTTAAAGAAAGGAACTTGTGTAAGGTCAGTAAACCTAGACAAGCAACAAAATAATTAAACATTAACAGGGCAAGAATGTTATAATAAATGCACGAACCTTAGCCTCGAAACCACTGACAACTTCCGTTTTGTCACTCCTCCAACCCCAAATCCCAGATTTATTTCTGTGGAAAACAATTTGGAGTCCTGTTACTATAAAACCCTGTACAAGTTTACTTGTCCTTCAACGAAGACTTACAGTTGAAGTCGAAAGTTTACATACACCTTAGCCAAATACACTTAAACTCAGTTTTTCACAATTCCTGACATTTAATCCTAGTAAAAATTCCCTGTCTTAGGTCAGTTAGGATCACCACTTTATTTTAAATGTCAGAATAATAGTAGAGAGTGATTCATTTCAGCTATAATGTCTTTCATCACATTCCCAGTGGGTCAGAAGTTTACATACACTCAATTAGTATTTGGTAGCAATGCCTTTAAATTGTTTAACTTGGGTCAGACGTTTCGGGTAGCCTTCCACAAGCTTCCCACAATAAGTTGGGTGAATTTTGTCCCATTCCTACTGACAGAGCTGGTGTAACTGAGTCAGGCATTTAGGCCTCCTTGCACGCACACACCTTTTCATTTCCGCCCACACATCTTCTATGAGATTGAGGTCAGAGCTCAAAATGATGCTGCCACCCCCGTGCTTCACGGTTGGGATGGTGTTCTTCGGCTTGCAAGCCTCCCCCTTTTTCCTACAGACATAAGGATGGTCATTATGGCCAAACAGTTATTTTTTTGTTTCATCAGACCAGAGGACATTTCTCCAAAAAGTACGATCTTTGTTCCCATGTGCAGTTGCAAACCGTAGCCTGGCTTTTTAATGGCGGTTTTGGAGCAGTGGCTTCTTCCTTGCTGAACAGCCTTTCAGGTTATGTCGATATAGGACTCGTTTTTACTGTGGATATAGTATTTTGTACCGGTTTCCTCCAGCATCTTCACAAGGTCCTTTACTGTTGTTCTGGGATTGATTTGCACTTTTCGCACCAAAGTACATTCTTCTCTAGGAGACAGAATGCGTCTCCTTCCTGAGTGGTATGACGGCTGCGTGGTCCCATGGTGTTTATACTTGTTCACCTGTACAAACAATAGTACACGTGGTACCTTTGGGCGTTTGGAAATTGCTCCCAAGGATGAACCAGACTTGTGGAGGTCTACAATTGACACCTCCAATTGACTCAAATGATGTCAATTTGCCTATCAGAAGCTTCTAAAGCAATGACATCCTTTCTGGAATTTTCCAAGTTGTTTAGATGCACGGCCAACTTAGTGTATGTCAACTTCTGACCCACTGGAATTGTAATACAGTGAATTATAAGTGAAATAATCTGTCTGTAAACAATTGTTGGAAAAATGACTTGTTATGCACAAAGTAGATGTCTTAACCGACTTGCCAGAACTATAGTTTGTTAAACCTCTCTGGGACAGGGGGCAGTATTTTGACCTCCGGATGAAAAGCGTGCCCAAAGTAAACTGCCTGTTACACAAGCCCAGAAGCTAGGATATGCATATAATTGGTAGATTTGGATAGAAAACATTCTAAAACTGTTAAAATAATGTCTATGAGTATAACAGAACTGATATGGCAGGCGAAACCCCGAGGACAAACCCCCCCCCCCCAAAAAAATTTTTCAGCTTATCACTTTTTTCAATGGCTATTACTTTAATTATAAGGCCAAGTCCTCCCAGATTGCAGTTCCTAGGGCTTCCACTAGATGTCAACAGTCTTTAGAAAGAGTTTCAGACTGGTTTTTGGAAAAATTACCCAGAAATTGTAGTTTTTCTAGGTGGCTTCCATTTTGGCTATAGTGTTTCCAAGCGCGTGGAAGAAAACGCGTTCTTTGGTATTTTTCTCCGGTGAAGACAACGATTCTCCGTCTTAAATTTGATAGGTATCCTAATACGCAAATAAACTAAGGTTTGATTATCATCGTTGTTTGGAAAAGTTTATTAGTAATGTTTGGGATTCATTTTGTATGCATTTTGATGGAGGGAAAATGGGTGGATTATTGACTGAAGCGTGCCAGCTAAACAGTTTTTATGGATATAAAGAAGGACATTATCGAACAAAAGGACCATTTGATGTAATTGGGACCTTTCGGAGTGCCTTGAAAATAAAAGAGCCGCACACTCTAGGAGCTCAGATGCAAAAATTTCATTACCAACGTTTCGACAGCGAAGCTGTCTTCATCAGGGTATAATCACAAACACTGCGGGATGACTCATTTATATAGTGTCAAAAGACACGGGTGTCTGTAATCATGGCCAAGAGTGGCCTAATATCATTGGTTAATAATCAAATATTAAAATGTCATACAAAGAACAGCATACAAACAACAAATGGATAGCATACGATCATAGATTAATTTGACTACACAAGTTTACAAACAATTACAATGGCAAAGTCACAATAATCACAAGAATGGCTTCAGATCAAAGTCTACGTTGAGACCGAAGGGCGCAAGGGTCTTTAAATTAAAGATCCAGGCAGCTTCTCGTTTTAACTATAAATTATCAAGGTCACCCCCTCTCCTAGGCAGGGTGACATGTTCGATGCCAATATTATGCAGAGACGAAATCGAGTGGCCTGCCTCCAAGAAGTGGGCCGCAACTGGATAAGTAAAGTTTTTACACCTAATGGTGCTACGATGCTCTGAGATACGTACTTTTAATTCGCGCTTTGTTTTACCTACATAATTTTTACCACAAGGAATATATAAATAACTGCCTTAGTGGAGCACGTAATGACACCTTTTATTGGGATCGATTTCCTTGTTTGTGGGTGTTTGAAGGATATACATTTATAAGTGCCATTGCATTGAGCACAGCCATTACATTTGTAATTTCCTTCCAGTAGGAGCGCAAATAGACGTTGTTCAGGAATATCTTGGGGTGGTAAATCAGAGTGTACCAATTGGTCTCTGAGATTTCTGCCCCGCGAGAATACGATCAAGGGAAGGTCCGAAAACACATTACCGAGACTATCATCGGATTTTAGGATGTGCCAATGTTTGTGAACAATTCCCTTAATTTGTTCAGAGCACTTTGAATAGCGGGTAGTTAGAACGCAAGAATGCGTCTTTTGCGAGACTGACCTTGAAAAAGGTAATGTCTCGTTTTGTTTAGAATTTTCTCAATGGCAATATTAATCTGATCATTCTTGTAGCCCCTCTCCTTGAACTTTTTTTGCGTCTCAGCCATATTTCTGTCGAAATCGGATTGTTTTTTGCAAATGCTTTTGATTCGACAGAATTGGCTGTAGGGCAAAGTATTTTTCAAGGGAAGTGGCTGACAACTATCAGCCCTCAACAAACTGTTACGATCAGTAGGTTTCCTGTAAAGATCAGTGTATAGAACATTATCTTCACACAAGATCAAGAAAACTGATTTGACGTGTGTCAGATTGCAGAGTAAATCTCAGATGCTCAGAACAGGAGTTAAGAAAAGCATGGAACGCCTGGAGCTGTTTTGCATCACCCCTCCATAGAACAAAAATATCATCAATATATTGTTTCCAAATAATGATGTGAGGCAAGAAAACATTTTTGAGAGGATTGAAAATAGACTGTTTCTCCATGTAACCCACATATAAATGAGCATAGTTAGGAGCCATGGGGGATCCCATAGCAGTCCCTTTAGTCTGAATAAAGAAATCATTTAGAAACATGAAATAGTTATGCGTGAGTACCATTTCAGCCAATGTTACAACGCATGCACTGGAAGGTAGTTCATTAGGATCACGTTGCAGAAGAAAATGTTCCATTGCTTCAATACCGCCCTCGTGTGGAATATTGGTGTATAACAACTCAACATCAAAAGTAACTAACAAGGTATTCTCAGGGAGAGGATCAAGAGATTCAATGATAGAGATCATACTGCTGGTGTCCTTTACAAAGGAGGGGAGCTGTTCTGAGATCATACTGCTGGTGTCCTTTACAAAGGAGGGGAGCTGTTCTGAGATCATACTGCTGGTGTCCTTTACAAAGGAGGGGAGCTGTTCTGAGATCATACTGCTGGTGTCCTTTACAAAGGAGGGGAGCTGTTCTGCGAGTGGTCTAATAAAAAAAAGTAAACAAAAGTAGATAAGAGGGGCCGTTACTGCATCAATGCCCGCTACAATAGGGCGCCCTGGAGGTTGATTAACATTCTTGTGTAATTTCGGCAAAGTATAGAAAGTGGCAATTTTAGGGTGTTGAATAGCCAAAAAAACATGTTCTTTTTTGGTTATCTGACCAGAACTTAAATACCCATCTAGGACAGTCAAGATAGTATTCTGAAATTGGGAAGTTGGGTCACTTCTGAGTTTCTTGTAAAAGGTGTTGTCAAGCAGCTGTCTATGACACTCATGTACATAAGCTGTCCTATCCATGAGTACAACCGTGAGTACAACCGACCCACCCTTATCAGCGGGACAAATAAGGACTGACGTATCAGATTGTAAATCAAGTAAAGCTTGTTTTTCATTCTTAGGTAAATTATGGAAAGATTTGGATCCCTGTTTATTCTTAAGGAGAAGTCCAACATCATTTTCCACAAGTCTGCAATATGTCTCGATAGAGTGATTGCGATTGGCTGGAGGTATAAAATAACTCTTGCTTCTAAAAGGAGTCAGAGTATGTGCAAGAGAGCAACCTACTGGTTCAATAGAAGTGTCAGAATTAGGGGAGCTAAAGTATTCCCTTAAACGGATGTTTCTAAAAGACTTAAACAGAATTACCTCCCGGCATGTCAAAAAGGGACTCCGAAATAATGATCTTATCACGCTCCCTTTGGCTATATTCAAAGTGATCTTGTATGGGTCTATGACCAGTGTCATGAAAATAATTATCATTCGGCATCGTTTAAGAGCTTTTTTTGTCGGTAGGGTGCTGTTTACTGGGTAACAGAAAGATCTAGAAGAAAATGAAACGCACACCTATTAAGACGAGGTGCTGGCTAGCGGAGTAGAAAACTTGAAAATAAAAGAGTGAACGCACACTCTAGGAGCTCAGATGCAAACATTTCATTACCAAGTTTTCGACAGCCAAGCTGTCTTCATCAGGGTATAATCACAAACACTGCGGGATGACTCGTCTATATACGTTGAGACCGAAGGGTGCAAGGGTCTTTAAATTAAAGATCCAGGCAGCCTCTCGTTTTAACTATAAATTATCATGGTGGCTGGATTAACAAGAAGTTAAGCTTTATTTGGATGTATAACACATATATTTTCAAGAACGTTAAATATTTGAATTGAGTATTTTTTGAATTTCTCACTCTGCAATTTCACTGGATGTTGGCCAGGTGGGACGCTACCATTCCACCTCTACCCTCGAAAGGTTAACAAGAAATTTGTGGAATGGTTGAAAAACGGGTTTTAATGACTCCAACCTAAGTGTATGTCAACTTCAACTGTATATGACACAATAGAAAAACAAGATAAATGTAGTACGGTTTGGATCTTACCTCTCAAAAGCAATGTGCCTGGTGTCCAGAAAAGTGTTGACGATGGGCGTGGTTAGCCGCTTGGCCACTTCCTGTACGGCAGGTTGCATGGAGTTCAGTGTTACATCCTCTATTTCCCGGGAGATGTCAAAGCGGTCCGTGTCCACCACCTCTTCGTCATGGTTCACCTCCAACAACTCAGTCCAGGTATCTGCCAATGGGCACAAGCACACACTGTGAAACATACGCCAACAGAGTAAAAGACGAGGTAAAAGATGAGACGGCCTGCTGAAATAGTGGTCAGTAGAACGCTGTTGTGGGAAAGCCTTACTCAGGGAAAAGGGGACTCACCATCTCCTCTGAAGATGTAGCTCCGACGACCTCTGATCCAAGTCATGTTCTCAAAGCCCAGCAGGGTGGCGTCCACTCGTAAGCTGGCTCCGCTCTTCCAGATCCGACACACATCACTGGGACAAACCCGGGATACGAGGGGGACTGGGAACAGATGGGAAAGCAACATAAACAACAAAGTCTCAAACATCCACACATGGCACATTCAAATGGGGGGGGGGTTATCAATTAGAACTTACTCCAACTTGTGAACTCCCATTTCATTTCCATGTAGAAATCTGGGGACTGGAAAGAGGCATGAGTTCACAGCGTTACATTTTTTTATTTAAATGCATGAGTGAAAAACATTTCAGAGAGGGGAGCAAACAGACAGAGAGAGAACACCTCACGGATCTTGCTCAGAAGCTCAGGTACTCCTCCCAGGGCTGTAGAGGCTTTGAGGTAGTCTCTCCTCTGGAGCACAAGCTGAACCATCTCTGGGTCACCAGTGCTGACCGCCTCCTGCAGCACTACACACAAACATGTTTATGATGAGAAGTTAATTTAAACATATACCACACTTCTGTGATGACAAATGTATTCAAAACAAATAATTGTTTTGGTCAAGTGAGTGTGGAAGAGGTGAAATAATTATTGTTGTCTATCAACAATGACAAGCCACCTGGGTCTGACAACTTAGATGAAAAATGACTGAGGATGATAGCGGACGATATTGCCACTCCTATTCGCCATCTCTTCAATTTAAGCCTATAGGAAAGTGTGTGCCCTCAGGCCTGGAGGGAAGCAATTCATTCTGCTACCCAAGAATAGCAAAGAACCCTTTACAGGTTCAAAAAGCCGACCAATCGGACTATTACCAACCCTTAGTAAACTGTGTTTGACCAGATACAATGCTATTTCACAGTAAACAAATTAATAACAGAAGATTTTAGCACGCTTATGGGGAAGGGCATTCAACATGTACGACACTTACACAAATGACTGATTGGCTGAGAGAAATTGATAATAAAAAATATTGTGGGAGCTGTTTTGTTAGACATCAGTGCAGCTTTTGACATTATCAATCATAATCTGCTGCTGGAAAAACATAGGTGTTATGGCTTTACATTCCCTGCTATATTTTGGATCGAGAGTTACCTGTCTAACAGAACATAGAGGTTCTTTAATGGAAGCTTCTCTAACATAATCCAGGTAGAGTCAGGCATTCCCTAGGGAAGCTGTCTAGGCCCCTTACTTTTTTCAATCTTTACTAATGACCTGCCACTAGCACAGAGTAAAGCCTGTCTGTCCATGTATGCTGATGACACAACACTATATACGTCAGCTACCACAGCAAGTGAAATCACTTAAAAGAGCTTCAGTCAGTTTCAGGATGGATGGCAATAAATAAATAAATCCTACATTTTTCAAAAACTAAAAGCATTGTATTTTGGACAAATCATTCATTAATCCTCAACTAAATCTTGTCATGAATAATGTAGAAATTGAGCAAGTTGAGGCAATTAAACTACTTGGAGTAACCCTGGATTGTAAACTGTCCTGGTCAAAACATGATGATACAAACGTAACTAAAATGGGGAGAGGTCTGTCCATAATAAAGCGCTGCTCTATCTTCTTAACAACGCTATCAACAAGGCAGGTCCTACAGGCCTGGACCTGGACTACGGTCTAATTGTGTGGTCAGATGCCACAAAGAGGGACTTAAGAAAATTACAATTGGCCCAGAAAAGGGCAGCACGGCGGACCCTTAAATGTACACGGAGCGCTAACATAAATTATATGTATGTCAATCTCTCCTGGCTCAAAGTAGATGATTGACTTAATCACTACTTGTATTTGTGAGAAGTATTGACATATTGAATGCACTGAGCTGTCTGTTCAAACTACTAGCCCACAGCTCAGACACCCATGCATACACCACAAGACATGCCACCAGAGGTCTCTTCACAATCCTCAAGTCCAGAACAGACTATGGGAGGTGCACAGTACCACATAGAGCCATGACTACATGGATCTCTATTCCACATAAAGTAACTCATGCCAGCAGTAAAATCAGATTTAAAAAACAGATTAAAAAAAATACGCCTTCTGGAACAGCGGAGACTGTGAAAGACACACACACACACACACACACACACACACACGCACACGCACACGCACACACAATAGCATACGCACTATACACAGACGTGCACATGGACTTTGTGTTGTAGAGTAGTGGTAGTAGAGTCGTGGCCTGAGGGCCCACACTTAATGTGTTGTGAAATGTAATGTAATGTTTTAAATTTAGCTGGACCTCAGGAAGAGTAGCTGCTCCCTTGGCTAATGGGGACCCACAATAAATACAAATACACCTCGATTGTACAATATTTGCACATTATTCTTTAAAAACATCTCTATAGGCTTCCTTCTTTTCACTCTGTCATTTAGGTTAGTATTATTGAGTAACTACAATGTTGTTGATACTCCTATCAGAGCCATTAAACTCTAACTGTTTTAAAGTCATTGGCCTCTGTGAAATCCCAGAGTGGTTTCATTCCTCTCTGGCAGCTGAGTTAGAAATCACGCCTGTATCTTTGTAGTGAATGGGTGTATTGATAAACCATCCAAAGTGTAATTAATAACTTCACCATGCTCAAAGGGATATTCATTGTCTGTTTAATATATATATTTTTTTTACCTATCTACCAATAGGTATCCTTCTTTGCGAGGCACTAGAAAGCCCCCCTTGCCTTTGTGGTTGAATCTGTGTTTGAAATTCACTACTCGACTGAGCAGGGGAAGGGAGCTTAAAGGGACCAAATTCAGTCTCAATGACCAATTTCTAAGGGAGATAAACGAACGTCCTGTATCCGGTACAAAGACAACAAAGGGAGGATGGTAGGCGTGCCTTTATTATTGTGGGCAAACTCTTTATAGATGGACAGCTATTCCGGGGCAGCTCCATAACACTGTGGCTGTACTAAATTCTACAGGGACTTCAGGTTACAAAAAGAAGGTATGGGAACTGTAAAAATATCTGAACATTATGAAGTGGATATGAACACACACACTCAATTACATGCTTGCTTACACATACGGACTTATACATACACACACGCACACACACCTAATCTCGCCCTCTTCTCTCACTCTCGCTTTCTCTCCCTCTATTGTCGAGAACTGTTTGATAATTTAACGTGTTTATTGTTTGTCTATGTTTTTTATGTATTTGTCTTCAAGTTTCTATATGTTTACAACAAGCAAGGGGAAGATATCAGAATAGGAGCATCGGGGAATAATAACATATTGTACGGAATACATTTGTACTGTAGTGAGGCCATCTCTAGAGTAATGCAAGGTCTCTTTCATGATCATGTGAAACGTCAATTGCTATGGAAATGCTGGGATGTTTTTTCAATTATGTTAAAGGTAATTATGATGTAACTATGATTGTGATACGATATGGATTACAATTATCATTATGAATATTAAGGCTATATGCACTACATGTTACACACAGACACTCAACCATGCAAATTGGCAGAGTTATTATTTATTTGGGCATCACACATTATGGTCTTACTCTTATACAGACATCGTATACACTCTCACTATATCACATCCAATATCATACACGTCAACCTACTCAGATTGGCTACACACATAATCTCTTGTCTCAATTTTCTAACATCTGTGGCATTGGCTCACAGTCAAACAGGCAAGGGAATAAAACAAAGAACCTAGAACCTATTTCTTGAATTCTAAATATCAGATATTTGAAAGCTCTAGTTTAACCTTCATAATACCTCTGATGGCAGTAACTTTACAAGCACTAATTATGGTCCATTTAGACTGAGAATAGTATCTAGTTATGGTAAGGGGTGAAATAAGTATAGCCAGTTATAATTGTAATGGTTTAGCAGATTATAAAAAAAGAAGATCAGTCTTTACATGGCTAAAAGAAAAGGAATATAGCATATACTGTTTACAGGAAACTCACTCTACATCTTAGATGAAGTAGCGTGGAAAAAGGAATGGGGTGGTGAAATAATTTTCTATCATGGACAAATGAACTCGAAGGGTGTGATGATATTCATGAACAAAAATGTTGATCTGAATGTGCAAATAGTCAGGAATGATTCGCAAGGAAGGTGGATCCTTTTGAATATGAAAGTGGACAAAAAATAGATTTATCTCATTAATCTATAATGGTCCAAATCAGGATGATCCACACTTCTTTCGAAAACATTTATAACAATTTATTGAACTTACAGGCAACAAATGATCTAATCATTATGGTAGGACACTATAACACAGTGTTAAGTACCTCAATGGACCGTAAAGGTCATCACTCTACAAACTATCATCACCGTGCCCTTAAACTTCTTAAACATCACAAATGGTCCTTTTGTTTGATAAATTCTGGCGTTATATATCCAAAATGTCTATTTATTTGGCGCGTATGATTCAGAAAATACACCGGTTCCAACTCCCGCAACATGACTACACATTATCTAATTAGTTACCTGTAAACTTGATCCAAACATTTCAAACAACTTTCCTAATCCAACTTTAGGTATTTTTAAACGTAAGTAATCGATAAAATTTAAGACGGAATAAACTGTGTTCAATACCGGAGGAAAACAAAGTGGAGCGTGCTTTCAGGTCGTGCGCCTCAACCACAACAGTACACTTCACCCGACCCTCGTTCTGGACAGCCCTACTTCTTCATTTCTCAAAGGAAAAACATCAACCAATTTCTAAAGACTGTTGACATCTTGTGGAAGCGATAGAAACTGCAAGCAACTGCCTTAGAATTCTAGATTTCCATTGAAAAAAAAGATTCCTGGATGGTTTGTCCTCGGGTTTTCGCTTGCAAAATAAGTTCTGTTATACTCACAGACATCATTCAAACAGTTTTAGAAACTTCAGAGTGTTTTCTATCCAAATCTACTAATAATATGCATATCCTAGTTTCTGGGCCTGAGTAGCAGGCAGTTTACTTTGGGCATCTGGATGGGGAAATAGTGCCCCCTAGCCTTCACCTCTTAACCTCTTCAGTCGACCCTCTACCTTTTTGAACATTCTGTTAAAAATCGCGCAACATTTCAGCGCCCTGCTACTCATGCCAGGAATATAGTATATGCATTTGCTTAGTCTGTGTGGATAGAAAACACTCAGACGTTTAAAAAACTGGTTAAATCACTGCTGTGGCTTTACCAGAACGGCATTTACATCGAAAAGCACAGGAAAAACTGATCACTGAAAATGGGGAAAATATATCCATGCGCTACTTGAACCCATTGATAAACGTGAACCACAATTAATTGACTGAGGTTGCAGTACCTACAGCTTCCACAGGGTGTCTAGAGTCTTGTCATTTCCCTTCAAGTTTTTCTTGGTCAAACACATACAGGACACCGTATCTAATCCGGTCTAGGACCGGATATTTTCGTTGAGTTTCTAGCCGGACATTTTTCCAGACGGACAGCTAATAATCTTTACATCGCCTCCTGATGAATTTTATCGCTTATTAACGTTTACTAATACCTAAAGTTGCATTACAAACGTATTGGAAGTGTTTTGTGAAAGTTTATCGTCGACTTTTGAATTTAAAAAAATGACGTTACGTTTTGAAACGATGTTTTTTCGTTTATCACACAGTCTACATATAACGATATCTAGGCTTTATATGGACTGATTTAATCGAAATAAAGACCCAAATAGTGTTTATGGGACATCTAGGAGTGCCAACAAAGAAGATGGTGAAAGGTAATGAATGTTTTCTATTTTATTGTGCGGTTTGTGTAACGCCGAAATGCTAATTATTTTGTTTACGTCCCCTGTGGGTCTTTTGGGGTGTTGCATGCTATCAGATAATAGCTTCTCATGCTTTCGCCGAAAAGCATTTTAAAAATCTGACTTGTTGCCTGGATTCACAACGAGTGTAGCTTTAATTCGATACCCTGCATGTGTATTTTAATGAACTTTTGAGTTTTAACTAATACTATTAGCATTTAGCGTAGCGCATTTGCATTTCCAGAGCTCTAGTTGGGACGCAAGCGTCCCGGGTAGAAGCAACAGGTTAACTCCACCCGACACGCATGCGTCCCATCTAGCCATCTGGAAATGCAAATGCACTACGCTAAATGCTAATAGCACTAGTTAAAACTCAAACGTTCATTAAAACACACATGCAGGGTACTGAATTAAAGCTACACTCGTTGTGAATCCAGCCAACAAGTCAGATTTTTAAAGTGCTTTTCGGCGAAAGCATGAGAAGCTATTATCTGATAGCATGCAACACCCCGAAATACCTGAAGGGGACGTAAACAAAATAATTAGCATAGCCGGCGCTACACAAAACGCAGAAATAAAATATAAAACATTCATTACCTTTGACGATCTTCTTTGTTGGAACTCCTCGATGTCCCATAAACATCACTTTTGGGTATTTTTTTCGTTTAAATCGGTCCATATATACCCTAAATATCGACCTATGAAAAGTGTGTGATCAAGGAAAAAACAGCGTTTTAAAACGCAACGTCATTTTTTAAGATTAAAAACGTCGACGATAAACTTTCACAAAACACTTCGAAATACTTTTGTAATCCAACTTTAGGTATTAGTAAACGTTAATAATCTATCAAATTGATCACGGGGCGATGTGTATTCAATAGCTCCACGTCTTGAAATCATGTTCGGAAATTTCTCATCCAAAACATCCTGTCGGAGACCGGAAGGAATGGGCTCTCTCTTACTCGTTTGACCAAGAAACAAAGCCCAGGCAATTGACAAGACTGGCGACATCCTGTGGAAGCTGTAGGACTTGCAATCTCAGCCCCATGTAATTTGCTTTCCAATAGACAATACATGCAAGTGGCGCATTGATACATTTTCCAGATTTTGGTGATCAGTTTTTTTTTTTTAACTAAGACAAAATAATTTATAACTGAATTTTTCCAGTATAATATAGGTTCAGCAAATCCCCTTATTGTTTGGGATACCTTTAAATGTACCTTCAGGGGTCATTCAATTGAATATTCATCAATAATAATCAAGCAGTTTCTGGCTAAAGAGGGAGGGAAATTCATGAACTAATAGTACAGGTAGATAGCAATAAAAACAATATTACAGAGATACAAAATAAGTTAGAGGAAAAACAAAAAGAACTTGAGGAACTTATTCAAGAACGATCTAATGTAATATATTACAAAAATAAAGCAAACTGGATGGAATATGGAGATAAATGCAAAATTCTTCCTGAATCTCCAATACAGGAACGCAAAAAGAATTTGCAGAAACTCGTTACTGAAGACGGAGTCATCTATGATTCTCTGAATGATATTTTAAAAGAGGAAGCTAATTATTTTAGGCAGATGTTCTCTTTCCATCTCATCCTTTCTCACTGAATGAAGATTATGGTAAGGAATTCTTTCCAAATAATATTAAAAAAATGGAAAATTAACAAATATACCGAAAGATCTTTTCAAAGGCCAAATTAGAGAGGAAGAATTTTGAGGCTATTAAATCCTTTCAGTCTGGAAAAACCCCAGGGCTTGATATACTAGTATTTTTTGATATACTAAAAGCTCCATTGTTAGACTGTTTTAACTACTCCTATAGAAATGGTAGTCTGTCAGGTACTCAGCAGGAAGGCCTGATTCCGCTATTATTAAAACAAGACCCAGATGGAAAATATAAAGACCCAGTCTATCTAAAAAAGTGGAGGCCCCTTACGCTTAAATGTTGTGATGCAAAAAATACTAGCAAAATGCATAGTACTCAGAATTAAAAGGGTCTTACCAGGTATTGTTCATCCTGATCAGACAGTTTTTTTTTACATGGACGATATATTAGAGATAATATACGACAACTACTAGAAATAATAGAACATCATGAAATTCATCATTTGATAAAGTAAGACTGGATTTTATTTATAAATGCCTGGATTTTTTCAATTTCGGTAATTCTCTTATAGAATTGGTAAAGATCATGTATAGCAACCCCAGGTGTAAAATAATAATTAATGAGAGTTTTGAATGGTCAAGAGGAGTTAAACAAGGGTGTCCACTGTCACCATAACTATTCGTTATGGCCATCGAAATGTTAGCTATTAAAATCAGATTCAATAACAACATTAGAGGATTAGAAATTCAAGGCTTAAAAACAAAGGTGTCCATGTATGCCGATGACTCAAGTTTTATATTAAGTCCGCAAGCTAGATAGATCCCTGCAATGTCTCATTGAAGATCTCGATAACTTTTCTGTACTCTCTGGACTAAAACCTAATTATGAGTAGTGTACAATATTACGTATTGGATCCTTAAAAAATACAACTTTTACATGACCCTGCAGTTTACCTATAAAATGGGCTGATGGTGAAGTAGACATACTCGGTATTCATATCACAAAAGATATAAATAAGCTCTCCACAATGAATTTCAATAGAAAACGTGTAAAAATAGACAAGATCCGGCAACCATAGAGAGGTAAATACCTGTATATTTATGGAAAAATTGCCATGATTAACTCCTTAGTCATATCTCCGTTTACTCACTTACTTATGGCGCTGCCTACTCCTGATGATTAGTTTCATTCAAATCATATGAGCAAAAAGTATTTTGCTTTATCTGGGACGTTAAACAAGACAAAATAAAACGTGCCCATCTATATAATGAATATGAATTGGGTGAGTTGAGATTATTAACTATAAAAGCACTAAACCTCTCTCTAAAAGCTTCACTCATTCAAAAGTTTTATTTGAACCCTAAATGGTTAAGTAGATAATGAAAAAAAGCTCATCCATTGTTTAAAAATTGCCTTTTTGCCTTTGTGCAGATTGCCATGTATCATTTTCGATTAATTGAAAATGATACTTTTTTCAAAGTATCTCTCTTTTTCAAACAAGCATTGCAGAGCTGGCTACAATTTCATTCTCCTGAAAAGGTAGAACAAATAGTACACCAAATATTATGGCCTGTATTTATGGGAAAGATGTTTGAAAAGGGTATTTTGTTCTTAAATGACATTGTAAATTGGAATGGTAGAGTTATGTCCTTTATCAGAATTGTACAGAAAGGTCTGCTCAATCCAAGAGTACAACGAATTGACTACAGCATTGCCCCAAAAATGGAGGAGACGGGTGGCAGCGGGAGGAGGTAGTGAACTGGTCTGTCTGCCCAATATAAAGGATCAAAACTGGCAGAGGAATAAAACTATCATAAAAAGGAAAGTATACCAGTTTAATTTCAGAACCAGGATGTTGACAACTGTGCCATACAGATTGCAAAATAGTTGGGAAGAGACTTTTGATGTACCAATTCCATGGTACAGGGTGTATGAGTTGATTCAAGACTTTGTGATTTTCAGTTAAAATGATTATATAGAATTCTTGCCACCAACAAAATGTTTGGGGCATAAAATCATCGAAGCTCTGCAGATTTTGGTGTGAGGATACAGAATCAATAGACCATTTATTTTGGTATTGCCCACAGGTAGCCTGTTTCTGGTCTCAGGTTCAGGAATGGCTGAAAATGCATAGCATTGATCTAAAATTGACCCTAGAAATAGTACTGTTAGGAGATCTGGAGAGACCGGGTCAGTCAATTACTCCAAGACCGGGTCAGTCGATCTTGGAGGGTTCGAGTTCACGTTTTTTGGCCTGGTGGTAGATCGGTCAACATGCCCTTGAGCAGGGCATTGACCCTGGATGCTTCAGTGTGTCACTCTGAATGGGAGTCTGGTATGACTGGTATGATGTAGTTATTGAGCGGCTTCACTGCAAGTATATTGTATGTTTCGAATATTCAATTTAAAAATGTCTACAAATATAATTCCATTTAGACATTATGGGGTATTGTGTGTAGGTCAGTGACACAAATCTCAATTTAATCAATTAAAAATTTAGGCTGTAACACAACAAAATGTTGACAAAGTCTAGGTGTGTGAATACTTTCTGAAGGAAATGTAAATAGCATGCAGAATTCATAATATTAATAATACACAATTACATTTGGACAATTGTAGCTTGTGATGGAGAACAGCCCTAACCTGTCCAATTATCGGTGTTCTCTTTGGTAACTTCTGCGCCATGTCTTAGAAGCACTCTCACTGACTCCAGGTGTCCCAGCGACACAGCCAAGTGGAGTGGTGTCCTTCCCCTGGGATCCACAGCCTCAATGTCATTCTGAAAGAAAGAAATAAACACTGCAATGCCTTCAAAAACAAATAGCCTCGCTACCTAAAGAGAATTGCACATCAGATCGACATCATACACACGGGAAGCCATAGAGATCCTTTAAAATTATTAGCTAGCTTTCTTATTCCTAATTCTATGCTGGAAGCGATAGATACAATGCCTGTTAAAGACTCAACTGGCAACAAAAACAAACAATTCCAATGGAGTAAAGCCACCATATATATTTGGGTTATGATAGGGAAAGACAGTTATAAGCTTGAGGCGTTTCTATTCTTCAAGAATCAGTGGGTACCTGGGGTGTATTCATTAGTCGGTAGCAAAATGTTTTGCAACGGAAATTGTTTACTCTAAACTAGGGATGGGCACACTTATTTGAATATCTGAATGGATATTAATATTTGATTACTTATTAATTTTGAGAAAAGAAAGGCCTATAATATATATTTTTTTAAGGATTTGTCTAAAATTAAACGATCTATGTGATATTGCTACACAGCTTACAGCGATAGACCATTACATTCAACATTTTAATAAAACAGCCTTATTAGTTTTATAAGTGAGCCTGTCGGTAGGCTACAATGATCAACCAACAGATAGGCTGTTGTTTCATATGAATGGAGTTCAGTGGAGGCTGGTAGGAGGAGCAATTGAAGGATGGGCTCATTGTAATAGCTGTAATGGGATAGGCGGAACTGATTCAAACATGTGATTTCCATATGTTTGATACCACTACATTCCTGTCATGCTATAGCTCTTCCCACCAGCCTCCACTGATTGAGTTGTTGTGGACAAGGACTGGGGAGTGCAGCAAAATAGTCTCAATTAGCTTTATTATTTTAGCTAGCTGGCTACTGTAGTTAACTAGCTTCTTTACAAATGATTTGATGCAGTCAAGACAGGCACTACCTGATGGTATGATAGATAATCTAATCTATGGCAGCAACAAGTTTGTCTAAGTAGCGAGTCAGTTTGGCTACTTTCTCTCGCACTGTGCCACACACATACTGTCACACACAGGCCCCTGCTCTTCTCTCGCCCCTCCCCCACCAGCGCACCGACTCCATCTCTCGAGTTGTGTGAGCAAGTCTCCATTGAAGTTAACCCCAAGTATTTCAACTATCTGGTTATCCGAAAAAATCTCATATTATTTGAATACTGAAATCATTTAAAAATGCCCATCCCTACTCCAAATGGAAAATATTTTGCAATGAAATCGAGAGTTTATTGGTAGGGACGTCAAACATTCAAGTTGCTGCACAGACACTACGGAGGCTTTAGTCTAGAGTGTCCGGTTTAAACATTTAGAAGAATTACTCATCAAGATGACATAAGATCGAGTGCTTAAAGGTAGACTCCGTGTTATGACATAAATGCAGAAAGTAAACAGCATAGTGGGTCAATTTCCGCAACAACTAAGAGCATTGAAACACAAGGCTCAACTTCTCTGTCGTTTTTTGGGCCCTGCCTACCTTGCTGTGAACAGCGTGATGTGATCCCATGCACATGCGCAGATACCATGTGACTGTGAGAGCTAAGTCTCGCATTTCACGCATCTCAATATTTGTGGTTCTCTTGCTAACATCATTTTGCCGAGTCTACCATTAAAGCTGCAATATGAAACTTTTTGGGCGACCCACCAAATTCACATAGAAAAATTAGTTATAGATCTTTTGGGCGCTCATTGCTTTTCCATTCTATGCTCTAATGACAGGGTTGAATAACGGGAATGCCCAGAGGGGCCGAAATAATACGATCAAGTACATTTCTTGGAATACCAAAGGGGTTAACAACCCGGTGAAGCGTAAGAGGGTGTTGACACACTTAAAGGGTTTGAATGCAAATATTGCATTTCTACAAGAGACTCACTTGAGGACTGGTGAGCATTTTAGGATGCGTAATGACTGGGTTGGTCAAGTGTTCCACTCGAACTTTCATAGTAAATCAAGAGGTGCTGCTATTCTGGTTGATAAAGCTACTCCCTTTGTAGCTTCTGAGGTTATTGCTGATTCTAAGGGACGATACGTCATAGTAACCGGTGAACTGTTTTCTACCCCTCTTGTTTTGGCTAGTGTTTATGCTCCCAATTGGGATGACACAAGTTTAATTTCTTCCTTTCTGTCTACTATTCCCAATTTAGAGTCTCATTTGTTGATTTTAGGGGGGATTTCAACTGTAAAATGTCCCCAGTTCTTGACAAGTCCTCACAAACAAATACAGGCCCATCTAAATGTGCCCTACTTATTCAATCCTTTCTTCAGAAATATGCTATGTTTGAGGCCTGGCGTTTCCTACATCCTACAGATAGACAATATTCCTTTTATTCTCATGTTCATCAAACATACTCCCGGATTGATTACTTCTTTTTGGACAAAAAAACTTCTGCCTAACCTTCGGCAGTGTACTTACGAGAGTATTGTTATCTCTGACCATTCACCATTAGTGCTTGAACTAGAGTTTCCCCAGCGACCTCCTATGTGTTATCAATGGCGTCTCAACCCCATTTTACTCTCAGATAAGGAGTTTGTCAATTTCATCTCTTCTGAAATCACCTTATTCCTAGAAACTAATTCAACACCAGGTATGTCCTGCTCTACCATATGGGAGTCTCTCAAAGCATACCTACGTGGCCAAATTATTTCTTATACAGCCAACCAAAACAGAGTTCGCTCCCAGCGACTTCGGGACCTGAGCGAGTCCATAGCCACACTGGATGAGAAGTATGCTACGGATCCTTCCTCTGATCTGCATAAAGAGCGCCAACTACTCCAATCTGAATTTGATGAGCTTTCTACCAGGCAAGCTGAACAGTTACTCTTGCGAGCTCGATACAAAGTCTATGAATAAGGCGACAAGGCCAGTAAACTCCTTGCGCATCAGATCCGTAAATCTGATGGCCTCACGTTTAATCCCACAAATAAGGACCCCATCTGGTGTCACCACAGTTATTCATAAAGAGATCAATGATCAATTTAAACAATTTTACTCTGCGCTATACACCTCAATCCCCTCAAGACCCCTTGCTGATTGACTCCTTCTTTAATGGCTTGAATATGCCTTCAATTGATACAGACTCACATGACTATCTAGAAGAAGAATTGTGGTAAATCACCGGGTCCGGACGGTTTTCCAACCAAATTTTACAGGACGTTTTCTGGTCTGCTTTGCCCATTCTTGTCTCGACTATTTGCAGAGTGCCTCAATACTTCAAAGCTACCACCTAGTCTTTATCAGGCTTCAATTTCATTACTACTAAAGAAAAACAAAGAACCCTGGAATGTGGATCCTATCGCCCAATCTCGCTTTTAAACTGTGATTACAAAATCCTAGCTAAGCTTTTAGCCATCCGTATGGAAGGCTTGCTGCACCAAGTAATACACTCTGACCAGACTGGCTTTGTGAGAAATAGGCATTTATTTTTCAATATTAGGCGCCTTATGAATATACTGTACTCCCCAGCGTCGGAGGACCCGGAGGTGGTGGTCTCACTTGATGCCGAAAAAAGCGTTTGACCACGTTGAGTGGGATTACCTAACAGCTGCCCTTTATAGATTTGGCTTTGGCCCCAAATTCATTGCGTGGATAAAGATTCTTTATTTTTCCCCCATGGCTTCGGTACGGACTAATAACTTGTCCTCTGACTATTTTCCCTTGCACCGCAGATCCAGACAGGGTTTCCCACTCTCCCCCTTGTTGTTTGCTTTGGCAATCGAGCCTCTCGCCATTGCACTACGCTCTAATGATGCCATTCAAGGCATAATCAGGGCGGGCTGGGAGCAGAAAGTCTCACTATATGCTGACGACCTCCTTTTGTTGATCTCCAACCCCGATACCTCATTGCCACGTGCCCTATCTGTTCTTAAAAAGTTTGGATCAATCTCAGGGTACAAGCTGAATCTAGGCAAGAGTGAGCTTTTTCCGGTAAACAAGGCTGCTTTAAAGTGCTCTTTTACAAGTTCTCAGTTTAGGATTGTCCGGGATCAATTCACTTACTTGGGAGTAAAAGTGACAAGGAAATATTCAAATTTGTTAAAGGAAAACTTTGTTGCTCTAGCAGACAGATTGAAACAATATTTTACTTTTTGAAACTACCCCTTTCCCTTATCGGAAGGATTCATGTCATTAAAATGAATGTGTTGCCCAAATTTTTATATTTATTTCAATGTTTACCCATTTTTATTCCAAAATCTTTTTTTATTTTACTGGATCAAACATTCATGCATTTTATTTGGGATGGCAAGGTACCACGGATTGGTAGAAAACATTTACAGAAGCCTAGGTCATTGGGGGGTTTAGCTCTACCAAATTTTCAGACATACTACTGGGCTGCAAATTTCAGAGCCGTTCTGTACTGGCTGCAGACTGATCCTACTGGCCCTAGACCACTCTGGGTCCAGATGGAGTCTGAATCGTGTAAACCTGCAGCAGTTTCCTCTGTGCTGTGCTCGTCTCTCCCAGTGTCCCTAGGCAAAAGGTGTGTCAACCCAATTGTAAAGCAGTCTCTTACAATTTGGAATCAGTTCCGTTTAGCCTTTAACCTCCAAGGCTTTTCTCTATCAGGCCCAGTCAATCAGAACATTTTATTTCCTCCATCTTTGAATGATTTGGCATTTGGCACTCACTAGGCCTCTCCTCGCTAGCCCAATTATTCTTTGATGATACATTTGCCTCTTTTTCTCAGCTGCAGGAAAAGTTCAATCTCCCCCAATCCCACTTTTTCCGCTATCTCCAGACTAGAAACTTTGTCAGGGCTAACACCTGGATTTCCCAATAGGCCTGCGAATACAGCTATAGAGAGCATCTTGGAGCTGAACAAGCTTCCTAGGGGCGCAATTTCAGATGTATATGCAATCATTCATGACTTACAGAACCCTTCTTTGGTGCCTTTAAAGACTCGATGGGAAAAGGATTTGAGGGAGGAACTTGGGGAAGACGCCTGGGAATCTGTGCTGCACAGGGTGCACTCGTCCTCTTTTAGCACTAGACACAGCCTCATTCAATTCAAGGTGGTTCACCGGGGGCCAAACTTGGAAGAATATTCTCCGATTTTGATCCTACCTGTGTCAGATGTAAAGTGGAACCAGCCACACGGTTGCATATGTTTTGGGGCTGTCATAAACTGTCAGGTTTCTGGGAATTAATATTTAAATGTTTCTCTGATATATATGACACTGTTATAGATCCGTCTCCCCTTACAGCCCTTTTTGGAGTACTGCCCATGGGTACCCCCCTATCAAGAATCCAGTCGGACACTGTTGCTTATACAACTCTTTTAGCTAGACGGCTAATACTACAGAACTGGAAGATGGCAGCTCCCCCATCTTATAAATATTGGGTGAGGGATGTGTTGTGCTCTCTGAAACTAGAAAAAATCAAATTCAATTCACGTGGGAACACCAAACTGTTTAATGAGGCTTGGGCTCCATTCCGGTCTTACTTTAAACAGTCCATCCTCTGATGGCATTCCAATTAATACTAAAATAAGTCTGTGACTTAAGGGTTGGAGGAGCCTCTCTCTGTGTTTTTGCTGGGGGGGGCATTAAGGTCCACGTGCTTATTGATCGTGATCCGCAGATGCCTTGTTCATCTTGCTCGGGCAGAGACTGAAGTGTGAGCTTGTTTTTCCCAGTTATTTTTACACTTTGTTCACGCCTACATGAATAATCATTTTATTTTTTTATTTTAAAGCATTGTAAAAAAAAAACCTGTCCAGTGGATGGTCGGTCTGTGGCCATGACTCTCTGTGAGTGGTTGCATTTCTCCACCCTTATCCCTTGACTGTTTACAGGAACAATGGTGAGGTGTTTGCTCTGTCCCTGTACTATAGATTGCCCTTTAACCTCTGCAGCCTTCTGCCTGGTATGTTTAACTTGTCTAAAGTATGGTATCTTTAAAGCTATTTTTTTATTTGTATTTTTATTTGTATTTTTTTTCTAGTTGAGTATATTATTTATATTGCTTTGTCTCGTCTGTGTGTGTGTGTGTGTAAAACTTAATAAACAGAGTAAACTATTTTTTTTTTTAAATGTCATTTACTGGGCAATTCTTTTTGCCTTTCTTTCAAAAACAAAGGACATTTCTAAGTGACCCCAAACTTCTGAACAGTAGTGTATCTTCGGTTCTCATACGCTTACAACTATGTTTTGATTCTTGCTTGAACAGTCGCTATTATACTAGGTTGTGATCTAGCAAAATAACTATTTTGGATGCAGCCATTGTTAGCTAGAATGCTAACGCTCATTGACATAGGCTGTAGCATTTTACTGGTTGAAGCTGAAGTGTTTTTAATAAAAAGTATAATGCAGTTGATTTGCGATGAGACATTATATTACATTATATCAAGCCTTAAAATCCTATTTTAATCCAAAATGTGTGAAATGCACTCAAAAGCAACATGCAAATAGAGGCTTTTTTTGCTGCCATTCTATAAGAACTCCCCAGTGCTCTGCCACCAACTTGCGAGCATCGCCCCTGTGCGGCAATGTTTGCAAACACAGAAAGTGGTCTATAAAAGTCGCTGGCCACACACCAATACACAGATTTGACAGTCCAACTGTCACTTAAAGGAAAACTTCACCATTTCTTAAACTTCAAAATCATAAAATAGTTATTTTACTCTGGACGGTTCTGACCTAGAATATGTGGACAACTACAAATACCTAGGTGTCTGGCTAGACTGTAAACTCTCTTTCCAGACTCATATCAAACATCTCCAATCCAAAATCAAATCAGCTTTCTATTTCGCAACAAAGCCTCCTTCACTCACGCTGCCAAACTTACCCTAGTAAAACTGACTACCCTACCGATCCTCGACTTCAGCGATGTCATCTACAAAATAGCTTCCAATACTCTACTCAGCAAACTGGATGCAGTCTATCACAATGTCATCCATTTTGTTACCAAAGCCCCTTATACCACCCACCACTGCGAACTGTATGCTCGAGTCGGCTGGCCCTCGCTACATATTCGTCGCCAGACTCACTGGCTCCATGTCATCTATAAGTCTATGCTCGGTAAAGCTCCGCCTTACCTCAGCTCACTGGTCACGATAACAACACCCACCCGTAGCACGCGCTCCAGCAGGTATATCTCACTGGTCGTCCCCAAAGCCAGCACCTCCTTTGGCCGCCTTTCCTTACAGTTCTCTGCTGTGAGTGACTGGAACGAATTGCAAAAATCGCTGAAGCTGGGCACTTTCATTTCCCTCACTAACTATAAATATCAGCTATCTGAGCAGCTAACCGATCACTGCAGCTGTACACAGTCCATCTGTATGCACAACACCGAATGCACTGCAACTGCCTCTGCAATGCAATGCTGCAAAGCAAGCGCAACGTTTCATTGGAAATGAATGTAATTCTGGTGTACCAAAACGCAATGACGCGGTCGGCATAACTTTTAAAAAATGGCCCAAATTTAAAACGGGTTATATTCAGATTTTTGGTCACTGACCTACACACAACACCCCATAATGTCAAAGTGGAATTATGTAAAAAAAAAATATTAATACAAATGAATTAAAAATAAAAATCTGAAATGTCTTCAGTCAATAAGTATGCAACCCTTTTGTTATGGCAAACCTAAATAAGTTCTGGAGTAAAATTGTGCTCAACAAGTCACATTTTACATTGCATGGACTCACTCTGTGTGCAATAATAGTGTTTAACATGATTTTTGAATGACTACCTCAACTCTGTACCCCACACACACACACAATTACCTGTAAGGTCTCTCAGTCGAGCAGTGAATTTCAAACACAGATTCAACCACAATGACTAGGGAGGTTTGCCAATGGCTCGCAAAGAAGGGCACATATTGGTAGATTGGTTAAAATAAAAAAAAGCAGACACTGAATATCCCTTTGAGCATGGTGAAGTTATTAAATAGACTTTGGATAGCGGATCAATAAAACCCAGCCACTAAAAGGTTACAGGCATACTTCCTAACTCAGTTGCCAGGGAGAAAGGACACGCTCAGGGATTTCACCATGAGACCAATGGGGACTTTAAAACAGTTACAGTATCAGTCAAAAGTTTGGACACGCCTACTCACTTAAGGGTTTTTCCTTTATTTGTACTATTTTCTACATTGTAGAATAATAGTGAAGACATCAAAACTATGAAATAACACATATGGAAACATGTAGTAACCAAAAAAAGTGTTATCCAAATCAAATATTTTAAATTTGAGATTCTTCAAAGTAGCCACCCTTTGCCTTGATGAAAGCTTTGCACATTATTGGCATTCTCTCAACCAGCTTCATGAGGTAGTCACCTGGAATGCATTTCAATTAACAGGTGTGCCTTGTTAAAAGTTCATTTGTGGAATTTCTTTCCTTTTTAATGAGGTCGAGCCAATCAGTTATGTTGTGACTAGGTAGGGGTGGTACACAGAAGATAGCCCTATTTGGTAAAATACCAAGTCCATATTATGGCAAGAACAGCTCAAATAAGCAAAGAGAAACAACATTACTTTAAGTAGTCCATCATTACTTTAACCTGTTGCTCCTACCCTCTACTTTTTTGAACATTTTGTTAAAAATCGCGCAACATTTCAGCGCCCTGCTACTCATGCCAGGAATATAGTACGTTCATATGGTTAGAATGTGTGGATAGGAAACCCTCGGACGTTTTTAAAACTGGTTAAATCACGACTGTGGCTATTACATAACGTGCGTTACATCGGAAAGCGCAGGAAAACCTGATCACAGAAAATGGAAATAAATATCCTTGCGCCACTTCCAGCAATTGTTAACAGTGAGCCGAATTAGATAAGACCGAGCATTCAACTCCCACAGCATCCCCATGTTGTCTAGAGTCTTGTGAATTGAATCATCTTTGATTCTTGGTTGAACCGAAAGAGGGGCACGACTTACCTCCGGTCTCCGCCCAGATCATTCCGGAAGAGCTCTCTCCTGAAATTTTTTCCAAGACGACAGCTAATGATTTCTACATCGCCTATGGATGATTTTTATCGCTTATTAACGTTTACTAATACCTAAAGTAGCATTACAAACGTATTTCGAAGTGTTTTGTGAAAGTTTATCGTCTACTTTTTGAATTAAAAAAAATGACGTTACGTTGTGAAATCGCTGTTTTTTTCGTTTATCACACAGTCTACATATAACGATATCTTGGCTTTATATGGCCCGATTTAATCGAAATAAAGACCCAATAGTGTTTATGGGACATCTAGGAGTGCCAACAAAGAAGATGGTGAAAGGTAATGAATGTTTTCTATTTTATTGTGCGGTTTGTGTAACGCCGAAATGCTAATTATTTTGTTTACGTCCCCTGCTGTGCTTTTCTGTTGTAGTGTATTGGTGCATGCTATCAGATAATAGCTTCTCATGCTGTCGCCGAAAAGCATTTTAAAAATCTGACTTGTTGCCTGGATTCACAACGAGTGTAGCTTTAATTTGATACCCTGCATGTGTATTTTAATGAACTTTTGAGTTTTAACTAATACTATTAGCATTTAGCGTAGCGCATTTGCATTTCCAGAGCTCTAGTTGGGACGCAAGCGTCCCAAGTAGAGGCAAGAGGTTAAGACATGAAGGTCAGTCAATCCGGAACATTCCAAGAACTTTTAAAGTTTCTTCAAGTGCAGTCGCAAAAACCATCAAGCTCTATGATGAAACTGGCTCTCATGAGGACCACCACAGGAAAGACCCTGAGTTACCTCTGCTGCATAGGATAAATTCATTAGTTACCAACCTCAGAAATTGCAGCTCAAATGAATGATTCACAGAGTTCAAGCAACAGACAGATCTCAACATCAACTGTTCAGAAGAGACTGTGTGAATCAGACCTTCATGGTTGAATTGCTGAAAAGAAACCACTACTAAAGGACACCAATAAGAAGAGAATTGCTTGGGCCAAGAAACACGAGCAATGGACATTAGTCCAAATTTGAGATTTTTGGTTCCAACCCCGGTGTCTTAGTGAGACGCAGAGAAGGTGAACAGATGATATCTGCATGTGTGGTTCCCACCGTGAAGCATGGAGGAGGAGGTGTGATGGTGTTGGGGTGCTTTGCTGGTGACACTGTCAGTGCTTTATTTAGAATTCAAGGCACACTTAACAAGCATGGCTACCATAGCATTCTGCAGCGATAAGCCATCCCATCTGGTTTGCGTTTAGTGGAACTATCATTTGTTTTTCAACAGGTCAATGACCCAACACACCTCCAGGCTGTGTAAGGGCTATTTGACGAAGAAGGAGAGTGATGGAGTGCTGCATCAGATGACCTGGCCTCCACAATCACCCGACCTCAACCCAATTGAGATGGTTAGGGATGAGTTGGCCGCAGAGTGAAGGAAAAGCAGCCAACAATTGCTCAGCATATGTGGGAACTCCTTCAACACTGTTTAAAAATCATTTCAGGTGAAGCTGGTTGAGAGAATGCCAACATTGTGTAAAGCTGTCATCAAGGAAGGGTGGCTACTTTGAAAAATATAAAATATATTTAGATTTGTTTAACACTTATTTGGTTACTACATGACTCCATAGGTGTTATTTCATAGTGTTGATGTCTTCACTATTATTCTACAATGTAGAAAATATAAAAAAATTAAGAAAAACCTTTGAATTAGAAGGTGTGTCCAAACTGTTGACTGGTACTGTACATAAGTTAATGGCTGTGATAGGAGAAAACTGAGGATGGATCAACAACATTGTAGTTACTCCACAATACTAACCTTAATTGACAGAGCGAAAAGAAGGAAGCCTGTACAGAATATTTAAAAAATATTTATCCTGTTTGGAGCAAGGCAAGTTAATAATGCTAAAAAATCTTGCAAACCAATTAACTTTTTGTCCCGAATACAAAGTGCTATGTTTGGGTCATATCTAATACAACACAACACATTACTGAGTACCACTCTCCATATTTTCAAGCATAGTGCATCATGTTATGGGTATGCTTGTAATAGTTAAGGACTGGGGAGTTTTTCCAGGATAAAATTGTTTCAGTCTGCTTTCCACCAGACACTGGGCAAGTCCTTTCAGCAGGACAATTGCCTAAAACACAAGGCCAAATCTACACTGGAGTTGCTTACCAAGAAGACAGTGAATGTTCCTAAGTGGCCGAGTTACAGTTTTGACTTAAATCTGCATGAAAATCTATGGCAAGACTTGAAAGAGAATATCTTGCAATGATCAAAAACCAACTTGACAGAACTGGAATAATTTTTTGAAGAATAATGGGCAAATATTGTACAATCCAGGTGTGCAAAGCTTTTGGAGACTTACCACAAAAGACTCACCGCTGTAATCGCTGCCAAATATGAGTTATTTTTGCAATTAATTTTCAATACATTTGCAAAAATGTCTAAAAACAAGTTTTCACTTTGACATTATGGGGTATTGTGTATTATATAATAGGTGAATTTTTTTGTTTGTTGATTTAATCCATTTTGAATTCAGGTTGTAACAACAAAATGTGTAATAAGTCAAGGGATATGAATACTTTCTGAAGGCACTGTATGTGTAGATAGTACATTTTATGTTTAGGTTTTCAATATACAAAACGGTTTTCAATATATAAAACAAACTGTTTCTGCATATTAGTCATTAATTTGGGCACTTTAAAACGGTTGACATTGAGCTATTTATCCAAATGTCTTGTCAACAGGAAGCAGAGACGGCATACATTTGTTATTACATTTTAGGAATATAAATTGAACTTTCAACATTAATTTCCAATTGTATTGTACTTAAATCAGGTCAAAACTACTGAATGAGTCTAAAAACATGCTGCTAGTTATTTATTTTGATGAACAGTGAACAATTTAAAAGATTTTACTGAATTAACATTCATTTATTTGGCAACAGTTCTGGTGGATATGGCTGCAGTCAGCATGCCAATTACACACTCCCTCAAAACTTGAGACATATGTGGCAGGCATTGTGTTGTGTGACAAAACTGCACATTTTAGAGTGACCTTTTATTGTCCCCAGAACAAGATGTGTAATGATCATGCTGTTTAATCAGCTTCTTGATATGCCACAGCTGTCGGGTGGATGGAATATTTTGGCAATGCTCACTAAGAGGGATATCAACAAATTAAGAGAAAGACTTTTGTGCATATGGAACAGCTAATGAAACATGGAACCAACACTTCACATATTGCTTTCAAATTTTTGTTCAGTGTAAACCCGAGATAACAAAAATGGGTTTGCCCTGCCTACTATTGGACAAGTTCTGGGGTGTAATCATTACCCCAAGCAACAAAAACAAGTGTTTATATTGGACACATTCAGGTAGGTCCCGCCCTCTTTGCTAAACCTGTCCAATAGAAACGTTTTGTAAGTTTTTGGTGTTATGATTACACTGGGAGAGGAAGAGGAAAAGAAAGGACCAACTTGACAGAATCTGTCTCCTTCCAGCAGGTGGCTTTAAAAAAATTTTTTTGCCAACCAAGCAATAAGTTTTGTTTTGTATGGATGTCAATGAGAGTGTGTCGAATTTGGTCAACAAATACATGATGGTTTAATTGCTATGTGATGTTTATTTGATCTAATAGAAGTTTCATAATGATTATGTTTTTACGACTGTACCGATATAAGTGGGACTGAGTGGCGCATCGGTCTAAGCCAGTGGGCCACTCCATGGCGCACAATTGGCCCAGCGTCGTCCAGGTTAGGGGAGGGTTTGGCCGGGCTAGGCCATCATTGTAAATAACAATTTGTTCTTAACTGACATGCCTAGTTAAATAAAGGTTCAATAAAAAGTGGGACACATGACATCCCGGCAAATTTGAGAAAAAACACTAGCGGAGTTGTCTCGAGATGGCTATGCATATTTATAGCATCAGGTATCAGCATAGCTTTTCATTCATTTATTATTTTTATTTGTTATTAACAAAAGAGGAATAGTCACATGCAAACAAGCATACATAACCTATTTACATTGCCAGGAATCCTAAACAAACAAATCATATTCATTAAAAATACAACCGGTTTGAATTGCCTTTTTGTTTTTCATTTTAGTTGACTAGTGCCATATTGTTTAAATAAATGTATAAAGTGAAAAAAGTTACATTTTGAATTAGACCATTTGCATTTGTATATGAAACAGACCTAATATTATTAGCATTTGAATGAATCATACTACATCTTTATCAATGTCAGAATTTTTTAAATAAATTATATCAAAACCATTCAATTGAATAACTGGTCCTGTTTTCTCTGTAAGAAAGTTCTATATGTCAATCCCAAAAAGTATACTATAAATACAGGCAAAAAACAAATGAAAAATGGTCTCCTTCTCAATTCCACAGAAATCACAATTATAGTCAACATTCAGCTTGAATCTTTCCAAAACATGTTTCACAGGATACATTCTATGTAATATTTTAAATGAAACGTCTTTTACCTTGTTACTGATACAATATTTGTTAGCAATTTTCCATGCTTTCCCCCATTGTATATCATCACCATAGACATTCAACCAAAAAATGTTGCTGAGGGAATTGTAGTATCACAAAAAATATTCCTAATCTGTTTATTACTACATTTACCTTTGAGGATGTTAATATTGCAAATGAATATATTTGAATGTAAATCTGTTACTTACATCAAACACAGAGGAATAAAAAATAAAATAAAATACAACACCCCTTGGAATTGCATTAAAAACAAATGCATATTATTTTGGGGTTATTGGAATTCGAAACTTATCAAGAAATTCCCCATATGAGAGTAGATATCCATCCTCATTCAGTAACTGACCAACCAAAATAATTGTATTCTCAAACCAGTTTAGAAAAAAAGACCTGTTTTTAAATTGTATATATATATCTATCTTTGTTGTTCCATAGAAAGTATCTGTGAGGGGAATAATTTTGTTTATATGCTAACATCCAAGCTAAAAGTGTCTCCTTATGGAATTTGGCCAATTTTACTGGGATTTTATCAACATCAAAATTACACCGAAGCAGAAATTCTAAATCAACAACAGAGTCAAATAAATAATAAATAAATAAATCTTCTCAGTCCTTTACAATTTTTGGGAGGTAAGTCAAGTGATAACAAGACATAAACCGTTAACCTTTCGCTTTGGACAATAAAACCCGACCATATAATGACATATCTCTCATTAACCAGAGGTTCAATTTCTTCTTTGTTTTCTCAATAATGGGGTTAAAGTTTAATTCACTACTTTGTTTTTCATCCTTGCATACAACAATTGCATACAACAATTACAAGACAAGTCACCTTATCTTTAATTGGGATACCATATACTTCCTGTAAAACACAGTCCTTGAGTGGAAATAAGACTGATTTATTGATATTAATTTTCAAACCTGAAACTATGGAAAAGTCTTCAATACAGGAAACTGCTTCAGAAACCTCATTCCTGTCTCTCAAAAATATGGTGGTATCATCAGCCAGTTGACATAGTTTAAATTCCTTGCCAAGTGCTGAAACACCTTGAAAATTCCCTTTATTGATATGAAGAGCCATAATTTGAGTAACCAATAAAAAAAAAATGGACTAATTGGGCAGCCCTGCCTAATGCCACGGGATGTCCCGTGAGCTAATTTCACAGAGCTAGTACAAGCACTATATAAAGTTGGGAGTGCTTTAAAAAACCGCAAAAAAAGTTATTGCTTTGAACATAAACTCATGTTCTACAGTGTCAAAGGCTTTATAAAAATCAACAAACATAAGAAAACTATCATCAAGGATGAGGTCATTATAGTCAATCATATCTAAGATCATCCTGATGTTATGACTAATGTGTCGACCATGCATAAAACCAGATTGTTCTTCATCAATTATATGATATAAGCCTTGTTTCATCCTCTTAGCAAATACAAATCATTTTTCATCATTATTAAAAAGCTATGGGCCTCCAGTTGTCTATATAAAGACTATCCTTATTAGCGTCGGGAATCAAAGATATTACACCTTGCTTTATTAAGGAAGCCGGTAACTCCCTGTAGCATAGCATCTCTCTCCATTCAATACAGGCGTCAACAACTCCATCGAATATTCAAAAACAGATTACAATAATGAGATGTATCCACCAATCCAAATAAAGGAGAGACAGACAGCCCACCGTGCCGCTTTGTGGACAACTACTCCGATTGTTAGTGCGGAGAGACATGTATCTTGTCAGTATTTCCATAATCTTTGGATCCTAAATTAAACGGTTTCCGGTAACGGTCTGCGACTAATGAACACACCCCTGGTGTCGTGTCGAACACCAGTTAATAGCCCATGCAAATTGGAACGTATTCGCTAGAAGGCTGACTAGTTAGTTATGTTAAAATACACGTGTATCATCTCGATCATGGTTGCAACATGGCATTCTGTGAACGGATATAATTGGAATTCGACCACTCAAATTGTATGGTTATGCATGTCAAGCCAAGCAGCTAACGCCGGTAACTAGCAATAAGTTAGCCAAGTAGCTAACGCTGGTTTCAGCCATTTTGAAGCAGATAGAGATGTAGCTAGAAAAAGGTGAGTAGTTGTAGCTAGATCAGTGTCCATATGTTGACATACCTTTGTTGACTCGTTTTCCAAATTCCTGTAATCATTTTCCCAGACCAATGAATGTAGTGGAAACTTCATCCTAAAATCTTCGTTGACCGCGGATAACATCTTCCCCTACTTCGAACTTCTAAATGTAGCTAGCGTATATTTACAGCCATGGACAACCTAAGCTAAACGTTCAAGTTGAAGAAATATGAATCAAGTCATCTCCATATTCCGTCAGGATTCATGTCAAATTTTGCTAGCCAACTTCTACAAAATAAAACTTTCGAAAAACAAGGAAGTGTCAAGTTGAGACTATTGTGATAGGGGTGTTTGAAATAAACTTTGTTCTACAAACCAATTTTGGCAGAGGATAAATATAGGATAAACTATTTTTCAAAATAAATATAAGTGCAGGTATATATTTCTGAAAAAAAAACAAAGTTATGTTCAATATTTACTAATAATATAGTCCCCTTCTTGAAAAATGGATTGTTCCAAGCAAGGACGTGACCATTTACGCTATGGCCAGGGCAAGCAGGTCTTTACTCATTTGTGCCAAATAATTTTTCGTAAATATAATTTGATTTAGTATGGTAAATATATAAATATGCTTTAATATTGTAAGTGGTGCATGTTGCGTAATTAAACTGCAAATCAATTACACAATTCCCCCAATCTCGTTTACCATAGACGTCACATCCCTTTCACACAACAACAACAACTCGTTAGCCTTCTTATTATAGCTCAGTATAGCTAGCGCACATATCTGGCAGACGGCTGGCTAGTTTGTTCAACTTGTTTAATTAAAGTGATGTCGGTAGCTAGCTACCTAGCTAGTCGTTTGGCTGACCATTTTACATTATGTACAGGTAGTTCCCCCCGTAGCTACACCATCCACTAGCGGTTTGCGTTCTGTCAGCCACCGAATTAGACATAATTTTTACGTAGTGTATTGCTGCTGTCCACGTTGGATACATTTCGTAATTCCAGAGTGACTTTGACGAGCTGGCTCGGCTAACGCAAAGAGCATCTCGCCTCTACCTCTCTGGCTGTTACAGACTAGTGGCAAGAGAGTTTCCATCGTAACAGTGTGCAAGCTGCTAACATAATTAATTTAGCGGTACGGTAGCGTTGTTGGAGCAAGAAACTAAATAGAGGAACCAGATTTTCTTTGTACTTCCTATTTGTTCCTTGCCAAACAGATCTGTATATTTTTTTAATGAGTAAATAAACAGACTCACCGATTTCATTGACATTTTTATCTCTGCAAGGATGTCTAAACGATTAAGGAATAGTGAGCTATGCGCGGATTGCAGTGTGCCGGGTAAGTCACTTAACGTTACTGATCAAATGTGAGTAGCTAGCTGTGGTTAGCCAAACCATACATAATCCAGGCAGAATACCTGTCAAGTATTAATATGGCTAATATATTTAGCTATAACTAGTTACATAGACTGATGTGTTGGTTTATGTAGCTAGCACGTATATGAGCTCAAATTAAGCGTGATATTAGGTTAGATAAACTAGGTACCTAGGACAGTTGAGTTGTTGGCAGCTGTGGCCTTCAGTTTTGTTACAAGCAGTATCTTCTCCTATGTAGCCAACGTTGTCAACTACAGTGTAACATGTAGTTACTGCTGGTTCATTGGCTGTACAATAATGCACAGAGCCATCTCCTGAGTCCGTGCATGAGTCATGCAAGTCTTTGCATGATGTCATCATGGTGTGGTTATTCCAATGCAATGTTTTTATTTATTTTACAGGCATAATCATTTCAAAGAGGATTTCCTATCAAAGTGTTGCTGCAATGACAATGTATTTGATGTGATTATCAGTTGAAGTTTTAAGTGTCACATAGACCATTGTCTCTTTAGTCTGTGTAAATTTGAATATACACCTCTTTTTTTGATAATCTGCCAAGGTACAGTTGAAGTTGGAAGTTTACATACACTTAAGTTGGAGTCATTAAAACTCGTTTTAGAACCATTCTACAAATGTCTTTGTTAACAAACTATAGTTTTGGCAAGTTTGTTAGGACATCTACCTTGAGCATGACACAAATAATTTTTCCAACTAATGTTTACAGACATATTATTTCACTTATAATTCACTGTGTCACAATTCCAGTGGGTCAGAAGTTTACATACACTAAGTTGACTGTGCCTTTAAACAGCTTGGAAAATTCCAGAAAGGATTCATGGCTTTAGAAGGTTCTGATAGGCTAATTGACATAATTTGAGTCATTTAGAGGTGTACCTGTGGATGTATTTCAAGGCCTACCTTCAAACTCCTTGCCTCTTTGCTTGACATCATGAGAAAATCAAAAGAAATCAGCCAAGACCTCAGAAAAAAAAATGTAGACCTCCACACGTTTGGTTCATCCATGGGAGCAATTTCCAAACACCTGAAGGTACCACGTTCATCTGTACAAACAATAGTACGCAAGTATAAACACCATGGGGCCATGCAGTCGTCATACCGCTCAGGATGGAGGCGCGTTCTGTCTCCTAGAGATGAACATAGTTTGGTGGGAAAAGTGCAAATCAATCCCAAAATGACAGCAAAGGACCTTGTGAAGATGTTGGAGGAAACAGGTACAAAAGTATCTACATCCACAGTAAAACGAGTCCTATGTCGACATAACCTGAAAGGCCGCTCAGCACAGAAGAAGCCACTGCTCCAAAACTGCCATAAAAAAGACCGACTACGGTTTGCAACTGCACATGAGGACAAATATTGTAATTTTTGGGGAAATGTCCTCTGGTGTGATGAAACAAAAATAGAACTGTTTGGCCATAATGACCATCTTTATGTCTGGAGGAAAAAGGGGGAGGCTTGCAAGCCGAAGAACACCATCCCGACCGTGAAGCACAGGGGTGGCAGCATCATGTTGTGGGGGTGCTTTGCTGCAGGAGGGACTGGTGCACTTCACAAAATAGATGGCATCATGACGTAGGAAAATTATGTAGATGTATTGAAGCTACATCTCAGAACATCAGTCAGGAAGTTAAAGCTTGGTCGCAAATGGGTCTTCCAAATGGACAATGACCCCAAGCATACTTCCAAAGTTGTGGCAAAATGGCTTAAGGACAACAAAGTCAAGGTATTGGAGTGGCCATCACAAAGCCCTGACCTCAATTCTTTAGAATATGTGTGGGCTGAACTGAAAAAACGTGTGCGAGCAAGGAGACCTACAAGCCTGACTCAGTTACACCAGCTCCGTCAGGAGGAATGGGCCAAAATTCACCCAACTTACTGTGGGAAGCTTGTGGAAGGCTACCTGAAACCTTTGACCCAAGGTAAACCATTTAAAGGCAATGTAAACTTCTGATCCTCTGGGAATATGATGAAAGAGGTAGCCTAGTGGTTAGAGCGTTGGACTAGTAACCGGAAGGTTTGCAAGTTCAAATCCCTGAGCTGACAAGGTACACATCTGTCGTTCTGCCCCTGAATAGGCAGTTAACCCACTGTTCCTAGGCCATCATTGATAATAAGAATTTGTTCTTAAAAAAAGAAAAAAGATGAAATAAATCATTCTCTCTACTATTATTCTGACATTTCAGTCTTACAATAAAGTGGTGATCCTAACCGACCTAAGACAGGGAATTTTTACTTGGCTTAAATGTCAGGAATTGTAATGAACTGAGTTTAAATGTATTTGGCTAAGGTGTATGTAAACTTCCGACTTCAACTGTAAGTGTATGACATGGCATACACACACAACAAGTGTCTCTTCTATCAAATATCAGAATATACTGTTACAATGTGGTGTAGTTGTGTTCACCATGGCCTTTTTTTGCACACCAGGGGTTTATTCATTACGTGGATTCCGTTGCAAAATGTTTTGTGTATTGCAAAATCTGTGCTTCCGTTTTTATTGCCTTTCCGGAATGAGTTTTGACAACTTAAAGCTAGACTCCACAAAAGGATGTTGTCACAAGCAGCACTGCAGTTATTGAGCTGAGTGAGATGCAAGGCTTCACTCACACATGTGCTGTTACAGCGTGGTAGCCACAGGACCAACACAGGGGAGAAGTTGAACCTCAACTCTGTTGCGGAAGTTGACACTATGCTGTTTATTTTCTGCATTTACGTCATATCGCTGAGTACCTTTTTAAGTTGTCAAAACTCATGATGATGAGTAGAAGATCAGACCAGGTGCGCGCTTCTTCCACATCTGAACTGGTTGGGTCCTATAGTTACAATCTCTGCTGTTCATTTTGGTGGAAATGAACCAACTGTCAACCTGAGATTACAAGGTTGTATAACAACCTGCTGTGTTTGTGAGTCCCATAGAGCGGCGCACAATTGGCCCAGCATCGTCAGGGTTTGGCCGATGGATGCCGTCATTGTAAATATGAATTTGTTCTTAACTGGCTTGCCTAGGTAAATAAAGGTGACTTTTTTATTTAAAAAATTAAGATTGATGGTGTTGTCACTTCACTCAGAGGCTCTCTTTATCAGTGGTTAGTAAACAAAACAATCCATTACAAATACCATACATTGTTATCTTATAGAATAATTACAATATCCTAACAATTTAGGGTCCCTTTCAGATAATTTTTGTGAACTCAGTGCAGTTCTATACATTTTCTGTGCAGTGTGTGAGCACTCTAAAGGAACTCAGATCCCTCAAGAGGCCACAAAGCAAACTGAACTGAGACCATCTTGAGAGGTGGTCTGAGTTTAGTTCGCTTGAATTTAGTGGTCTGGTTTCCTTTTTTAGGGCAATGTGAACACACCGCTCCCCAATGCAACACTGTTTCTCCTGCCATAACCCCTCACATTGGTTCCTCAAACGAGAGAAGATGTGCAGGTTCGTGGAAAAAAATGTGTGCCATTTTTGGATGCACAGAAATAAAAAAATATTTGTAGTGTTTTCAGTTCAGATTAATTGTTTTCAATATTTGTTCTATCGGCTAAGAGAGCTTCATAAATTGTTTATTGGATTGTGGGGTTTGAATAGTGTGAGGACGACAACATATTTGTTGAGAATCATAACATTGGGTACAAAATCAATTCTAGCTGAATTCTATTTTAGGGGCAGTAGTCTACATTGGGTGTACAATTTTCAATTACAGCATTATTTAATCTGCAGTTATTCTTCTGATAGGCCTATTTTATTTTGTTACTATCAAAATGTAAATATTATTGGTATCTTCTGATTACAATTATTATGTCATATTTCAACTAAATGCAATCTATTAACTTCCAAAATGTAAATAGGTGTCTAGATGTCCGATAACACGTTCTGATGGAATGGCTTGTCCTGCAGTTTGTGAAAACACAGAGTGCATTGAGTGAATGTTGTAAAATGATCTTGGTTCCTTTCTGAATGTAGCAATGTGAAGGCAAAGAGGACTGAGACCACAAAATGGGTGAAGTGAACTGTCAGAAGAGTTGAGTCCTCATTCAATGGCATGGGCAGTGTGAATACAACGATAACTTAGTTATTTATTTATTTTTACTCCAGAGTTCTCTTTTAAAGAGGACTGAGATCTGTTATTTTGGAGGACTATATGTGAAAACACCCTTAGAGCTCATCTGAAATGGGTAGAAAACATGTACCATGCTGTTTCTCTGTGAGAGAGTCTAATGGCTTCAGTGCTGCGTCGTGAGGGGCCGTTTTGGATAATGTTTAGTCCGTTTCGTACTGGAATGATGTTGTCCAATTAGCATAGGAAGAAAAACAGGATGTTGACTGAATTGACTAGTTGCTGAGGATGCAGTGAGAATTGTGGCTATTGTATTTGATTTTCTATAAAAGTTCCACGTCTTTATTGTGCCTCTTCCTCCACTGCTGATTTAAGTTCTTCTATCAGTACATAGTACACATTAGACTCTCTCACAGAGTTTTAAATCTGTTTAGGCTTAAAGCATGTGCACTTTTTCCTGAAATGTTTCTCAAACAAATAGTGGTAGATGGGGCTTTCTATTGTCATTTTGTCAGTTGTTGTGGTGCCAAGTTAAAAGAAGAATGCTGCTTGGTTAGAATAATATTGAAAAGCCTACTTAGTAAATAGGCCTAGCCTAATTTATTGTGACAATAAGTAGGCCTAGCTGTATGTAATCTCGTCCTCCAGCCGGCTCTCTCTAGCAATTAAACTTGGGAACGATGGTTAAGCTGTAGGGCAATTCTACAGTAACAGAATTATGCTGAGACCGTGTACCTACACTATTCTTCAAGGAAATCTGTTTTTGTAAAATGTTCAGTTGAAATTGTTCAAAGTTGTACGGTTTGTTTAACTTTGCAATCATTGATTTTTGTTTGACACACATTTTAAAGTGACAAATTGGAGTCTAAGTATCATTCTCTTATCGTGGAATTGCCCTGTAGTAGCCTAGAGCCATTCTGAAGTAGGCTAGCCCATACCCAATGTATCTTACCACTCATTGTACTTCATTATATCCATTTCAGCATTTTCCTATATCCCTTTCCCTGTCAGTCCTACTAAAAATGTGTCAATGTCCCTCCCTCCTGACACCAGTTGGCCTGGACTGCCCCTCTGTGGGGCTGTTACCAGTTGTTGTTGGGGTCTGAATATTTTTAGCGGGTACAGACGTGCGTTTTAATTTAGCAGCACTTTACACTTGTTGACGAAAGGGTGGGCTTCTCAGCACCCAGATCTCACTAGGCAGGAAGAGGAAGAGACTCAGAACGGTACACCAGGTGCAGGTCTGCAGCCCCAACACACATTTCAGCTGTCGCCAGAGAGACCTGACAACCCCACTGCCACTCATCATTTCAGAGTGGCAGTCACCCAGTCGACCAGTTTTGCAATTTGCTTCTCTGATGAGTTGCAATTCTGTTTGTTAGTTAACCTATATGTTGGTAAGTTTGTCAGTGAAATGTAGTCATTTTAGATGTTATGACGCTCCCGTCCAATAGTGAGTAATTGTAAGTTGGTCAGTAACATGAGCTAGCAGCATGCATCTCAATGAAATGCCACATAGTGTTTAAGCTAACACACTGTCGACACCAATACTGTATTTAGACATTCATTGCAGTACTCGCCAGAATTCTTGACTGAAGGTTCTGCATATATCTATTTTGAAGTGAAAGAGCAAGTTACCCAGGGGGCGTGAACATCTACTCAAGTCTCAACCAACTCAAACATTATAAACGGGGGTTTAGAAGAAAACACAGCCTAGCCTACTTAGTTCTGACTCCAGGGCTCAGTTGTTAAAAACAGAGCATTCTCTGACTGGAAATAATGATCAGCAGATCACTTGATCACTTCTCTCCTTGTGCTTATCGGGTCACATGGTGAGGAGAATGCAGGTCAGGGGCATTAAAGGCAGTCCTCATGGTACATCTGTTGCCCCCTGCCTTAAGAGCTGGCCTGTTGGTTTCAATTGACAAAGTGGGTCCAGATTAGCCTATGTTTTGGAGTCATTTGCATCACACCTTGAAATTAAACTAGGGAAGAGACTGCTGCTGAAAATACAGAAATCTAACATCCCTTAATACTGCCGTTGTTGTATTTTGATGAGACTGAAAGTGAGTGATGTCTTGCTCCATGGTTTGTATACAGTCTGTCTCAGTAGGCCTGTCCCTTCCTCTCTCTGGGTGTTTGCTGTTACTTTACCAGCAGCACGGTGTGCAAGTTCAAATAAGTTTCAGTTCTCTCTGCAGATAGCAGTTCTCTTTGAAGGTCTGCGTGATCTATGATGAATCTCTCATGCTCACCCCCATCATGAGCCTAGAATGAGACTACCATCCCAAGACGGTGGAGTGCACAATCCTGTAATGTGGACATATTTTGTGGCTGTTTAGACGGACGTTAGCTAGTGAAAGAGGACATGTGTGGTTCAACTTCCACTTTGCGCTCCTCATAACTTCACTACCTAAACGGACAGTTTAGCCTGTAGGAGCTATTTGCTATTTCTTATGACTTGCATTGTAATTATGTGACAGCTTTGAAAAAAGTATGTCAATAGAAGTTAGTGCTATCAGAAAAATGTGCCCTGAAGTTGTCTCCATGTTCAATAGGGTTTCCTTTATCTACAGGCAGGATCCGTTCAGGCAGGATCAGTTCAGGCATATAGATTACAAGGGTGTATCTGGGCCGGCTGTCTTGTCAGTGTAGCCCAACTGGGATGCCACCAGAATGGAGAGGCTGGGGCCAGAGTGAGTTTGCAGCTGAGTGAGAAGTGAAGTGGCCTGGCTGCCAAAAGCAGCATGCCAGATATTTGAATAATGAATGTGAGGAGCAATGGAAAAGCCCAGTCATGAGGAAGGTGCCAGTAACCAAGGAAAGCCGTGTAAGTGTTGGCTTGATTGATTTCAAACAGTGACTGCTGATGTAGCCTCTAGATGATATGAAAAGTGGCAGTTGTAATGAGTGATCATTAAGCTGTAGGCTAGGATGAGAATCAGACAAGCACTGTGTCAGTGCATTTTCACCCACAGGTCCTTCTCAGTGTATTCAACTACATGGTATTACAAATGAATGAACAAAAGCCAAATGAGGCTTTGCAATTGAGTTGGTGAAATATTCAAGTGTGTGTGTATAGTGGGGAGAACAAGTATTTGATACACTGCCTATTTTGCAGGTTTTCCTACTTACAAAGCATCTAGAGGTTTGTAATTTTTATCATAGGTATTCTTCAACTGTGAGAGACAGAATCAAAAACAAAAATCCAGAAAATCACATGGTATGATTTTTAAGTAATTAATTAGCATTTTATTGCATGACATATGTATTTGATACATCAGAAAAGCAGAACTTAATATTTGGTACAGAAACCTTTGTTTGCAATTACAGAGATCATACGTTTCCTGTAGTTCTTGACCAGGTTTGCACACACAGCAGCAGGGATTTTGGCCCACTCCTCCATACAGACCTTCTCCAGATCCTTCAGGTTTCGGGACTTTCAGCTCCCTCCAAAGATGTTCTATTGGGTTCAGGTCTGGAGACTGGCTAGGCCACTCCAGGACCTTGAGATGCTTCTTATGGAGCCACTCCTTAGTTGCCCTGGCTGTGTGTTTCGGGTCGTTGTCATGCTGGAAGACCCAGCCACGACCCATCCTCAATGCTCTTACTGAGGGAAGGAGGTTGTTGGCCAAGATCTGGCGATACATGGCCCCATCCATCCTCCCCTCAATATGGTGCAGTCATCCTGTCCCCTTTGCAGAAAAGCATCCCCAAAGAATGATGTTTCCACCTCCATGCTTCACGGTTGGGATGGTGTTCTTGGGGTTGTACTCATCCTTCTTCCTCTAAACACGGCGAGTGGAGTTTAGACCAGAAAGCTCTATTTTTGTCTCATCAGACCACATAACCTTCTCCCATTCCTCCTCTGGATCATCCAGATGGTCATTGGCAAACTTCAGACGGGCCTGGACATGCGCTGGTTTGAGCAGGGGGACCTTGCGTGCGCTGCAGGATTTTAATCCATGACGGCGTAGTGTGTTACTAATGGTTTTCTTTGAGACTGTGGTCCCAGCTCTCTTTAGGTCATTGACCAGGTCCTGTCGTGTAGTTCTGGGCTGATCCCTCACCTTCCTCATGATCATTGATGCCCCACGAGGTGAGATCTTGCATGGAGCCCCAGACCGAGGGTGATTGACCGTCGTCTTGAACTTCAGCAATTTTCTAATAATTGCGCCAACAGTTGTTGCCTTCTCACCAAGCTGCTTGCCTATTGTCCTGTAGCCCATCCCAGCCTTGTGCAGGTCTACAATTTTATCCCTGATGTCCTTACATAGCCCTCTGGTCTTGGCCATTGTGGAGAGGTTGAAGTCTGTTTGATTGAGTGTGTGGACAGGTGTCTTTTATACAGGTAATGAGTGGAGAACAGGGGTGTAACGGCGTTCTTCGTTTGTAGAAAGAGAGTCGGACCGAAATGCAGCGTGTAGGTTACTCATGACTTTAATGAAAGAATGCGTACATGAAATAACTAAATAACATACAAAGCAAAACAACAAACGGAGCGTGAAACTAATTACAGCCTATCTGGTGACTATAACACAGAGACAGGACAAACACCCACAAAATACAACGCGAACTCAGGCTACCTAAATACGGTTCCCAATCAGAGACAACGATAAGCACCTGACTCCAATTGAGAATCGCCTCAGGCAGCCAAGCCTAACTAGACACACCCCTAATCAACACAATCCCAATTACTACAAACCCCAATACGAAACACAACATATAAACCCATGTCACAATCCGGCTCGGGACGTGGACCCCACTCCATTAGTGTAATAGTTCCTCCCCTTCGCGTCCTGGGGTAATCCACCTTCTCCGCCGACCATGGCCTAATAGTCCTCACCCTGATCCCCACATAACTGAGGGGCAGCTCGGGACCGAGGGGCAGCTCGGGGCAGCTCGGGACAGAGGGGCAGCCCGAGACAGAGGGGCAGCCCGAGACAGAGGGGCAGCCCGAGACAGAGGGGCAGCCCGGGACTGAGGGGCATCTCGGGACTGAGGGGCATCTCGGGACTGAGGGGCAGCCCGGGACTGAGGGGAAGCCCAGTACTGAGAGGACGCCCAGTACTGAGAGGACGCCCAGACAGGTAGTAGGCTCCGGTAACTCCTGGCTGGCTGGCGGATCTAGCTGCTCTATGCAGACTGACAGCTCTGACTGCTCCATGCAGGCTGACAGCTCTCTGCAGACTGGCAGATCCTGGCTGACTGGCACTTCTGGCGGATCCTGGCAGACTGGCACCTCTGGCGGATCCTGGCAGACTGGCACCTCTGGGGGATCCTGGCAGACTGGCACCTCTGGGGGATCCTGGCAGACTGGCACCTCTGGCGGATCCTGGCAGACTGGCACCTCTGGCGGATCCTGGCAGACTGGCACTTCTGGCGGATCCTGGCAGACTGGCACTTCTGGCGGATCCTGGCAGACTGGCACTTCTGGCGGATCCTGGCAGACTGGCACTTCTGGCGGATCCTGGCAGACTGGCACTTCTGGCGGATCCTGGCAGACTGACGACGCTGGGCAGACTGGCGACGCTGGGCAGACTGGGAGCACTGGCGGCGCTGGGCAGACTGACAGCTCTGGCTGCGCTGGGCAGACTGGCGGCGCTGGGCAGACTGGGAGCACTGGCGGCGCTGGACAGACTGGAGACTCCGGCAGCGCAGGAGAGGAGAAAGGCTCTGGCTGCGCTAAACAGGCGGGAGACTCCGGCAGCGCAGGAGAGGAGACAGGCTCTGGCTGCGCTAAACAGGCGAGGCGCACTGAAGGCCTGGTGCGTGGTGCTGGAACTGGAGCTACAGGATCGAGGACACGCACAGGAAACCTGATGCGGGGAGCTGCTACCGGAGGACTGGTGTGTGGAGGTGGCTCTGGATAGACCGGACCGTGCAGGCGCACTGGAGCTCTTGAGCACCGAGCCTGCCCAAGCTTACCTGGCTCGATGCCCACTCTAGCCCGGCCAATAGGAAGAGCTGGTATGTGTCGCAGCTGGCTCTGCACCCGCACTGGAAACACCGTGCGCTCCATAGCATAACACGCGGTGAGCACAGGGAGTATGCGCAGGTTTCCTACCTGGCATAACTATTCTCCCTTCTAGCCTCCCCCCAATAATTTTTTGGGGTTGCTTTACGGGCTTCCTTGCCAACCTTGTTCCCTCGTATCGTCGGCTCCTATCTCCGGCTGCCTCTGCTTCTTCCTTGGGACAGCGATATTCTCCCGGCTGCGCCCAGGGTCCTTTTCCGTCTAAGATCCTCTCCCAAGACCAGAAGTCCTTATATTGCTGCTCCTCACAATTAACAGGGAGAGTAGGCTCAGGTCTGACTCCTGACATAGCCACTCTCTCTCTACGCTCTCCCCCGTTACTTTCGGTTTTCGCTCTGCGCCTCCGTGCTTTCCTTTTCGACTCCATACGTCTATAGCCCTCTTCGCATTGCTGTAGGGAATCCCAGGCGGACTCCTGCACTCGCTCTGGGTCGGCCGCCCACCTGTCGATTTCCTCCCACGTCGTATAATCCATACTTCTGCTGTCCATAACGTCGTCCTTTAGCTCCTGCCAGTTTACACGCTGCTCGGTCCGTGAGTGGTGGGTGTTTCTGTAACGGCGTTCTTCGTTTGTAGAAAGAGAGTCGGACCGAAATGCAGCGTGTAGGTTACTCATGACTTTAATGAAAGAATGCGCACATGAAATAACTCAATAACATACAAAGCAAAACAACAAACGGAACGTGAAACTAATTACAGCCTATCTTTTAAAATGTTTTTTTTAAATAATTTATTATCTTCAATACCATTCATTCTTTACAACTCATAATTTACATACATACACAAATAATGGTATTTTAAATAAACTAATTAAACTAAAACATAAACCACAAACAAAACCTCAGGGGAGCATCTTCCCTCCCCGTTACCCTACAAAATACCTCTCCCTATCTCCCCGTCCCTAATCTATCCTCTTACAAATCTAAATGACACCCAGCCCTAAACCCCCCTTCCACCTCTCCCGAGCAGCATGCTGCCCCCACTTCCTCTCCTCCCTCTTCATCCTCCCCCTCAAATCTCCTTCCACCCTCCTCACTATCCCTTCCACCCCCAATCTTTCCCTGTCTTCACCATGTTCTGCCTTGCTTCCCACAGCCCCCATTTAAAGAGACTCATGAGAACCCAGAGCAGAAACCTGTCCCTATCCGTCCCTCTCGCTCTCCCTACACCCCTCTCTAACCTGGCCCACGTCAATACAAAATCCCCCTTTACCAAACCTAACAACACCCGTGCCCTAGCCCATACTACTCCGGCAAAGGCACAGTCCCAAAAGACATGGCGCACAGTCTCCTCCCTGCCACAAGAGGATCTTAGACAGGTGGGGGATTGCACCAAATTATACCGGTACAAGATGGAACGTACCGGCAAACACTATGAAGGCTCAACCAATTCAGGTCCTTGAGCCTGTTATCCAGACCCCGCCTGCACTCCCTCCCAGACCACTTCCGAGATGCCCACTACAGGCGCCGGACTCCCTGCCTTTCTGACCTCCTCGTACAGGTGCCTGTGATCTAAACCTACTCGGGCAACTTCAACCTCAGGGTGCGCACGCAGCCACTTGGCCGCATGACCAAAGTGCCACGGCAGCTGTTCCGCCCGAGGACCCGTGTTAGACCACACCATTATGCTTCTCGCCTGATACGAGAAAAACACCCGCAGGAGGTAACCGGACGGGTGTATCACTGGCTGAGCAAGCTCCGTTAACAAGAAGGAAACAAAAATTGAGTCCAGCTTGAGGGGAAATGTGGTACCCCCTACCTCCCTCCCGATGGGACAGATCATGCGTGCCCTGGCGACCCACTCGCACCTGCCACTCCACATAAACTGAAACACAAGCCTCACTAGAGGCCTCCTCAGACAAGCCGGCAATGGGTAGATGTATGCCAAATACAAAAGAGACGGCAACACATCCACCTTTAGGACCAGGACTTTGCCCATAAAAGACAAATACCTAGCTTTCCACATTGCTAGCTTCCTCTGTACCACTGCGATACGCATGTTCCAGTTTAGCATCGCTGAGCCGGAGGTCTCAAAATGGACCCGAGAATCCTCAGGGCCCCCTCACAGAGAGATAACCCCCAGGCACATCCGTTCTACCGCGCCATCTTCCGAAAAACTTGACTGAAGACTTTGCATGGTTCAGAACTGCTCCCGACGCTCGGGTGAAATCCCCAAAGATGGCAAGGGACCTTGTCAGGCACGAGTCCTTGCACAACAGCAAGGAAGTATCGTCGGCGTACTGCGTCATCTTCACACGCAGCCCACCACTTCCAGGGATCAGCAAACCTTCCACCCCTGTGTCTGCCCTAATGGCAGCCCCAGAGGCTCCATGTACAGAACGAAGAGGAGAGCCGAGAGTGGGCACCCTGCCTGACCCCAGACGAGAGGTCAAAAACATCACCCAAGTGACTATTTACACTAACTCGGCACCCCGCTCCGACATATAATGTACGAATCCATCCTATAAACTTCTCCCCAAATCCTAATCGACCTAACACTCTGAATAAAAAGGATCTATTCACGCGATCGAAGGCTTTCGCCTGATCTAGCGCTGCTTCCATTAAAGGCAAACCTCTATCTTCAACCCAAGCGATGGAGTCCCTGATTAACTGTAGGTTCCATCTAATAGAGCGGCCCTCTACCCCGCACGTCTGATCCTCATGAACGACGTAGGGAAGGGCTGTGCGCAACCGGTCTGCTAAAACCTTTGCAAGTAGCTTGTAATCTACACACAGCATGGTCAACGGCCGCCAGTTGCCAAGGTCTGTTACTTCCCCCTTCTTATATAAAAGTGACAGCACACCAACAGCCATTGATCCCCGGGACCCCCGTCTCAAGGATGGCCTTCAAGACTTCGAGGACCACTGGTCCAAGTATACCCCAAAACTTGAGATAAAACTCAGCCGGCAGCCCATCTATCCCAGGCACCTTCCCTTTTCCCATCCTCCTAAGAGCGCTCTCAACCTCTTCTAGTGAGATCTGGGCCTCCATCACTTCTCTAATGTCCTCCGGCAACCGCCTGGACAAGTGTTCTAAAAACACATTTCCCTGCTCTACATCTATTTCCCTTTCCTTAAATAAACCTTGGAAATGATCAGTTGTCACCCTGACCATATCCTCTGGTTCTCTAACTATACTACCATTTTCTTCCCTAACACCATGCATTACCTTCCTACTCTGTCTTGCCCTAACCAACTTAAAGAACATAGCAGAACAAGTCTCATTATGTTCTAGAAAGCCACTATGCGCTCGCTCAAGGAAAGCTCGAGCCTTCCGCTCCTGCAACTCCCTGAGCTGCGCCTTTAGGGTTGCGGATCTCTCCCAGTCAAATGACCCGCCGAGGTTACCTGCCTCGTATTCGAGTTCAATTAACCTCTGGATACGATCCACCTCCCTCCTCTCCTCCCTTTTTTTCCTCTTGCAATACCCTATTATAAAAGCCCTAATCCTCACCTTAACTAATTCCCACCACTCTAACACCCCCTCGCACATGGACCGGAGGCCCTCAAGCCTCAAAAGAAACCATAAAACCTGTCAACAAAAGCCTGCTCCTCCAGCACATCCCGATCTAGCTTCCAGTACCCTCTACCAAAGAGGCAGACTGGCGACCCCACCTGCAGGAGCACCCCGTCGTGATCCGAAAAGAAAACAGGCAACAGCCGCCCAGACAACTTTACCCAAAGACCTGGGTACAAAAATATAGTCGAGCCTCCGCTCAACCCCCCTGGAGTTACGCCATGTAGGACCGTCCATTTTCGGAGTAGTGTGCAGACCACCATCTACCAGACCATGGCAAGCCATTAGCCTGGCAATGGCGCCCGCACTGCTATCCCCCTCTTCCTAAATCTGTATTAAAATCCCCCTATCACTAATTTCCTATTTGTGACACACAGGGGCGTCAGACAGTCCACCATCTCCCTTCTGTCTGCCACCACCTGTGGCCCATACACCACCACTAATCTAAATGTACAATCCCTTATCGTGACATCCACCCCTATAACCCTCCCCTGCATTACCACAAAAGAATCCTCCACTTTTACCTCCCTGTGCCCACACAAAATCCCTACCCCGATGAGTGCACCCCCAACACCCCAAACCGACTCCCCCTTGTCCCACTCCCTCTTAAACCTAATAACATCCCCTCCATCCCTCAGGTGAACCTCCTGTAAAAAACAAAAATCAAACCCCACACCCTCCAAATAACTAAAAACCGCCCTCCTCTTAACAAAATCCCTTAAACCCCTTACATTTAAACAAACAAAAGTAAAATTAGACTCCATGAAAAATAAATGCATGTAATACACTCAAATTCTAAACCCAGACAGAAAAAAACATAAAACAGGAGACTCACCCGATGCTCCCCTGCTCCATATCTACCGGTGAGAACACCATCCGTAATCCCGACATCCCCCCCCCCTTCCTCCATCACACCCTCCCAGGATGCAGGAATAGTGTTTGGCTCCGGGGTGCCCTTCTCCACCACTCCTCCCTCGCTTTCTTCTCTCTCATGCTCCTCCACTCGGTTGCCTTCTTCCGCCGCTTTTTCTGGTTCTCCTACTCCCGTGCCTTCCGTTTCCTTCTCTCTTCCATCCGCCGCTTCTGGCTCCTCCTCCTTCCTTGTGGCCTTCCCCTCTGGACCTGAACTCTGGTCATGAGGCGTGCTTCCTTCCCCTCCTCTTCTTCCCCCATCCCCCGCTCCTGCTCCCCCCCCAGCCGCAGACGCATATGACCTCTGACGGGCCGGGCACCCCCTCCACAGGTGTGCTGACGAGCCACACCCATGGCACGTCTTAGGCTTGTCACAATCCCTCGCCTCGTGATCCTCAGATGCACAAAATCTGCATTTTCTTGCACTGCATGAGGCGAATATGTGACCATAGGCCATACAGCGTCTGCAAAATGGGGGCTGACGTGCACAATACAACGTCCCCTGTCAGCCCCTAGGGAGAACATAGCAGGAGGATGGAGGTAGCCACCATGTCCCTTTGGGTCCTCTCTGAGGAGGGCCTGGAAGCCTCTCCTCCCATTCCAAAACCCAAGGGAGTCTTTTGAGGTGCCTTGCTGAGGAGACGTTATCCATGTATCTCCCCAGAAAAGCCCTCACCTCTTCGTCCTTAACGTAAGGGTTGTAAATGTTTACAGTTACAACCCTAAAGTTATTCTTCGCCAGGCTTGTTATTTCGTGGTGGCACATCGGCCTCTCACCTCCCACTGCTCTTGCCCTTCTCAGGATATCATCGTGTTTTTCCTCTGTATATAGTGCAACGTCGTATGCTCCCTCCAACGAGTTGCCTTGGAAACAAAACACGTCCTTCACCGTCAGCTTTAGAATCCCCATCAATATTATCCTTCCAAAGTATTCCCGTCCTAAAGGCTCAAACTCCTTTTCCTTCCAAGCAAACCGAATCGTGTTGGCCAGCCCAATCCCAGGGACCGACCGTGTTGATGTATTTAGCACCATCTCCGCTAGGAGAATGGCGCTCGTTTTCTTCTCTTCCAAAACAATTGAAAAGAAAAAACCAAGTGACTGAGCCTATCTGGTGAACACTACACAGAGACAGGAACAATCACCCACAAAATACAACGCAAACTCAGGCTACCTAAATACGGTTCCCAATCAGAGACAACGATAAGCAGCTGACTCCAATTGAGAATCGCCTCAGGCAGCCAAGCCTAACTAGACACACCCCTAATCAACACAATCCCAATTACTACAAACCCCAATACGAAACACAACATATAAACCCATGTCACACCCTGGCTTACCCAAACATATACCAAAAACACAAAATATAATGACCAAGGCGTGACAAGGGGGCTTCTTAAAGAAAAACTAACAGGTCTGTGAGAGCCAGAATTTTTACTGGTTGGTAGGTGATCAAATACTTATGTCATCCAATAAAATGCAAATGAATTACTTAAAATCATACAATGTGATTTTCTGGGTTTTTGCTTTAGATTCTAACAGTTGAAGTGTACCTATGATAAAACTTACAGACCTCTACATGCTTTGTAAGTAGGAAACACTGCCGATTTTGCAGGTTATCAAATACTTGTTCTACCCACTGTATGTATGTATGTAGGTGTGTATGTATTTACTGTAGGTATGTATTTGTTTCCTTTATGCTTAGAGCCTCGTTGGGCTTCTGTGAACAGGGGCGTGTTGATCTGCGACGAGTGCTGTAGTGTTCATCGGAGTCTGGGCAGACACAGCTCCCAAGTGCGTCACCTGACTCACACACCATGGGCTCCTACACAGTTACAGGTAAGATCCCCAACACACACACACACCCCTTTACTGTGGTCAAAGCTATCCCCTTTTCTGCTTTTGTGATAGAACAGGCTGTTGGTATGTTTCGTTTAATTGATCATATCTTTGTCTTTTAATCAGATGGTTCAGATGTTATACAACAACAGTGCAAATTCGATATGGGAACACTCTCTACTGGACCCAGCATCTGTGATGAGTGGGAAACGCAAGGCCAACCCTCAGGACAAAGTACAGTGAGTCATGAGTGTTTGATGGCTGCTTAGTGAGCCAGGAGTGTACACTTATTCACAAGTGAAGGAGGGACATTTGGCCCAGTTGCCCTAGTACCCTTTTCACACTACTGAGCTGATACGAACCATACTAAACTGCATTGACCTGGTTACACATTCCCCAAAGTGCTGGTTTGGGTCAGCACGATAGCGTGACAAGGGTATTGGGAACTTAAGAGTGAGTGTTGCTTGAAATTGAAGTGCTGGATATCCTCCCACGGCTCTTCACTCCATTTCTCTGCTGTTTACCCCCTCTTCTTTTTGTCATTCCCATAGCCCAAATAAGACAGAGTTCATAAAGGCCAAATACCAAATGCTGGCTTTTGTCCACCGGATGCCTTGTCGAGATGACGACAGCTTCACTGCCAAGGACTTAAGCAAGGTGAGATCTCGGCCACTCTGTGCCTAATGAAGGTTTATTTGGCTTGAATGAGCAATATTTTACTAATAGATGTTGATTTTATTTTCTCTCAGCAACTTCACTCCAGTGTCCGAACTGGTAACCTGGAAACATGTCTGAGGTTACTCTCTCTGGGAGCCCAGGCCAACTTCTTTCACCCAGTAAGACTCTCTGATCACTCATCTCATTTCTCCCCTATCCAAAACATATCCTTAACAGCATGTTAATACTACATTTTTACTACCAGTATTACTGTTTTGCTCACAGGTACAAGAGCAACTTAATAGAACACTGCTTGTGGAAAAAAAACATTCCAAAAATGAATTATTTTCATAGGTTTAACCTTTTGTGGCGTAGTGTTTATGCCACAAGCAGTGTGAACAGACCCTTACCCTTTCTCACACCCTATCTATGTGTTGAAGTCTTTCTTTCTTCCTAGTTTTAATTGTTCACGTATGGGTGGTGTCTTACCTTTCCTTCAGGAAAAAGGGAATACGCCGCTGCATGTGGCTGCCAAGGCAGGCCAGGTGTTTCAGGCCGAGCTGCTGACAGTCTACGGGGCCGACCCCGGCGCCCCCGACACCAGCGCCAAGACTCCCATTGACTATGCAAGGTACTGCAGCATCCAGCCTTTTAAAGGGATAGTTCACCATTCAGAATATTAAACTTATTTTATCCAAATAAATATTAAATAAATAAAGAGTGTGGCTTTGCTACCAGGCTGGCTGTTATGGGTAAGAAGAGGCATAACTGGTTTCTCTTGTGTGTTTCTCAGGCAAGCTGGCTACCATGACCTGGCTGATAGGCTGGTGGAGATTCAGTATGAACTTACCGACAGACTGGCTTTCTATCTCTGTGGAAGAAAGCCTGGTAAGTGACGAGAGTCCTTCGCCTTCTCAAGTTAGGCTGCAAGCCTTGTGTGTCAATTTTTCCAAACCTCTGTCAGCTGCAGTTTTTTGCCTGCTAAATCAACACACACTCAATGTTTGTAGCCTAGTTTCGGGGGTTACTCAACATCACATACGGTAACTCCCATGAGTTCAAATCACAACAATCCATATTATGTCCGTGCTTGCTTTCAGATCATAAAAATGGCCAACACTTCATCGTCCCACAGATGGCCGACAGGTAAGGAAGCATTGTGTAGGTCAATGCATAATATACTATTCTGGTCCCAGACTGTTTGTGCTGTATAGCCAACCCCTATGTTTGTTGTCATGCCAAATGACAACCAGAGGATTTGTCAAAAAAGCTTAAACAGATCTGGGACCAGACTAATGAAATATATCACTTTATGGGGATCATTCTTAGATTTTAAAAAATATATATATATATATAATTAAGAAACCGTGAGCTGTTTCTTTGACCGTGCAATCCAACTCTTGGGCCTGCAGGACATGTTCTGTGGCTTTTTGTAACAAGCATGACAGGAAATCGGCCAAAGCAGTTGTTTCCTAGTTAAAACAACAAAATCATTGTTATAATAATGCATATCTGAGAAAAATCTGACATTTCTGGTCTTATTATAGCATAGTTCTGGTATTTGAACTCAAATGAAGCATGTTCTCTTTTTGTATTGCTCTCTTTTGATGGATAAGGAACATGTAAGTATTTGATCATAATGAGGTTTGACCATTTTCCCTCCCATTCTAAATCAGAGGCTAAGCAGATGTATTTTTTTCCATCTATAGCAGTTTAGATTTATCAGAACTGGCAAAGGCAGCCAAGAAGAAACTCCAGTCTGTAAGTGTTCAGGTTTGGATTGTAAATATCATACAGTACATAATGCATAGAGATGCATATAATGTAACCAAAGCATATCATAGAACTAGTTCTGGTTTGATTTCTCACATATCACAAATTTAATTTCAGCTCAGTAATCATTTGTTTGAGGAGCTGGCGATGGACGTGTATGACGAGGTGGACAGACGGGAGACGGATGCAGGTAAGACACACTGAGGGACCGACAGTGATGTGGATTAACATCAGTGCATGTTTATTAGCATTTAGTCCACCATGTCCAGTTAAACATCTTGATGGTGTTCATTAGGCAACAAACTGAAGAAAACCGACTGAAACTGGGAGGGACTACCTTGACTTATCCAATAAGAAACAGGCATTTTTTGTTTCCTGTTGCAAAAAGTTTTCTGTTTACGTTTCCTAATAAACATGGCCCTGATGCAACACCCCTATGTTCTGCACAGTATGGCTGGCGACACAGAACCACAGCACGCTGGTGACAGACACCACCGTGGTGCCTTTCCTTCCCGTGAACCCAGAGTACTCATCAACACGAAACCAGGCAAGCCTGCTGCATACTGTGGATATAGATACTTTTGTTTCAACTGTATATTCTCCCCTCTGTTTTTCTCCCTCCCTTTAAATATGACCGGTTCTCTCAGTTTCAAATGAAAGTTTATTGTTCGCGTACACCGTTTAGCAGATGTTATAGTGGGTGCAGAAAAATGCTTATATTACCAGGTCCTAACAATGCAGTAAGATGTCAAACAAGTAAGTAAATAAAATAAATAAATCAGGAAATGTCATCAGATGCAAAAGGAAAGGATACATTATGTATAATATTTCTTTCTCCAGGGACGGCAAAAACTTGCGAGATTCAATGCACATGAATTTGCAACACTTGTCATCGACATATTAAGTGACGCGAAGCGTCGACAGCTGGGAAACTCTACGATGAGTCCCAAAGGTAGAGTACTGGACAATAATGGATCTACTACCTCTCTCTCACACGCACTTGGCTCACACACGCATGCAATCAAAATTGTGTTCTTTCAACGAAATGAGAAAGGTGCCCCATTTATTTATTTATTTATTTATTTATTTATTTTCTCATTTGCTGCTTTGTGGTTACAGAAAACGTTGAACTTATCCTAAAAAGCGTGAGCATCCGGCGCGGCAGTGAGGGTCTGGACAATGATCAGCCGGACTACGACAGTGTGGCCTCTGACGAGGACACTGATCAGGAGCCACCCTCGGGCAAGGACCGGACCAAGGTAACTAACGCGATGGCGTAGCACGCAAACCAAGTAATGGATTTCAAGTACAGGACTGTATGTAATACTGAAATTGAGCACCTGCAGTCTGGCTTTTCAATCGCTGACTTTTTCCTCCACAGAGTCTGGACTCGGACCTGTCAGACGGACCTGTCACGGTGCAGGAGTTCCTGGAGGTGAAGCACGCCCTGTCTGCCTCGGAGGCCAAGATCAAGCAGCTGATGAAGGTCAACAGCAACTTAAGTGGCGAACTGCGACTGATGCAGAAAAAGGTACCACCCACTGCAGAGATCCACCAATCAGATCACTAACACCACCGGGTCCGTCCGCCTCTTGGCCGATGAGATGGAGGGCTGGACTCGGGGCGGCACTGTGGTTGGTCAGTGGAGCTCTGGTCCCTCCCCCATGCAGTAACCTACCCACCCTTCTTATGAGGGTCCTAACCAGTAACCACCAGACTGCTGGGGAGGTTCTCCTGCAAGGCAAGACTCTCCCTCTTGCTCCACCGTTTGGGACAGCATGTTTCAGTCCATGTTCAGACAATGGCTTCTATAGCTTGACATATTATTATTTTTTAAATGTTTTAACTTGTGTTAAAGAGATGCATTCTTGCGCCACTGCATTGTGGAAAACCATATCCCTCCTCCCCTGGATACAGTGTATGATACAGTAAAACCCATGTTATTTCATATGGTATGACTAACAGGCATGCTCAAGTAATCAGCATGACATCACTCGCACTGTGAGTTTCCATCCCCTCGTCATTCCCACAGTGACTAACATAGTAAGCATAGCATCGGTCATTTTTAATAAGGGTTTTTGTTTTTACACTTTAAAAAAAAAGTTTGCTCATCAGAATTGTCCACTTGAAGGTGTGAGATCACACCGGTCTTACTTTTACACGGATGCAACATTTACCTTGTCAAACAAAAAGGTCCCATTGTTCCTCTGCTGTGGTAAATATTATTTACAGCCCAGGAGTACAGTCACTTCCAGAGTTCAGCTCCATAGTGGGTGTTAACAGAATGTTTTGTTCTAACCTGGAGTCTTCCCTACCTCTATGACCCCAATGTGTCATACTAAATCCCACAATCCGGAGTTTGTTTCAGCTCAACAGCAGTCCCACCACTTGATTTGGAATAGACCAAATTATAATTTACTCCAATCAACAGCCGCCTGTCGACCTAAAAAGCGTAGATGGTGTGACAAACGGCCTTTAAAAGGACCGATTTGAGAAACCATAGCAATATGGGGAATGCCTTTACAAGGTAGTGAGCTGTTTTGAATAGCTGTTTTTGTAGCCACAGCAGCCATACAGGCTCCGGATCGTGGCTTTGAACCACTTTGCCCTGGGTCGTGAATACTATTGTTCTATGGGACAAACAGTACAAGCCAAACTGGTATTCCTCAGTGGTGGACGTGTACAGTATGTGATTTAGCTATGTGGGCTGGCATTGTTTTAACTGATTGGATACTCTGTCTTAGCTGTCAGAGAACTTCCCCCTTGCCCTCTATGAATGAAATGGCACACTTCACCCTGCATTAGATTTCAACCAGACCATAGAGTTGGATAGAGCGCGCACTTGCAAAAGCCTGTTTTGGAATGTGCAGCGTCATTGAGGTCTTACACTGTTTTAAACTAGTCAACTGGGTGGGACTTCCTATGGGTTCAACTGGATCACAGAATTCCATCCAGGTCAGTAGGAGGGATCAGCCAATTAATTTTACTCCTGAGAAAACATTCCAGCACGGCAGGTGGCAGTAAATCACCAAACTTGGGTTTATGCCCGTTCAGACTATATAAACTCCAGCACGGTAGGTGGAGGTATGCATCTCTTCATTTTGTTTATGAACCACAAGTAAGCGCATAGAAGTAGAAGAATAAGAAATGTACTACTTTAAAATTGAGAGCCCACTGTAGACGGGTTGGTTGTTTAGCAACAATACCCATGCGTGTGCAACTATGGGGCAAAACAGATGGGGTTGGCTTAGACTGTTGACAACATGTAAACTATATTTAGTCTCCAAATGTTTATTGAAAACATAAATACATTTGCACAATGAGCACTTGTTGTCTCACAAATACATTGTTACAGTTGTTGGTTAGCTAGCTAGCAACTTCTATCCATATTCACATAGCCATGATATCAGTCAAAACACCTAAAAGCAAGACATGGTATCACTAACCAGATACAAGCTGAAATGAGACACCTACGTTTCCCCGCAAGTCAAATTCTTGTCATTGTTGCTAGCTATCGGACCATTCAGAATCAACAAGTCAGTGATGCTCCTCGTGCTGTCACAAGAGCAATAATGGAAAAGTGTGCCCTCTTTCCAACTCTATGAACCAGATAATGCAATTGCACAAGATGGAGAACACTGATGGGGTCATATCTCTTTGACTATCAAGATCTAACAGGGTCTTTGTATTTTCTGAATGCCTCTCTGCCACTGTCTGGGCATCCCTGGCACACAATGTTTGTCCCTGGTACTCATATCTTATCTATCAATCATCTCAGACAGAGACTGGAGCTATCTGAACTGTCTGGCTTGCCTGGTGCCCTTTCTGCTTTCTCTTACCTCTTGCTGTGATTTGAGTGGAGTTTTTCGAATGCCTAGCATGGGTAACACCAGGGGGGGACATGATTAACAAGAAGATTAACTATGTTAATTAGCATGTTATAAAGACATAAGTAGTAGCATATAACATTGGACTTAGCTCAGTACAGATTGATGCTGACGGTTCCACCGGAAATCAACCATTTAGAAGTAGAGAAATGGGGGCAATCTTAACTTTCACTTAGTCTCCCATTGACATCAATTCATGACAAGTGAAATTCAACTTAAGTGAAAGTTAGGATTTTCCCCGTGGAGAATAAAGCATGCGTTAAAGCTAGAAAAGTTAAACACCTTGCTTGCTGATAAGAAAAGCGCCCTTTTAGTGTATTTGCTGACCCGTCTCTTCCAGCTGCATTCTCTGCAAAGCGAGAACACGTCTCTCAGGCGACAGGGCCCAACCACCCATATCTATCAGGTCCCCATCAGCAGTGGGTCAGAGTACACTGACCCTCCTTCCTCCAGCCCCTCGGCCATGAAGCGCCGGCAGTCAGCGCGGGCCAGCCGGCCCATGTCCATGTCTATTTATGAGACTGGCTCGGGCCTGAAGCCCTACCTCCCCAAGGGGGAGACCCCCTACCCAGAGGAGGGTATCCCCACCCTGCAACCCTTCCTCCCACCTCATGTAAGTAAATATCCCGCAGCCAGCCTCCTTTGCCATTCGCTCTCCCATCTCCATCTTCTTGTAGTCTCCTCAACCATTTTTCTGATTCTCTTTTTCTGCAGCCTTTTAAAAAATGTTTTCTCTTCCGTTTTCATGTCTGCTTTTAATTTATTTTTCTGTTTTTCTTTGGTGTACTGTAGTGTTTGCTGGTAGCTGTTATTTGGCATCTTGAACCTGATAGTGATAATCAGCCAATACAATGTCAAGCACACAGGTCACAGGCAGCTAGTCTCAACTCTGTGTCTGCTCTGAATGCCTGCAGTCTCATAGGATTCTTCTCTGGGCTGTTGGTTTCCACAGTGTTTCCTGGGCCGTGTTCCAAGACCTTTTAGAATGCATCCATCTTCTCCCTTCCTTTAAAGGGATAGTTCACCAAAATTACATATTGGTTTTCTTACCCTATAAGCAGTCTATGGACAATGTATGACAGCAATCCATGCTTTGGTTTATTTTCCCTGGCACTATTTCCAAATGCTAATGTGTTAGAATTTGTGGCACAAATCCTATTCATGTCATGGTACCGATATTAACATATCTGTATCATCCGAAATAATCTAAAATTGATTGTGAAGCTCATAGATTTGAACATGGTGCAAAAAAAATGCTGATATTGGTACCATAACAAATCAAAACAAAGCATGGATTGCTGTCATACCTTGTCCATAGACTGCTTACAGGGTAAGGAAACTAATGTATAATTTTGTAATTTGGGTGAACTATCCCTTTAAGATAATCACAGATCTATAGGTGCGTAGATATGTGAAAACATTTCCACTCAATTGCTTTCTGAAATCTTATTGTGTTACATTTACATTTAAGTCATTTAGCAGACGCTCTTATCCAGAGCGACTTACAAATTGGGATCTGTGATGGGTGCATTTTAAGGTATTTGAACAGGGCCCTTGGAGTACTCTCTGTTCAAACATTGTCTCAGATAATATGAAAGATGTCAGAATCACACTTGTTATTTTAATTTCAATCTGAAATATTTGGAAGGTTTGTATGTCATTTCAAATAAGCATTAAACATTAACATCCCATAAAAAAGAAATGCAGAGTTTTTTGTTTTGTTTTTATGTCTCCATGACAAACTAACACAGAATTTCCCAAACTAGGCTCGCGACCTCATGTGGTGATTTGGAAATGGGGTCGTGAGAGAAACTCACACTTGGTTGATAGAACCGGGTTTACGTCAGTAACCTCCAGTAGTCGCTAGATGTGGTTGTAATAAACAGAGCGGTTTTTGTTTTCTGCCTACAAATATGGCTCTACTGTTTGAACTGTTTAAGCTACAAAATATTATGACCCTGTCACTGAAAGATAAAACTCATGTCTTCTGTTTCCCTCTACAATGCCCACAATCTTTATTAAAATAAGTGCATAAGACCAAGCACTAAAACAGAAGGGGGGAGAAGAAAGTCATCAATGATGGTGTCCTTTTCTACACAGAAGACTATAAAAAATCATTACCTAATCATCTTCTGAACTACCTTTCTGATGCATTTCAGTCTCTTCAAACCTTCAGCTTGAGATACTGTCAAAAATAGTGTCTGATTTGCAATAGATTGTCATACCCCCAATAATTTAAAAAAATTCACATTGGCCGTTGGTTACATCACTTTATTTATATTGAAATGGGGTCGGCGGGCAAAAAAAGGTTTGAACCCTTGAACTAACATTAATTTATGGTTCTAAATCCTGGTGTGTATAAATTCATTTTTAAACAAAAGGAATTTGGTGTTTTTGTAATTGGAACTAAACTGTTCTGGTATTTCGAGAGGCATTCCGGGATTGGTACATCTCCACTCACTGGATGATTTTTAGGTACACCCATCTAGTACCAGGTCAAAACCCCTTTGCCTCCAGAACAGACTGAATTCTTTGGGGCATTCTACAAGGTGTCTGGAACGTTCCACAGGGATGTTGGTCCATGCTGACGTGATGGCATCATGCAGTTGCTGCAGATGCGACAACGGTACATTCATGCTATGAACAGCCTGTTCCATCTCATCCTAAAGATGCTCTATTGGGTAGAGGTCTGAGGACTGTGCAGACAGTGCGGACTAAACCGAACTCACTGTTATGTTCCAGGCAATGTTTTTCCACTCCTCAATTGTCTGGTGTTGGTGATCGCTTGCCCACTGGAGCCGCTTTTTCTTGTTTCTAGCTGATAGGTGTGGAACCCGGTGTGGTCGTCTAATGCAATAGCCCATCCGTGACAAGGATCGGCGAGTTGTGCGTTCTGAGATGCCGTTCTGCACACGACTGTTGTACTGCGCGGTTATTTGTCAGTTTGTGGCCCGCCTGGTTCTTGCCATTCTCCTTTCGATCTCATCAACGAGCTGTTTTCGCCCACAGGACTGCCGCTGACTGGATGTTTTTTATTTGTTGCACCATTCTCTGTAAACCCTAGACACTGTCGTGCATAACAAGCTCAGGAGGACGGCTGTTTATGAGAAACTGGATCCGGCGCGTCTGGCACCGACGATGATATCATGCTCGGTCGCTTAGGTCACTCGTTTTTGTCATTCTAACATTCAATCGAATAGTAATTGAAAGCATTGATGCCGGTCTGCCTGCTTTATATATACTGCTCAAAAAAATAAAGGGAACACTAAAATAACACATCCTAGACCTGAATGAATGAAATATTCTTATTAAATACTTTTTTCTTTACATAGTTGAATGTGCTGACAACAAAATCACACAAAAATGATCAATGGAAATCAAATGTATCAACCCATGGAGGTCTGGATTTTGAGTCACACTCAAAATTAAAGTGGAAAACCACACTACAGGCTGATCCAACTTTGATGTAATGTCCTTAAAACAAGTCAAAATGAGGCTCAGTAGTATGTGTGGCCTCCACGTGCCTGTATGACCTCCCTACAACACCTGGGCATGCTCCTGATGAGGTGGCGGATGGTTTCCTGAGGGATCTCCTCCCAGACCTGGACTAAAGCACCCGCCAACTCCTGGACAGTCTGTGTTGCAACGTGGGGTTGGTGGATGGAGCGAGACATGATGTCCCAGATGTGCTCAATTGGATTCAGGTCTGGGGAACGGGCAGCCAGTCCATAGCATCGATGCCTTCCTCTTGCAGGAACTGCTGACACACTCCAGCCACATGAGGTCTAGCATTGTCTTGCAATAGGAGGAACCCAGGGCCAACCGCACCAGCATATGGTCTCACAAGGGGTCTGAGGATCTCATCTCGGTACCTAATGGCAGTCAGGCTACCTCTGGCCCCCCAAAGAAATGCCACCCCACACCATGACTGACCCACCGTCAAACCAGTCATGCTGGAGGATGTTGCAGGCAGCAGAACGTTCTCCACGGTGTCTCCAGACTCTGTCACGTCTGTCACATGTGCTCAGTGTGAACCTGCTTTCATCTGTGAAGAGCACAGGGCGCCAGTGGCGAATTTGCCAATCTTGGTGTTCTCTGGCAAATGCCAAACGTCCTGCACGGTGTTGGGCTGTAAGCACAACCCCCATCTGTGGACGTCGGGCCCTGATACCACCCTCATGGAGTCTGTTTCTGACCGTTTGAGCAGACATATGCACATTTGTGGCCTGCTGGAGGTCATTTTGCAGGGCTCTGGCAGTGCTCCTCCTTGCACAAAGGCGGAGGTAGCGGTCCTTCTGCTGGGTTGTTGCCCTCCTACGGCCTCCTCCACGTCTCCTGTTGTACTGGCCTGTCTCCTGGTAGCGCCTCCATGCTCTGGACACTACGCTGACAGACACAGCAAACCTTCTTGCCACAGCTCGCATTGATGTGCCATCCTGAATGAGCTGCACTACCTGGGCCACTTGTGTGGGTAAAAGCACCGCCAGCATTCAAAAGTCACCAAAACATCAGCCAGGAATCATAGGAACTGAGAAGTGGTCTGTGGTCACCACCTGCAGAACCACTCCTTTATTGGGGGTGTCTTGCTAATTGCCTATAATTTCCAACTGTTGTCTATTCCATTTGCACAACAGCATGTGAAATTTATTGTCAATCAGTGTTGCTTCCTAAGTGGACAGTTTGATTTCACAGAAGTGTGATTGACTTGGAGTTACATTGTGTGTTTAAGTGTTCCCTTTATTTTTTTGAGCAGTGTAGCAAGCCACAGCCACGTGACTCACTGTCTGTAGGAGCAAATTTTCGTGTCCTACTCTATCAGAACCCAAAATATAAGTTTTCTTTCCTCCATTGTTTGTGAACAGTGTAATTATAAATCTACCCCTCAAAGCCAGTTCCACTGCTTTTTTTCCATTCATCCCTTGTAATCAGGGACTGATTTAGACCTGGGACACCTGGTGGGTGCAATTTGAATGTTTAGGTAGAATAGAAAACCAGCAGTACTCCAGACTTCGTAGGATATGTTTTGAATACCCCTGCTGTAGCCTGTAGCTGCAGAACATGGTTAAAACTATACTTTTTACCTCATGGATGGTCTTTCCTTCTGTCTATGGATTTTATAATGGTTGCATTTATCTAGCCCCACCACTCAGGTGTTAACAAAAACAAGTGGTGGAGTGACTGCCTTGTTATTTTTCGGATCCCGGAATGCCCCTTTCAATATTGCTATGAAACAATCTTGTACTATGCAGTATCAAAGGTAGAATATGTTCATTGTCTAGATGTTTAAAATGTTCTAGGTATGGGATGAGGTCCAGTATTCCCAGATCCAACATGGCAATGATTGTAATGCAGTTATTCAAGTCACATTTCTTGTCATGCAGTCTCGTTTATCATCACATTTTATGGTTTTCTTCATTCTTACTTTGATTTTGGTTTCTTAAAGATTGTTTTTATTAAAAATGTATTTTAGTACTCCCAAACACTGTTACTTGCATGAAGTCTTTGTTCATGGGAGCACTAACAATTCATATTTTAATGTTTTTTTTTTTTTTTTACATATAATTTGAACCCCTTTCTAGATGGGAAGGGGTGCTTTTGTGACCTCTTCATCCCTCCCCTCCTTCCCATCCACCCTGTCCTGGTCACGGGACGAAAGTGCTCAAAGGGTTAAGTACCTCCTCACTTGGTCCATGCCTCTTGACACAGCAAATCCATTGGGAGCCCTTGTCCTCCCTCCTTTTGTCTTTAATATGCTGCTTCCTCCCTACCTGTCCTGTTGCATGAGCCAAGCCACCACCCCATGGGCTGCCTTCGTTTCACCACTCATACATATCTCTAGCACCACCACCCATATATGTCTCCAGGGACTTCACCAGGACCTGGCTTTCAGGGTCAGGGTCCTGGTGACGTCTACGATGCCCGCCACCGCAGAAGTCAGAGCATTCTTACTTCTTGTGCTTCACAGAGCTTGTGTGAAGTATCTTTACCACCACCACCACACTACATGCCCAAAAGTATGTGGACACTTGCTTGTCGAACATCTCATTCCAAAATCATGGGCATTAATATGGAGTTGGTCCCCCATTTGCTGCTATACAGCCTCCACTCTTCTGTGAAGGCTTTCCACTAGATGTTGGAACATTGCTGTGGGGACTTGCTTCCATTCAGCAACGAGCATTAGTGAGGTCGGGAACTGATGTTGGGCGATTAGGCCTGGCTCGCAATTAGGGTTCCAATTAATCCAAAAGATGTTCGATGGGGTTGAGGTCAGGGTTCTATGCAGGCCAGTCAAGTTCTTCCACAACGATCTCGACAAACCATTTCTATATGAACCTCGCTTTGTGCACGCTGGAACAGGAAAGGGCCTTCTCCAAACTGTTGCAACAAAGTTGGAAGCACAGAATTGTCTAGAATGTCATTGTATGCTGTAGCTTTAAGATTTCCCTTCACTGGAACTAAGGGGCCTAGCCTGAACCATGAAAAATATCCCCAGACCATTATTCCTCCTCCACTTTACAGTTGGCACTATGCATTAGGCAAGTAGCGTTCTCCTGGCATCCGCTAAACCCAGATTCGTCCGTCGGACTGCCAGATGGTGAAGCGTGATTCATCACTGAACGCGTTTCCACTGCTCCAGAGTCCAATGGCGTCAGGCTTTACACCATTCCAGCCAACGCTTGGCGTTGTGCATGGTGATCTTAGGCTTGTGTGCGGCTGCTCGGCCATGAAAACCCATTTTGTGAAGCTCCCGACAAACAGCTGACGTTGCTTCCAGAGGCAGTTTGGAACTCTGTAGTGAGTGTTGCAACTGAAGACAGATGGTTTTTACGAGCTTCAGGACTCTGCGTTCCCATTCTGTTAGCTTGTGTGGCCTACCACTTTCCGTCTGAGCCGTTGTTGCTTCTAGACATTTCCACTTCACAATAACAGCCCATACAGTTGACCAGGACAGCTCTCGCAGGGCAGAAATTTGACGAACTGATTTGTTGGAAATGTAGCATCCTATGACTGTACCACGTTGAATTCACTGAGCTCTTCAGTAAGGCCATTGTACTGCCAATTTTTTGTCTATGGAGATAATGTGGCTGTGTGCTCGATTTTTAATGTACCTGTCAGCAACCAGTGTGGTTGAAATATCAGAAATCACTAATTTGAAGGGGTGTCCACATACTTTTGTGTGTATATATATATATAATCTCCACCACAACCACCCATACATCTCCACCATCACTGTCCTCATCATGCCTGTTACAATCAGCTAGAGGGTTTTCAATGAAGCAGCACTATGCGCCAAGATCACACACCCATCTCAATGCAAAGGTTTGCCCCACCCCCCCTCCCGTGAGACCAGTTGTCAGTTGAAGTCAGCCTATTGAGAATTTTCCCATTTCCCATTTTCCCAAATTCCTCATTCCTAATGCAAATTCCTTCCACATTCCAAGCTAATATTTTGCAATACTTTTAAACTTGATGACCTCTTTTCTCCCTCTAACCAGCACATGGCCGTTGCCCAGTAAACGTCATCCAGCATGCCCTCCCTCGCCTCTAGTAACATCTAAACTCACCGGTTATCCAGGAGTCTGTTCCGCACCAAGAGGTGGGACCTGTTCAGAAGCAAACAGCCCTTAGCCCTTAGCCCCTAAGACACTTGTGGAGATCTGGTGAAGGTTTAAGCAATATGTTAACAATTCTATCTAACCTATCAGTGGGCAAGGGAAGCTCTCAGATCTCCACAAGTGCATAAGGGCTAGGGGTTATTTCTGGACAGGGCCTTTGACTGACCAATGTGCAAAACTTCAAACCCAGTGGTAAAGAAATTGACAAAACACTTGTACAAGCTAACCCCACTTTCAGCAGTTTGCTGTATTGTGTTTGTGTGGGCTATGGCATCTTGCCCTGCAGACAGGAAGAGGATGTTTTTTGAGCGGGTCTATTGGGCTAGGCTGGAAAGGGTATGTAACTATTGTATGTGGCCTGTGTCCCCCTTTGGGTGTTTGTCTCTGCTCTTTTCTTTGAAACTCACTGCTTCTACAGTTTCTCTTCTCTGCTGAAAGAGCGAGGACAGTGCAGGGTCAGTGCTGTGCGCCCAAGCTTCCAATCTGATACTAGAGTAAAGCTATTATCCACCAGTCTTGTGACGCAGCACACAATGCTTACAGGCTGGAAGGAGCACGTAGTATAGAGTATTGAGCACAGTTGACTTTAAATGGTCAGATACATTTGTCAACCAGTACTTCCATCAGCATTGCCTCAGTCGATGACGCAGTGCCCCCCTAGACTTGTGCAGCTTTTAAGCTTTTGACCCAAATTAATCAGAACCATGATTCCATGATGTCATGAAAGTTATGACTCTGAATAAAAGTCTTGGATCGGAGCTCTGGAAAATAATGGATCATGGTTCTGATGTAACTCATTGGAGGTTGTTTGTCTGATAGATATCCAGTCATTCCCTGACTTCATCTGTCTTGGAGTGTGCATTTTAAAAAGGGTGCAGCCAGCACGGCAGTGTTTGAAGCTTTTCCTGGACTACATTTGGCCCTTCATTCCCTGCCATGGTTTAGGCTATTACTTTGTTAGTTTTAATATTGTCTACGAGTCTCCGTCTTTTACTAGCAGGAGTTAAAAGGTTTTCATTGACATTGGACAAGCCTAGCATCCCAACTTGGCATGGTACCAATCAATCAACCAACCATTCCATTTGTCCAGTGTGGTTTCTATTACAGTAGCCTATCGACATTGAATTTGCAAATGTTACCAATTTGGATAGGTTTCATATTGAGGGGAAAAAAACGAAAACAGTTTTGAACCCCGGATAACCTCTTTTTACTAACCCTGGCAATGAAATTCAAAAGGCTTCTATGTTTTGCTTTCGATGTTGACTTGTTTTATGCATTGTCGTCTTTGTGTTTCTTTCCCATGGTTTTAGTTCATTCAATTTGTCACTGCCATACATACTATACTGTAAGTTGTTAGTGAAACTGTTTCAGAAAATTTCTGTCAAAGTTTCGATTTACGTTTAGGCCTAGGTATGATGTAATGGTTTGTGCTATACCACTAGAAACTATTTTGTATGTATGTATTGGTATTTGTCTCAGTGACAATTTGTTTTACTCTCCTGTCTCTCCCTCTCATGTTAGGCCTCCAAGATGGAGAAACAGAGCAGCATGTCAGACGGTGACTATGACAACACAACCAATGACTCTGAGTTGGAGGACTCAGGGTAGGAACACTCACACTTCTGTGTGCACGGACAGCGAATTCACTGATACAAGCCACACAAAGCAAAGGCACACTCAGATTTGAAATCGTCCCTTCAAAGTTGCCACTGCTTCCAGTGTTACACATCAGGTGGTGAAAGTTAGGTCTGGATGTAAGGGTGCAGAGATTGTAGTAACATCCTTAATTTCCCTGTCTCTCCCCCCCTGGCAGTGTGGGCAGGAGGGGGAGGCTTAGGAGCAGTGGCTGGCTTGGGGAGGGCAGCTCCATCCCTGAACTGGATGATCTTGAAGCCGAGCCAGACTCTGCGCTCCCCAGCACCGAGGATGTCATTCGCAAGACGGAGCAGATCACCAAGAACATCCAGGATCTGCTCCGCGCTGCACAGGAGAACAAGCACGACAGGTGAGGAAGAAGTGGCAGGTCATGAGCTCAACACCGAAAAAACAAATTAAATATAACTCCTATGTTGTAACTATCTCTATTGAGATAAAACTAGGCTTTTTCTGTCTAACAGAATTCATCACAGCTTCACCAATTCTCTATTGTGTATTCATCAAAGTACCTCCACTTCCTAGATTATTGAGTTCCCCCACTGTCACTGATTTGTTTACTGGAGCTCTGCATTTTGTGTGTTCTTCTCAGTTCAGTGTTTTTATTATTCCCTCTATGATTTCACCTCTGTCTTTTTCTGTGTTCTCCCACCCCGTGTCCTCTCTCGCGTGTCATTATTTCGATGGTGTTGTGGTCCTCTGGTCTCTCCCCCTCTATTCCTGTAAGCAGACCTTGTGAGGGTGTCCGCCGGCTCAGGCACAGTCTAGGCTGTTTCAGCAGCCTGGTGCCCTGGGCCGAGAAGGCCCCCTCTCCCCTGCAGCCCCTCAACCTGCGCTCCCTCGATCCTGCCGCCTGGTACTTTACTGGCCTCTGCCCCTGCTTCTCAGGCACAGTGTCTCATCTCCCTCACACCTTCTCTTACACACCTTCCCTCGCTCTTACACACCTTCTCTGTCTTGCCTACCCCTGCTCGGTTGCCCAATTCTGATGACTGATTCCCTCCTTTTGCTATGTGTGGCCTGCTAGGTGTTAGTGTGTAAGGCTGATCCTAAAGAACTCACTCACCTACTCTCTTCATTTCTTCCATTGCAAACATCAGTACAAACACCACTACCTCAAAACTAAACTTTTGATATTCAAGGTACCAATGATTTGTTTAGTTGGTATTCCGTTGAATATTTAGTAGTCATCTAAATTAGATAAGAGGGCTAATCAACTTTATACGATTATTTCTATATGTGTTTATGTTAGGGAATGGTGTAATATCCAAATGCAATTATATTTTTTATTTTCTTGTTTTGTCATAGCTGATAGTTCATCACACATAATCAGCTCTAATCCCTCATTCCTGTCTATTACCCATGATTTATAGCCTGGGTACCAATCTGTTTCTGCTCTCTTGCCAACTCCTCAGTGCAGAAACTGATTGGCACCCAGGCTACGGTAATTATAGCAGCTGCAGTTTGACCGTGTCAGAATGCAATATTTGGAATAGCATAATAGATTAGCCAAGCACGAAGAATGGACTGCAGAATTGTGTTTTGCCTCTTGACCTAGACTAAACTCAGATCTGTCTTGTTTTGAAAATGGTTGTTTTGGGATTGCAAAACATTTTAATATAAGTTTCTTTTTTTCTCCATGAAATAATGATGACATTAAAAGTCTGTCTTATTAACCTCTCTCCTCCTGATGCTTTCCTCTTAAAGCTTTATACCCTGCTCCGAAAGAATACATGTGGCTGTGATGGAAATGGCTGCCCTCTTTCCCAAGGTAAGCTCACTGAACGGTCCATGGTACCATCACACACACGCAAAGGCCTTTCAACCCTTTTTCCCCCTCACCTTGTATTTTATGTTTATCAATTTGAATTGCATCCTCTAAGAAATGTGGTATAGAAATAAAGTTTGATTGTGTGTTGTGTTGAACCCTGTAACCTCATCTCACCTTTCAGAGACCACGTTCGGAGACAGTGCGAGGTCCCCTGCGCCTATTGACGTCCAGCGCCTTCCGGCTCCAGGGAGAGTGTCAGAAGGCAGTGCCCTCAGAGGGAGGTCCAGGGCCTGACTTGCAGCTGGTCACCCAGCAGGTTATCCAGTGTGCCTATGACATCGCCAAGGCGGCCAAACAGCTTGTCACCATTACCACCAAGGAGAACAGCAACTGACCATTATAACCACTGCCGCCCGTCGCAGGCCTTTTAGATATCTGAAGGCCCGAAATGTCTCCACGTATTGTTCATCCTTTAACTTTGTTGTAAAAAATCTATATATAAAAAAAAAACATTTTATTTCTGTTTTTAATGTGTATGTGATATTTGCATGTCATTTTTTATTTAAAGACAAATGTACGCATTTATAAAGAGTGTTGAAGTTAAAACATTGGGACATAAAGACAACTTAACTTGAGCTATGGGAAAGTGTCCAGAGCTCTACTAACTGCAAGGGAGAGGCTGTACTAGTAGATTTATTTCTATGGACTTGATTTGTCGTGAGCTACTTCAGGAATCTACAGTACAGCCAGATACTGACAAGATGATTGTGGAGATCCTTCGTCGCTAATGTGCAGTTTCTAAACCGCACTTCTTGATAGTTATTTTTTTGTGGTTCTAGATATGTCTTCCTCGCCCACAAAGACTCCCAACTATCGCATATACCCTCCTTAAGGCTTGTCATCCACTTTGATGCTCTTTATCTGAACCAGGAGTCTCAAACCGGCGGTCCCCAGTCCAGCTTGCGGCCTGGAAGTGAATTTAAGAAGCCCATTATACAAAAATAAAAGGGAACACTAAAATAACACATCCTAGATCTGAATGAATGAAATATTCTTATTAAAAACTTTTTTATTTACACAGTTGAATGTGCTGACAACAAAACCACACAAAAACTATCAATGGAAATCAAATTTATCAACCCATGGAGGTCTGGATTTGGAGTCCCACTCAAAATTAAAGTGGAAAACCACACTACAGGCTGAGCCAACTTTGATGTAATGTCCTTAAAACAAGTCAAAATGAAGCTCAGTAGTGTGTGTGGCCTCCACGTGCCTGTATGAACTTCCTACAACACCTGGGCATGCTCCTGATGAGGTGGCGGATGGTCTCCTGAGAGATCTCCTCCCAGACCTGCACTAAAGCATCCGCCAACTCCTGGACAGTCTGTGGTGCAACGTGGCATTGGTGGATGGAGCAAGACATGATGTCCCAGATGTGCTCAATTGGATTCAGGTCGGGGGAACGGGCGGGCCAGTCCATAGCATCAATGCCTTCCTCTTGCAGGAACTGGCTGTGCAGCCCTCCAAAGAAATGCCACCCCACACCATGACTGACCCACCGCCAAACCGGTCATGCTGGAGGATGTTGCAGGCAGCAGAACGTTCTCCACGGCGTCTCCAGACTGTCACGTCTGTCACATGCTCAGTGTGAACCTGCTTTCATCTGTGAAGAGCACAGGGCGCCAGTGGCGAATTTGCCAATCTTGGTGTTCTCTGGCAAATGCCAAACGTCCTGCACGGTGTTGGGCTGTAAGCACAACCCCCACCTGTGGACGTCGGGCCCTCATACCACCCTCATGGAGTCTGTGTCTGACCGTTTGAGCAGAGATGCACATTTGTGGCCTGCTGGAGGTCATTTTGCAGGGCTCTGGCAGTGCTCCTCCTGCTTCTCCTTGCACAAATGCAGAGGTAGCGGTCCTGCTGCTGGGTTGTTGCCCTCCTACGGCCTCCTCCACGTCTCCTGATGTACTGGCCTGTCTCCTGGTAGCGCCTCCATACTCTGGACACTACGCTGACAGACACAGCAAACCTTCTTGCCACAGCTCGCATTGATGTGCCATCCTGGATGAGGTGCACTACCTGAGCCACTTGTGTGGGTTGTAGACTCCGTCTCATGCTACCACTAGAGTGAAAGCACCGCCAGCATTCAAAAGTGACCAAAACATCAGCCAGGAAGCATAGGAACTTAGAAGTGGTCTGTGACCTGCAGAACCACTCCTTTATTGGGGGTGTCTTGCTAATTGCCTATAATTTCCACCTGGCCCATGGGTGGTTTAATCCCCCCCCCCACTACAGAAAAACCCTATAATGAGTAGTTGTGTCCAAACCTTTGACTGGTACTGTATATAAACTCAGCAGGACCCTGTCTTTCAAAGATAATTTGTAAAAATCCAAATAACTTCACAGATCTTCAAGGGTTTAAACTCTGTTTCCCATGCTTGTTCAATGAACCATAAACAATTAATGAACATGCACCTGTGGAACGGTCGTTAAGACACTAACAGCTTACAGACGGTAGGCAATTAAGGTCACAGTTACGTAAACTTAGGACACTAAAGAGGCCTTTCTACTGACTCAAAAACACCAAAAAAAGAGCCCAGGGTCCCTGCTCATCTGCGTGAACGTGCCTTAGGCATGCTGCAAGGAGGCATGAGGACTGCAGATGTGGCCAGGGCAATAAATTGCAATGTCCTTACTATGAGACGCCTAAGACAGCGCTACAGGGAGACAGGACGGACAGCTGTTCGTCCTCGCAGTGGCAGACCACGTAACACCTGCACAGGAGCAATACATCCGAACAACACACCTGCGGGACAGGTACAGGATGGCAACAACAACTGCCCGAGTTACACTAGGAACACACAATCCCTCCATCAGTGCTCAGACTGTCCACAATAGGCTGAGAGAGACTGGACTGAGGGCTTGTAGGCCTGTAGTAAGGCAGGTCCTCACCAGACATCACCGGGAACAACGTCGCCTATGGGCACAAGCCCACCGTCGCTGGACCAGACAGGACTGGCAAGAAGTGCTCTTCTCTGATGTGTCGCGGTTTTGTCTCACCAGGGATGATGGTCGGATTTGCGTTTATCATTGAAGCGCTACACCGAGGCCTGTACTCTGGAGTGGGGTCGATTTGGAGGTGGAGGGTCACAGCATCACCGGACTGAGCTTGTTGTCATCTCAACGCTGTGTGTTACAAGAAAGACATCCTCCGTCATGTGTTACCCTTCCTGCAGGCTCATCCTGACATGACCCTCCAGCATGACAATGCCACCAGCCATACTGCGCGTGATTTCCTGCAAGACAGGAATGTCAGTGTTCTGCCATGGCTAGCAAAGAGCCCGGATCTCAATCCCATTGAGCACGTTGGATCGGAGGGTGAGGGCTAGGGCCATTCCACCCAGAAATGTGAACTTGGGAACTTGCAGGTGCCTTGGTGGGCGAGTGGGGTAACATCTCACAGCAAGAACGGGCAAATCTGGTGCAGTACTTAATGCAGCTGGTGGCCACACCGGATACTGACCGTTACTTTGATTTTGAACCCCCCCCCCTTTGTTCAGGGACACATTATTCAATTTCTGTGGAATTTGTTCAGTTTGTCTCAGTTGTTGAATCTGGTTATGTTCATACAAATATTTACCAATGTTAGGTTTGCTGAAAATAAACACAGTTGACAGTGAGAGGACATTTATTTTTTTGCTGAGTTTTTAGATATTTATTTTGCTCTGGGGGAAGAAAGTGTGTGTGTATATACAGTATACACACACTACCAGTCAAAAGTTTGGACAACTAATTACAGGGTTTTCCTTTATTTTTACTATTTTAAACATTGTAGAATAATAGTGAAGATATCAACTATGAAATAACACATGGGATCATGTAACCAAAAAAAGTGTTAAACAAATCAAAATATATTTTATATTTGAGATTCTTCAAAGTAGCCACCCTTTGCCTTGTTTACAGCTTTGTGCACACTTGGCATTCTCTCAACCAGCTTCATGAGGTCACCTGGAATGCATTTCAATTTGTGCTTTAAGTTAATTTGTGCAATTTATTTCCTCAATGCGTTTGAGCCAATCAGTTGTATTGTGACAAGGTAGGGGTGGTATACAGAAGATAACCCTATTTGGTAAAAGACTAAGTCCATATTATGGCAAGAACAGCTCAAATAAGCAAAGAGAAACGACAGTCCATTATTACTTTAAGACATGGTCAGTCAATCAGGAAAATTTCAAGGAGTTTGAAAGTTTCTTCAAGGGCAGTCTGATTTATTTAGAATTCAAGGCACACTTAACCAGCATGGCTACCACAGCATTCTGCAGCGATACGCCATCCCATCTGGTTTACCCTCAGTGGGACTATAATTTGTTTTTCAACAGGTCAATAACCCAACACACCTCCAGGCTGTGTAAGGGCTATTTGACCAAGAAGGAGAGTGATTGAATGCTGAATCAGATGACCTGGCCTCCACAATCCCCTGACCTCACTCAACCCATTTGAGATGGTTTGGGATGAGTTTGATCGCAGAGTGAAGGAAAATCAACCAACATATCCTCAGCATATGTGGGAACTCCTTCAAGACTTTTGGAAAAGCATTCCAAGTGAAGCTGGTTGAGAGAATGCCAAGAGTGTGCAAGAGCTGTCATCAAGGCAAAAGGGTGGCTACTTAAAATATATTGCTTTGTTAAACACTTTCAGTTACTAAATTATGCCATGTGTATTATTTCATAGTTGATGTCTTCACTATTATTCTACAATGTAGAAAATAGTAAAATAAAAACCCTTGAATGAGAACGTGTGTCAACTTTTGACTGGTACTGTGTATATATATATTTTTCCAGTGATTTTAATATAATAACTTAAAAACAATCTGTTTGGGCTTCTTGCAGTCAATTTGCAGTCTACAAATTATTAGTATTTATGTTCCGGCCCCCTGAACATTTACTCAACAAAAAAATAGTCCCGCAGCTGAATCTAGTTGATGATCCCTGCTGTAACCTAACTATGGAATTCTAATGTATAATTTAATATGATTCCAGCAAGTGTAGGAAGGAATGTTGGGAGATTTGGAACTGACTTGAACCATCTCATCTGTGCACATTTGCGTATCCCTGCAATGCCAATGTGCCTCCCCTGTGTTATTGCTTCCATTTTGAAATGCATCTACAGCTATCTATGCCTATTTCATATCAACACTTATTCAGGGGGGGCAAATTATGCTCTTCACCAGCAATATGTTTGTATTGAATTCTAGTGATATCTTTTTTGAACCATCTAAGATGGTAGACAGGGTGCTGTATTTGCTTGTGTACTAGAACAGTGTTAGTGCTGTGACCATAGCTAGATTTGCAGCTTATGAATCATTTTCCCTCTTCCGTGTGTTTTTGTGCTCCATTTCGTAATGCTACTAAGTTTTTATTAAATGTGCAACTAATTGGATAGGATTGTAGATATCCCCTGTAGATATCTCCTCTACAATTCTGCCAGCCGGTGGTCGTCATTATTAGCAGATGGTTCAGAGCTGTGTTATACTGTACTTGAAATGTGATCAAGGAAATGTCCCTCTGTGCTTCTCTTGTTCTGAATGGACTTTCAATAGGTGTCAGTCCTGCAGTTATCATAGATGTTTTTGTGTTTTGTTTTATAAAAGTAATTTATAATTAACCTTCTCATGTTGTATTTGTGATAATGTAGTTATTCTGTCTATTAATGACCAAGTAATTGTTTGTTATATTCTTGTGTGATGTGCTTCATCCATTAGAGCAGAAAAATGTGCAAAGAAAGGAACAGTGATTTATTTTAATGAGAAAATGTACAATTAAATCAAAAAGATTATATAAACATAAAACCCAAGATTGTAACCCTTACACACCATTTTTGTAAAACTCTACAACCACTTTCTGCAATTGACGAGCATGGTGTTGGAATACTTGATAAGTTCTAAACGCATTAAGATGAACTTTTTGTACAAATGTGTATAAAAACATATGATTGTGCGGTGTCTTTTTTGGCCTCACAGGATCGTCATGTCCAGGCTGATCGGGGTCTGCTACGAATCTATGAGAGGAAGACTGTATGAATATGGGACAAAACTAATCAAGTGCTTTAGCAATTAAGAGCAAACATGGTAAGATATCAATCCAAATCAACCGCAATAGGCTTATACACTGAACAAAAATATAAATGCAACATGTAAAGTGTTGGTCCCATGTTTCATGAGCTGATATAAGACTCAATTTGTGCACAAATTTCTCCTTAGACAAGATAATCCATCCATCTGATAGGTGTGGAATATCAAGAAGCTGATTAAACAGCATGATATTTACACAAAATAGTGGTTGTCACACAACACAATGCCACAGATGTCTCAAGTTGAGGGAGTGTGCAATTGTCATGCTGACTGCAGGAATGTCCACCAGAGCTGTTACAGAAGATTTAATGATAATTTCTCTACCGTACGCCACCTCCCAACGTCAATTGAAAGAATTTGGCAGTACGTCCAACCGGCCTCAACTGCAGACCATGTGTATGGCGTTGTGTGAACAGAATGCCCCATGGTGGTGGTGGGGTTATGATATGGGCAGGCATAAGCTACGGACAACGAACACAATTGCATTCATCCGCCGCCATCACTTCATGTTTCAGCATGATAATGCACGGCCCCATGTCACAAGGATCTGTACACAATTCCTAGAAGCTGAAAATGTCCCAGTTCTTCCATGGCCTGCATACTCACTAGACATGTCACAAATTGAGCTGTTTGAGATGCTCTGGATCGACGTGTACGACAGTGTCATGACTTGCCCTTTTGGGTGAGGATCATAGCTGACAGAAATATGAAACTATTTGTGAGAAGATGTGATGTTAGCCTTCTAAATGAGATAATTGTTTTTCATAGGAAGTCTTAACCTCTCAGTCACCACACCAACGTGAGCACAGACATTACCCCCGAGTGCTTAAATAGGACTCGTGACAAAATGTATATTAGGCCAGCGAGACCGACAGTGTGAGCTGAAAGGTACAGAATGGCTAGAAACTCAAACTTTTAACAGAGAAGAAGAAAATCTCTACAAGACCAGAGAGCATGGAGCTGTGCCTACATGTTGAAATGGTAAGACAATAGAGACCCCTGAACAAGGCAGTTAACCCACTGTTCCTAGGCCATCATTGTAAATAAGAATTTGTTTTTAACTGACTTGCCTAGTTAAATAAAAATAAAAAAATTTAAAAGAGTCCAAGCAGGTGGAAGGTGTGAACCGGACGTCACGAATGATTAGACTCTATAGACCAGCTACCAGCAGCGCCAGCGGAATATGTTACAAATGGTTAAGAAATCTACAAAACTAAAGACTACACATTCACAGTCTGCTGCTGTATACCGTAATTGCTGGACTATTAAGCGCACCCGAATATAAACCGCACCCACTGAATTATAAAAAAATATGTATTTTGTACATAAATACGCCGCACATGTCTATAAGCCGCAGGTGCCTACCGGTACATTGAAACAAATGAACTTGGTCACTATCTTCCTCCTCCTGTGCACTGAAACCATTGAAGTCATCTCCTTCGGTGTCAGGGATTAATAGCCTCAGAATTGCTTCATCCGATGTTGGATCGTTTTCATTGTCGCTCTCGTCACTTTCATCCGGAGGCAAATACCCCGCTGAGCTCATGCTGCCCCTTCACAACGCAGCAGTCCAGCCTTTCGAAACCCGTTGATGATAGTGGATTTTTTGACAATGCTCCACGCTGTCAGGACCCACTGGCAGACTTGACCATAAGTTGCTCTTCGCATGCAGCCCGTTTTAGTGAAGGATTTCTCCCCACTTGTCATCCAAGCCTCCCACTGAACAAGGAGCGCCACCTTAAATGCACGATTTACACTGATGTCGAGTGGCTGCAAATACTTTGGGCCATCTGCTTTTCTTCCCTCTGAAAGCCTTTGTTGTCTTTTTGCACAGTCAGTTCCTCACGCTGCTGTTTCCAACGTCTTATCATCAACTCATTAAGGCCAAGCTCCCGTGCAGCAGCTCTCTTTCCTTTTCCAACAGCCAGATCGATCGCCTTCAACTTGAAAGCTGCATCATATGCATTTCTCTGTGTCTTTGCCATGATGAGGGTGACAAAATTACTACCGTAATCAGAATGATGGGAAGTTTGAGCGCGCTCGATTTTACGTCACATTATGTGACGGTGCTCAGTTTTTTGGCGGCGGGAAAAATCCATAAATTAGCCGCGTCATTGTATAAACCGCGAGGTTCAAAGCGTGGGAATAAAGTAGCGGCTTATAGTCCGGAAATTACGGTATGTAAAATAGTCTAGGAAACTCGACCGAAGACGAAACAAAGAACAATTTCCTCTCACCACTCTATTCTAAGGAACAGAGCTGCTGAACAAGCAGCGCCGACTGAGATGGCCGCCTCGCTTCGCGTTCCTAGGAAACTATGCAGTTTTTTGTTTTTTTACGTGTTATTTCTTACATTAGTACCCCAGGTCATCTTAGGTTTCATTACATACAGTCGAGAAGAACTACTGAATATAAGATCAGCGCCAACTCACCATCAGTACGACCAAGAATATGTTTTCCGCGACGCGGATCCGGTGTTCTGCCTTACAAACAGGACAACGGAATGGATCGCATGCAGCGACCCAAGGAAACGACTCCGAAAAAGAGGGAAACGAGGCGGTGTTCTGGTCAGACTCCGAAAAAGGGCACATCGCGCACCACTCCCCAGCATTCTTCTTGCCAATGTCCAGTCTCTTGACAACAAGGTTGACGAAATCCGAGCAAGGGTAGCATTCCAGAGGGACATCAGAGACTGCAACGTTCTCTGCTTCACAGAAACATGGCTTACTGGGAAGACGCTATCCGAGGCGGTGCAGCCAACGGGTTTCTCCACGCATCGCGCCGACAGAAACAAACATCTTTCTGGTAAGAAGAGTGGCGGGGCGTATGCCTCATGACTAACGAGACATGGTGTGATGAAGGAAACATACAGGAACTCAAATCCTTCTGTTCACCTGATTTAGAATTCCTCACAATCAAATGTAGACCGCATTATCTTCCAAGAGAATTCTCCTCGATTATAATCACAGCCGTATATACCCCCCAAGCAGACACATCGATGGCTCTGAACGAACTTTATTTAACTCTTTGCAAACTGGAAACCATTTATCCGGAGGCTGCATTCATTGTAGCTGGGGATTTTAACAAAGCTAATCTGAAAACAAGACTCCCTAAATTTTACCAGCATATCGATTGCGCAACCAGGGGTGGTAAAACCTTGGATCATTGTTACTCTAACTTCCGCGACGCATATAAGGCCCTGCCCCGCCCCCTTTCGGAAAAGCTGACCACGACTCCATTTTGCTGATCCCTGCCTACAGGCAGAAACTAAAACAAGAGGCTCCCACGCTGAGGTCTGTCCAACGCTGGTCAGACCAAGCTGACTCCACACTCCAAGACTGCTTCCATCACGTGGACTGGGACATGTTTCGTATTGCGTCAGATGGAAATATTGACGAATACGCTGATTCGGTGTGCGAGTTCATTAGAACGTGCGTCGAAGATGTCGTTCCCATAGCAACGATAAAAACATTCCCAAACCAGAAACCGTGGATTGATGGCAGCATTCGCGTGAAACTGAAAGCGCGAACCACTGCTTTTAATCAGGGCAAGGTGTCTGGTAATATGTCCGAATATAAACAATGCAGCTATTCCCTCCGCAAGGCTATTAAACAAGCTAAGCGTCAGTACAGAGACAAAGTGGAATCTCAATTCAATGGCTCAGACACAAGAGGCATGTGGCAGGGTCTACAGTCAATCACGGACTACAAGAAGAAACCCAGCCCAGTCACGGACCAGGATGTCTTGCTCCCAGGCAGACTAAATCACTTTTTTGCCCGCTTTGAGGACAATACAGTGCCACTGACACGGCCTGCAACGAAAACATGCGGTCTCTCCTTCACTGCAGCCGAGGTGAGTAAGACATTTAAACGTGTTAACCCTCGCAAGGCTGCAGGCCCAGACGGCATCCCCAGCCGCGCCCTCAGAGCATGCGCAGACCAGCTGGCCGGTGTGTTTACGGACATATTCAATCAATCCCTATACCAGTCTGCTGTTCCCACATGCTTCAAGAGGGCCACCATTGTTCCTGTTCCCAAGAAAGCTAAGGTAACTGAGCTAAACGACTACCGCCCCGTAGCACTCACTTCCGTCATCATGAAGTGCTTTGAGAGACTAGTCAAGGACCATATCACCTCCACCCTACCTGACACCCTAGACCCACTCCAATTTGCTTACCGCCCAAATAGGTCCACAGACGATGCAATCTCAACCACACTGCCCTAACCCACCTGGACAAGAGGAATACCTATGTGAGAATGCTGTTCATCGACTACAGCTCGGCATTCAATACCATAGTACCCTCCAAGCTCGTCATCAAGCTCGAGACCCTGGGTCTCGACCCCGCCCTGTGCAACTGGGTACTGGACTTCCTGACGGGCCGCCCACAGGTGGTGAGGGTAGGCAACAACATCTCCTCCCCGCTGATCCTCAACACGGGGGCCCCACAAGGGTGCGTTCTGAGCCCTCTCCTGTACTCCCTGTTCACCCACGACTGCGTGGCCATGCACGCCTCCAACTCAATCATCAAGTTTGCGGACGACACAACAGTGGTAGGCTTGATTACCAACAACGACGAGACGGCCTACAGGGAGGAGGTGAGGGCCCTCGGAGTGTGGTGTCAGGAAAATAACCTCACACTCAACGTCAACAAAACTAAGGAGATGATTGTGGACTTCAGGAAACAGCAGAGGAACACCCCCTATCCACATCGATGGATCAGTAGTGGAGAGGGTAGCAAGTTTTAAGTTCCTCGGCATACACATCACAGACAAACTGAATTGGTCCACTCACACTGACAGCGTCGTGAAGAAGGCGCAGCAGCGCCTCTTCAACCTCAGGAGGCTGAAGAAATTCGGCTTGTCACCAAAAGCACTCACAAACTTCTACAGATGCACAATCGAGAGCATCCTGGCGGGCTGTATCACCGCCTGGTACGGCAACTGCTCCGCCCTCAACCGTAAGGCTCTCCAGAGGGTAGTGAGGTCTGCACAACGCATCACCGGGGGCAAACTACCTGCCCTCCAGGACACCTACACCACCCGATGTTACAGGAAGGCCATAAAGATCATCAAGGACATCAACCACCCGAACCACTGCCTGTTCACCCCGCTATCATCCAGAAGGCGAGGTCAGTACAGGTGCATCAAAGCTGGGACCGAGAGACTGAAAAACAGCTTCTATCTCAAGGCCATCAGACTGTTAAACAGCAATCACTAACATTGAGTGGCTGCTGCCAACACACTGTCATTGACACTGACCCAACTCCAGCCACTTTAATAATGGGAATTGATGGGAAATGATGTAAATATATCACTAGCCACTTTAAACAATGCTACCTTATATAATGTTACTTACCCTACATTATTCATCTCATATGCATATGTATATACTGTACTCTAGATCATCGACTGCATTCTTATGTCACTAGCCACTTTAACTATGCCACTTTGTTTACTTTTTCTACATACTCATCTCATATGTATATACTGTACTCGATACCATCTACTGTATGCTGCTCTGTACCATCACTCATTCATATATCCTTATGTACATATTCCTTATCCCCTTACACTGTGTATAAGACAGTAGTTTTGGAATTGTTAGTTAGATTACTTGTTGGTTATCACTGCATTGTCGGAACTAGAAGCACAAGCATTTCGCTACACTCGCATTAACATCTGCTAACCATGTGTATGTGACAAATAAAATTTGATTTGATTTGAGCTACGACTACAAAGGAGGGGGATCTCTGGTGGACAACCAGACTCTCTGTCAACTGACTCTTCAGAAAATGGACCGGCAATTTCAACACAGAGACAACAAAGGCATACAATAGTAAATATGTACATTGCAATTCTTTTCGAATGAGCAGCCAGCCGTTCATGTGCATAGTATTTCCATGAGCATAGTTATCAGCTGTATGTACAATAGTGAAGTCCTTTGTCTTTTCTCCCACTTTCTTACATTCCCCTCCCTTTTCATTTTGTGTAACAAGCCATCATAACGGTTTAGTCCACTAGGGACCTTTCATTGCATTGTGTTAGTAACCAATAACTATACCGTGTGTGTGTGTGTATGTAATTCTGTGTGATTATTTAGTTAGTAAATAAATAATTACGCCAATTTGTGTATCGCTGATTCATCATGGAGACTAGGGTTTGTGCAGATTTGAAGTCAACAATGTTCAGAATGAGACTGATAGAAGGTAACAGTTAATTAATGAAAATGTAAGAGATCTATAAGAGTTCATTCAGAAAACGGTAACTCGTTAAATAAACTTTTTCTGTGATGCCCCAAGATTGCTAATGAGTTAATGGTTGCGATGATTCATTTAATCAACGTAATACTTAAACATAGTTAATTGATTTGATAAAACAATTGTCATAACATTAATGATAGCCAAGACACGACAACAGGGTGTTGCAGTTCCCGCCAATATCCAGCAACTTCGCAAAGGCATTGAAGAGAAGTGGGAAAACATTCTACAGGCCCCAATCAACTCCATGCAAAGATGTGTTGCGCTGCATGAGGCAAATGGTGGTCACACCAAATAGACTGGTTTTCTGATCCACGCCCCTATATTTTAAGGTACTGTATCTGTGACCAACATATTCATATCTGTATTCCCAGTCATGTGAAATCCATAGATTCAGCCCTAATGAATTTATTTCAATTTACTGATTTCCTTATATGAACTGTAACTCAGTAAAATCTTTGAAATTGTTGCATGTTGCGTTTCTATTTTTGTTCATTATATTTTCCAAATGAATTGTTATCTGTATAGCTGCCAGGTAAAAATGTTGATATTGTGTGCCCAAATGAACAGGACCGTGGTTCAGTACCTTGTCCTGGTAGCCCTGCTGGGCCATTCTATGAGTCTCCAGCCTCAGCTCCTCCTCCTGCAGCCTCAGGGCCTCCCTCTCCACCTCCTCCATCTGCTCCCTCCGTCGCTGCTCTTCCCACTGCTCCCGACGCCGCTGCTCCACCTGCAGGGGAGAGAGAACAATGAGCCACATTAGACAGCTTCATCCTCTAACCCATGTCAACAACTGACCCAGGTCAACACATCCTTTTAGAATTGGAGATTGAAGGCCCCCGCCAACCTGTGCATTGATCTCCTGCATCCGAGCCGTCCTGTGACCCTCGTCCTCCTCCCTCTCTTGGCGTCTGGTCTGCCGCTCCAGCTCTAGCTCTTCGATCAGCTCCTCGCGCCTCCTCAGAGACTCCTCCTGAGCCTGACGGTTCTCCTGCATCTTGACATCCAGCTGCTGCTGTCTGCCTGCCAGAACCTTCCAGGGAGAAAAGGAGACGCTTGGATTCTCTAGTCTTCTGTAGATACAAAGACGCAAGCTTGGCACTCCTTGGTGTGTTGCTCATGTCCTACCCTCCCTTCCCCTCAGGCCCACTCACCTCCTGCATAAGCCTCTCCCTGGCTCTCCTCTCCTTCTCCCACTCCGCCTCCCGCTTCTCCCAAACACGCTGGGCCTCCTCCCTGACAAGACCAATAATTTAACTTATACAATACAAACGCAGATCTCCACCCCATAGTCAGACCTAGACTGGCAGCGGGAGTCATGATAGTATTGGTTCTACTGACCGGTACAGGACATCAAACTCTGCCTCCCTCTCCCTCTCCAGCTGGAGCTGTTCTTCAATGACGTGCTTCATCCAGGCGGCATCCGCCACTGCCCTCTCCCGCCGAACGCTTTCCAGACGCTGGTCCTCCTGCTCCCCCTCCAGCAGGGCTGCCAGAATCTTGCGGTCCGCCTCCTGGTGAACGACACAGGCATTGCAAGCAGTGGTCACTGGTGAAGGGTGTGTCAATTCACATACAGCTGAGCAATTAAAAAAACAAGCGGACAAACCAGCTCCTCCTGCACCTGCTGGGCTCTCCTCTTCAGTTGGGCGCGGTACTGGCGGGTCAAGAATCGCCTGAGTAAGGAAACAGTTTGATCAAACCACAAAACAACAACTACTGGACATGAGGCAGTTTTTCAGTCCAGATGGTTTATTTATAGTTTTCATCCTTGACTGAACTCTTCCAATGGGAGAGTCACTTACCCCATTTCAGATTTCTTGTGGCACTCTTCCACCTTCCTTCTCTCCTCCTCCAGCTTCTCCACCTCCCAGCGCTGGGACAGCAGGGCCTCCTGCTCCTTCTTCAGACACCTGGCCTGAGAAACAGAGATAGCATAGGGGCTCAGTCACATTACCAGCATTTACAGTGCAATTCCAAATTAGGCTTATGCGGGACTACCAGGTCTTACCAACAGGCTGCCAATACCAGAAATCATTCGTCCTCACCAGTATCAAACAAACGACTGCCCGCCACCCCCATGAATCTGAAATGTTGCTTACCCCATGGACTGTATCCACGTGTTGTTTTTGTTGTATTTTGCTTGTGATTTATATTGTTTTATGTATTTACGCAGTATATGTGGTGATGCTGTTGAGTTTGAGATGAGATGCAAGACAAATTTTCTGAAATGGACAAATTATTATTAATAAGTCGTCTGACTGGTCTCCATAGTCTTGCTTTACTCAATGCACTACACCATGTACGGTGCTTCTTCTTATGGTTTAACAGTACCATTTTCCTCCTTTGCAGAACTAAAGTGTCCAGAGACTGAACGACAGCTGCTTGCTTACCTCTTCCTCCCGGAGCTTGAGCTCTTCCATCTGTTTGCGGAGCTCCTTGGCTCTCTCCCTGTCCTCTCCTCTTCTTCTCTCCTCTGCCTGCTTCATCCTCTGCAGCGCCTCCCGTCTACTCGTCTCGTATTCGTTCTCAAAGCGCCTCTTCTCCTCCTGGGCTGCCTCCTTGTGCTGCAGGTTTCAATGCCGGGATTACTTTGGATTACCACTTCATTGTCTTTCGATGATAATCAGTTTAAGATATGTCTACACTATTTGCCTTATTTTGAATAAGCATTGTGGATATCCACACATTTAAGGAATGTCTTGTTTTTCACCCTGAGTAAAGAGTAGTCTAATTGGAGTTTATTTCCATAAAAGAATACTGTACTCACAGATGAAAGAATGCTCTTTAAATACTAATGACCATCTTGAAATTAAATACTCAAACATGAGTTAAAGCGCACTAACTAAAGTGAACTAAACCCTGCGACAAAAAGGTAATACTGGCTGTAGCATTGAGCGCATACCTGTTTTTTCACCAAGGTCTGTGTCTGCCATTGGCTCACCACATGATCTTTATGTAAAGTTGACTCGACCTGTAGACACAAACAGTTCAATCAGGATTCGATACACAGAAGAGATGGAACAATTGCATCACAAGCCCTTTGGTTTCCAGATCAAGTGTACTTGACAACAGTTTTACTATACAGCACTTAGTCACCAGTGTTGTGTTCATTACGCACCAAATGGACTGAAACGGGAAGGACTTGTCCAATAAGAAACACATGTTGTTGTGACGAACTGTCAAGGGCTAGTCATGGCATCCTAAACCTCCAATTCGTCGGCCACTAACCTTCTGCAACTCAGGGTTGTTTTTCTTCCAGTGCTCTCTCAACAGCTCTTCTGCTAGCTGTGTGGTGGAATAGTAAAACAACAAAAATCACATGTCAATGGTCATGCACTCTGCCAGCTCAGTGCTCATGTATCTTGTTTGTTTTTGAGGAATAAACCAGATGAGGTTGGTGCCTCTATACCTTCTTCCTTCGTTCCTCTCGGCCTGAGCGGAGGTCTTCGGTCTTGTCCATCAGTTGCCTAGTCAGTGTGCTCCTGTCAGGGACAACATCCCGTAACTCAGCCTCAAGCTGGTCCCGCTCCTTCTGGAGCAGGGTCCTGAGACGCTCCCTGCGCTTCTCCAGACTCACCACCTTCTCCTCTTTCAGTCTCTCTTTGTGGTATGCTGACATACTGATGGATGGGAGAGAAAGGAGATAAGCCATTAACTAGTGATAATGGTTTTCAAGTATCATCCATTAGATCTACTGATGGTGTTCTTATCATTGTTGAACTATTGCCACTACAAGAAAAGTTGGATCAATACTAGATACGACTGGAGAATCAGGACGTTTTTTAAGCATGAAATTAGTTATAGCCTAATTCCCATCATAGTATCTCAGTCAATTATCAGTTTCTGAAGTACAAACAATACAGCGGAAGGACAATACAGCCCTTGAGAATTAGGCCTACCTCTCCTGGTATGATTGACGAGAACTCCAGTGTGCCTGCTTACTGCTTACAACGTTCTGTTGTCTGTAGTACTTCGAGTTCATCTCCCATTGCTGCCGCCAACATGCCTCCTGTTCCCGCTGCCGGCAGTGCCGCACCATCTGTCTTTCCAGAGAACGAACTCGACTAGGCCAGTGGGCAGAGAGGGTTGGTAGAGCCATATAGATCTAGATGGGAAAACTCTATTCAGTTACCTATTTAGAAACGGATCCAACTACTTATGTTAGACAAAAGCAATGGACAAAGCCGTTACTTGCTAGCTACAGTAGATAGCGTAGCTAGCTAGATTCAAAATATGACGCCATCAGTAAAGTCCTAACAAAAGTTAGCTAGCGTAAAGTGATAATCGACATTTGTCTTTACAAAAGTACTTTTTGCATCATTGCTTACCAGTCAACGTTCCCTCTCCAAAATATAATTTCAAAGTTATGTTAGTTTGCGGCTGGAGAAAATCCTTAGATTCCTCTCTTCCCGTTTCGCTTAGTAACCAAATCCCTTCCTAGTTACACTACGGAGACTCACAAGGGTCAAACAGCTCGATGAGTAGGGCATTGTAATGATGAATGCATTTTTTTTCCCACATTTATTTAACCAGGTAGGTCAGTTGAGAACAAGTTCTCATTTACAACTGCGACCTGACCAAGATAAAGCAAAGCAGTGCAACAAAAATAACAACACAGTTACACATAAACCTACAGTCAATAACACAATAGGGGGGAAAAAATGAAAAATCAATGTACAGTGTGCAAATGTAGAAGAGTAGGGAGGTAGGCAATAAATAGGCCATAGAGGCGAAATAATTGCAATTTAGCATTAACACTGGAGTGATAGATGAGCAGATGATGATGTGCAAGTAGAGATACTGGGGTGAAAAAGAGCAAGTAAATAATAATATGGGGATGAGGTAGTTGGGTGTGCTATTTACAGATTGGCTGTGTACAGGTACAGTGATCGGTAAGCTGCTCTGACAGCTGATGCTTAAAGTTAGAGACTCCAGCTTCAGTGATTTTTGCAATTCGTTCCAGTCATTGGCAGCAGAGAACTGGAAGGAAAGGCTGCCAAAGGAAGGGGTTGGCTATGGGGATGACCAGTGAAATATACCTGCTGGAGCGCATGCCAGACTTCGGGTGTTGCTATGGTGACCAGTGAGCTGAGATAAGGCAGGGCTTTACTTAGCAAAGACTTATAGGTGACCTGGAGCTAGTGAGTTTAGCGATGGATATGTAGTGAGGGCCAGCCAACGAGAGCATTCAGGTCACAGTGGTGGGTAGTATATGGGGTTTTGGTGACAAAACGGATGGCACTATGACAGACTACATCCAATTTGCTGAGTAGACTTGTGGAATAATTTATAAATGACATCGCCGAAGTCAAGGATCGGTAGGATAGTCAGTTTTACGAGGGTATGTTTGGCAGCATGAGTGAAGGATGCTTTGTTGCGAAATAGGAAGCCCATTCTAGATTTAATTTTGGATTAGATATGCTTAATGTGAGTCTGGAAGGAGAGTTTACAGTCTAACCAGACACCTAGATATTTGTAGTTGTCCACATATTCTAGGTCAGACCGTCCAGAGTAGTGATGCGGGAGGGTGCGGGCAGCAATTGGTTGAAGAGCATGCACTTAGTTTTACTAGCATTTAAAAGCAGTTTGAGACCACAGAAGGAGTGTTGTATGGTGTTTAAGCTCGTTTGGAGGTTTGTTAGCACAGTGACCAAAGAAGGGACAGATGTACACAGAATGGTGTCGTCTGCGTAGAGGTGGATCAAAGAATCACCAGCAGCAAGAGCGACATCATTGATATATACAGAGAAAAGAGTCGGCCCGAGAATTGAACCCTGTGGCACCCCCATAGAGACTGCCAGAGGTCCGGACAACAAGCCCTCCGATTTTACACACTGAACTCTATCTGAGAAGTAGTTGGTGAACCAGGTGAGGCAGTCATTTGAGAAGTTAAGACTATTGAGTCTGCCGATAAGAATGTGGTGAGATTCGGTGGGATAATTTTACAAAGAGAGGGTCCAGATTGTCGAACCCAGCTGATTTGTAGGGATCCCAGATTTTCCCGCTCTTTCAGAACATCAGCTGTCTGGATATCAAGAATGCCAAGAATACAAGCAGCACTACAACCCAGGTCCATGTTTTTAATTCCACCTTTTTTGCTTTAGACCAGCTGGGTGTATTGTATTTTGCCAACCACTGACACTAGTTAACCTGTTTTGAGCCCCACATTTTTTGCAAAACATCAAATTAAAATACAATATGTTTTTTTAATACGTGTCTCATCAGTTTGCAAACAACGTACAATTGTGTATATATATCGTTGAGGTAATAAAGCTGCGTACAAACATGGTCTCTTTGTTTTCTTGAGGAAGGGAGCTCCAAAATGCAGGTGTTTCGGCCTAGCTCAGTGCTTTCTGTGGTGGTGGTGCAAGCCAGCAGAAGATATGGAGCTTTGCGCCATGATTGGCTCAGTTCTGTCACTCATGGGGACACTACGTCACCACCAAGTCTAAGGGTAGACTTAGAACATTCTAGCCCCTTGGATGCTGCCATAGAGTTACATCAGAAGTGCCCATCCAAGAAGGCTGAAGGTCATAAGCCACACATAAAATGATGTCAAATCACGTTATATCTACAGTAGCTTTGTTTGGACATCATACTTTCAATATCTTAACTAGCAGTCATCATCATGAATCAAGTCAACAATCTACCTCCAAATCCTTTTTTAATCTCTTCATATGAAGAGAAATAATGAAGAAACAATATAGATAAAATGTATCGGTGCTCATCGGCCATTGGACATAAACATTACACAACAAGTTGGAAATCGCAAATTCAACTAAAAGTGGTTTGGAAGGAATCAGTGGCTAACTGTGAGTTCAAGACAATTGGGAACTCTGGAAAAATGAGCTACGACTGGGGAAAAAAAGTTTTGAACTTTCATCCAACTCTGAATTGTAAATGGGGAACTCTGGCCTCTTTCTGGAGCTACGACCTGAAGATCACTGACGTCATCATGATTCAACTTTTTTTTCTCCGAGTTTCCAGTTGTTTTGAATGCACCATAAATCCAGAAAATGCCAGACTTCGATGGCAAAGTTTGATGACAAAATTTGCCCTCAAAGGACAGCAGCGCCACCTCCTTGTTCAAATCAAATTGATTTATATACCCCTTCGTCAATCAGCTGATATCTCAAAGTGCTGTACAGAAACCCAGCCTAAAACCCCAAACAGCAAGCAATGCAGGTGTAGAAGCACAGTGGCTAGGAAAAACTCCCTAGAAAGGCCAAAACCTAGGAAGAAACCTAGAGAGGAACCAGGCTATGTGGGGTGGCCAGTCCTCTTCTCCCTGTGCCGGGTGGAGATTATAACGGAACATGGCCAAGATGTTCAAATGTTCATAAATGACCAGCATGGTCGAATAATAATAAGGCAGAACAGTTGAAACTGGAGCAGCAGCACGGCCAGGTGGACTGGGGACAGCAAGGAGTCATCATGTCAGGTAGTCCTGGGGCATGGTCCTAGGGCTCAGGTCCTCCGAGAGAGAGAAAGAAAGAGGGAAGGAGAGAATTAGAGAACGCACACTTAGATTCACACAGGACACCGAATCGGACAGGAGAAGTACTCCAGACATAACAAACTGACCCTAGCCCCCCGACACATAAACTACTGCAGCATAAATACTGGAGGCTGAGACAGGAGGGGTCAGGAGACACTGTGGCCCCATCCGAGGACACCCCCGGACAGGGCCAAACAGGAAGGATATAACCCCACCCACTTTGCCAAAGCACAGCCCCCACACCACTAGAGGGATATCTTCAACCACCAACTTACCATCCTGAGACAAGGCTGAGTATAGCCCACAAAGATCTCCGCCATGGCACAACCCAAGGGGGGGCGCCAACCCAGACAGGATGACCACATCAGTGAATCAACCCACTCAGGTGACGCACCCATTCCAGGGAAGGCATGAGAGAGCCCCAGTAAGTCAGTGAATCAGCCCCTGTAATAGGGTTAGAGGCAGAGAATCCCAGTGGAAAGAGAGGAACCGGCCAGGCAGAGACAGCAAGGGCGGTTCGTTGCTCCAGAGCCTTTCCGTTCACCCTCCCACTCCTGGGCCAGATTACACTCAATCATATGACCCACTGAAGAGATGAGTCTTCAGTAAAGACTTAAAGGTTGAGACCGAGTTTGCGTCTCTGACATGGGTAGGCAGACCGTTCCATAAAAATGGAGCTCTATAGGAGAAAGCCCTGCCTCCAGCTGTTTGCTTAGAAATTCTAGGGACAATTAGGAGGCCTGCGTCTTGTGACCGTAGCGTACGTGTATGTATGTACGGCAGGACCAAATCAGAGAGATAGGTAGGAGCAAGCCCATGTAATGCTTTGTAGGTTAGCAGTAAAACCTTGAAATCAGCCCTTGCTTTGACAGGAAGCCAGTGTAGGGAGGCTAGCACTGGAGTAATATGATCAAATTTTTTGGTTCTAGTCAGGATTCTAGCAGCCGTATTTAGCACTAACTGAAGTTTATTTAGTGCTTTATCCGGGTAGCCGGAAAGTAGAGCATTGCAGTAGTCTAACCTAGAAGTGACAAAAGCATAGATTAATTTTTCTGCATCATTTTTGGACTGAAAGTTTCTGATTTTTGCAATGTTACGCATATGGAAAAAAGCTGTCCTTGAAATGGTCTTGATATGTTCTTCAAAAGAGAGATCAGGGTCCAGAGTAACGCCGAGATCCTTCAGTTTTATTTGAGACGACTGTACAACCATTAAGATTAATTGTCAGATTCAACAGAAGATCTCTTTGTTTCTTGGGACCTAGAACAAGCATCTCTGTTTTGTCCGAATTTAAAAGTAGAAAGTTTGCAGCCATCCACTTCCTTATGTCTGAAACACATGCTTCTAGCAAGGGCAATTTTGGGGCTTCACCATGTTTCATTGAAATGTACAGCTGTGTGTCATCCGCATAGCAGTGAAAGTTAACATTATGTTTTCGAATAACATCCCCAAGAGGTAAAATATATAGTGAAAACAATAGTGGTCCTAAAACGGAACCTTGAGGAACACCGACATTTACAGTTGATTTGTGAGCACAGCACAATGAGATGAGTCCAAAAATGTATTGTATGCTGCTCCATAATTGTAAAGTGCCAGGGAATTATGTATACTGTAGCTAAGAAAGTAATTCTAAGTTTATGTTGTGTAGTAAGCTCTTAGTAGCCCATGTGCCTCATCCTAATAATTTGGTCTATTTCCACCGATTAATTTATCCTACGGTTTTGACTTGGTGTACAATAATAAAGATGTCTTATCTGCAGAATATGCTGATGTGATATACTTGTTATTAGAATGCATCCCTTTGGGCTTTGGTGTTGGCAGTTGCACTTTTCCCTCAGCTGGGGCTCAGTCACTTGGGGCCCAGAGAGGGGAGAGGTCAGGCTTGTCTTTTACATGGCTCTGGTGCTATGCAGAATATCAGAAAGGGAAGAGGACAGGATGGAACATTGTCTTCATATGTGAATGTGTCTTTACCTATTCTTAAATCTTGTGAAGGGATGGCGTGATTAATGGGGAACCGATTACTTGTCTCCACAATGTCTGTGCGCAAGTCACTCCCTCCTTTGGCATTGGGGGGAGGTGTATGGCAGTGTTTGGAACCATTGTATGTCCTTTCTGATATAGCACTTATCCTGGGATAGTGTATGACATAGAGGCTCACTCCCCTCAGTGAGCTTGTCCAGGAGAGGGGTCAAGAAGGGTTTTTATTTGAGATGGGAGTATCTAGAGTTGACAATTGATTTATGCCATTGGATGAGTTGGTGATTTTGTGTTATGAAGTACCAGGAACGAGATGAGGGTCCAAACTGAACAATAATTTATAGCGAATGCTATCTGGCTACAGGATACTCCTTTCTCATTATAAAATCTTAACCTTGTGACCATCTGTGGTTCGTCATGTAGGTTGAGAGGCTATAAAAGATCTTGGCTATAAAAGATCTTTGTACTTTTGTGTTGTCACTATCAACAGTTAATTAGAAATGGTAAATCGTTGAAAGTCAGTGCTATCTTATTATTAAAGATGTAGTTTAAGTATAACTTTGACTGTTGTGTGAAGTTTGTAACTCTCCTCATTTGGTAATGCAGAAATTAGCCACCACAATAGTCCAATAATAATAATGGCTGGAATGGAGTCAATGGAATGGCATCACCAATAGAAGCATAGCCAAGAGCTGCCCAGTGACACAAGCCTACCAGACGAGCTAAATTACTTCTATGCTCGCTTCAAGGCAAGTAACACTAAAACATGCATGAGAGCATCAGCTGTTCCAGATGACTGTGTGATCCCGCTCTCCGCAGCCGATGCGAGTAAGACCTTTAAACAGGTAAACATTCACAAGGCAGCAGGGCCAGACGGATTACCAGGACATGTACTCTGAGCATGCGCTCAACTGGCAAGTGTCTTCACTGACATTTTCAACCTCTCCCTATCTGAGTCTGTAATACCAACATGTTTCAAGCAGACCACCATAGTCCCTGTGCCCAAGAACACTAAGGTAACCTGCCTAAATGACTACCGACCTGTAGCACTCACTTCTGTAGCCATGAAGTGCTTTGAAAGGCTGGTCATGGATCACATTAACACCATTATCCCAGAGAGCCTAGACCCACTCCAATTTGCATACCGCCCAAACAGATCCACAGATGTTGCAATTTCGCTTGCACTCCACACTGCCCTTTGCCACCTGGACAATAGGAACACCTATGTGAGAATAATATTCATTGACTACAGCTCAGCATTCAACACCATAGTCCCCTCATAGCTCATCACTTAGCTAAGGACCCTGGGACTAAACACCTCCTTCTGCAACTGGATCCTGGTCTTCCTAATGGGCCGCCCCCAGTTGGTAAGGGTAGGTAACAACACAGACGCCACGCTTATCCTCAACACGGGGGCCCCTCAGGGTTGCATGCTCAGTCCCCTCCTGTACTCCCTGTTCAATTATGACTGCACGGCCAGGCATGACTCCAACACCATCATTAAGTTTGCAGATGACACAACAATGGTAGGCCTGATCAACGACGAGACAGCCTATAGGGAGGAGGTCAGACTCCTGGCCGAGTGGTGCCAGGACAACAACCTCTCCCTCCACGTGACAAAGACAAAGGTTTGTTAACTACAGGAAAAGGAGGACCGAGCACGCCCCCATTCTCATCAACTGGGCTGTAGTGGAGCAGATTGAGAGCTTCAAGTTCCTTGGTGTCCACATTACCAACAAACTAACATGGTCCAAGCACACCAAGAAAGTAATGAAGAGGGCATTTGGCATGGGTCCTCAGATCCTCAAAAGGTTCTACAGCTGCACCATCGAGAGCATCCTTACTGGTTGCATCACTGCCTGGTATGGCAACTGCTCGGCCTCCGACTGCAAGGCACTACAGAGGGTAGTGAGTACAGCCCAGTACATCACTGTGGCCAAGCGTCCTGCCATCCAATATCTCTATACCAGGTGGTGTCAAACGAAGGCCCTAAAAATTGTCAGACTCCAGCCATCCTAGCCATGGACTGTTCTCTCTGCTAACGCACGGCAAGCGGTACCGGAGCGCCAAAATCTAGGTCCAAGAGGCTTCTAAACAGCCTCTACCCCCAAGCCATAAGACTCCTGAACATCTAGTCAAATGGCTACACAGATTATTTGCATTGCCCTCCCCCTCTTTTACACTGCTGCTACTCTCTGTTATTATCTATGCAAAGTCACTTTAATAACTCTATCTACATGCACATATTACCTCAATTACTTCGACTAACGGGTTTCCCTGCACATTGACTCTGTACCGGTACCCCCTGTATATAGCCTTGCTATTGTTATTTTACTGCTGCTCTTTAATTATTTGTAACTTTTATTTCTTATAATTTTAAGGTATTTAAATAATATATATATATAGTGGGGCAAAAAAGTATTTAGTCAGCCACCAATTGTGCAAGTTCTCCCACTTAAAAAGATGAGAGAGGCCTGTCATTTTCATCATAGGTACACCTCAACTATGACAGAAAATGAGAAAAAAATCCAGAAAATCACATTGTAGGATTTTTAATTTATTTATTTGCAAATTTTGGTGGAAAATAAGTATTTGGTCAATAACAAAAGTTTCTCAATACTTTGTTATATACCCTTTGTTGGCAATGACAGAGGTCAAACGTTTTCTGTAAGTCTTCACAAGGTTTTCACACACTGTTGCTGGTATTTTGGCCCATTCCTCCATGCAGATCTCCTCTAGAGCAGTGATGTTTTGGGGCTGTTGCTGGGCAAAATGGACTTTCAACTCCTTCCAAAGATTTTCTATGAGGTTGAGATCTGGAGACTGGTAAGGCCACTCCAGGACCTTGAAATGCTTCTTACGAAGCCACTCCTTCGTTGCCCGGGCGGTGTGTTTGGGACCATTGTCATGCTGAAAGACCCAGCCACATTTCATCTTCAATGTCCTTGCTGATGGAAATAGGTTTTCACTCAAAATCTCACGATACATGGCCCCGTTCATTCTTTCCTTTACACGGATCAGTCGTCCTGGTCCCTTTGCAGAAAAACAGCCCCAAAGCATGATGTTTCCACCCCCATGCTTCACAGTAGGTATGGTGTTCTTTGGATGCAGCTCAGCATTCTTTGTCCTCCAAACACGACGAGTTGAGTTTTTACCAAAAAGTTCTATTTTGGTTTCATCTGACCATATGACATTCTCCCAATCTTCTTCTGGATCATCCAAATGCTCTCTAGCAAACTTCAGACGGGCCTGGACATGTACTGGCTTAAGCAGGGGGACACGTCTGGCACTGCAGGATTTGAGTCCCTGGCGGTGTAGTGTGTTACTGATGGTAGGCTTTGTAACTTTGGTCCCAGCTCTCTGCAGGTCATTCACTAGGTCCCCCCATGTGGTTCTGGGATTTTTGCTCACCGTTCTTGTGATCATTTTGACCCCACGGGGTGAGATCTTGCGTGGAGCCCCAGATCGAGGGAGATTATCAGTGGTCTTGTATGTCTTCCATTTCCTAATAATTGCTCCCACAGTTGATTTCTTCAAACCAAGCTGCTTACCTATTGCAGATTCAGTCTTCCCAGCCTGGTGCAGGTCTACAATTTTGTTTCTGGTGTCCTTTGACAGCTCTTTGGTCTTGGCCATAGTGGAGTTTGGAGTGTGACTGTTTGAGGTTGTGGACAGGTGTCTTTTATACTGATAACAAGTTCAAACAAGTGCCCTTAATACAGGCAACGAGTGGAGGACAGAGGAGCCTCTTAAATAAGAAGTTACAGGTCTGTGAGAGCCAGAAATCTTGCTTGTTTGTAAGTGACCAAATAATTATTTTCCACCATATTTTTCAAATAAATTCATTAAAAATCCTACAATGTGATTTTCTGGATTTTTTTTCTTCTCCTTTTGTCTGTCATAGTTGAAGTGTACCTATGATGAAAATTACAGGCCTCTCTCATCTTTTTAAGTGGGAGAACATGCACAATTGGTGGCTGACTAAATACTTTTTGCCCCACTGTATATATATATATATATATATATTTTAACTGCATTGTTGGTTAGGGCTTGTAAGTAAGCATTTCACTGTAAGGTTTACACCTGTTGTATTCGGCACATGTGACAAATAGAATTTGATTTGTTTCCATTCCATTGACTCCATTCCAGCCATTATTATGAGCAGTCTTCCTCTCAGCAGCTCCCACTGGGATACCGGGGTATTTAGACAAACTGATTGTATAATTTTCAATACCGTAAAAAATTGATTTTTTAAAAAGAAATAGCGCCCCTTGTGTGCAATTCTTGTGTGCAACGATGATATGAAAATATGGATACCGCCCAACCTTAGAATAAACCCTCTGACTTCGCTACGTTGATGTCAGAAGAGGGATGACCCTCGGTTGCAGCCATCGAGAACAAGTTAAAAGGGTTCCGCGGGAGAAACGTACAAGGGTAGTCTTCGACAGCAAATCCCCAACACAGGTGCACGATCAAAGGACCTAAAGTTAGAGTGAAATGTGGGACGGGACAATCTTTCAAAAGACAAGGGCAGGCAGTGTATACACTTATGAGCACCACAGGTATGGTGTTGGACTGACAGTAGCGGAGACTTGGGTTCAAGTCACGGCTGGGGCAACTCATCCAAACATGCCACACACAGTACATTTACGGCAGTATGCAAATATTTTCTTTGCCCACTGTCACCTGGTTGTGATTCCTCATTGCATAAAGAAGGGCATCGGGAGCAGGCCTGGGCCTAAAGTAGAGACACATAATTCTCTGATAAATTATTTATACATGGCTAAATCTTTAATAGTAACCAGATCATTGTAGGCCTTTGTCATCTGTATCTGCTAAATCAAGGATTTAGAAGAACATTTTACCAGAAGTAGCTTACAACGTTTTTTCTTCCTTCTCCATGAAAAGTCACAGAGTGCACAGTGAGTTCAATTTGATAATAGTATCCACATTTTATTGTTGATTGCTAAACAGTTGCAGGTATCCCTGTACTTCACTTTCACAAGTCCCTTTCGATAGCCACAAGAGCGAGTGTCAGTCATCTTCTGACACCAATGCAGCAACCACCAGGGATGACCATTGCTAAAGCTTTCTTTGGTGATGGTACCCAACCATCTGACCAACTCAGTAATTAAAAAGACAGCCTTTAACAGTTAATGTACATGTTTGAAATGTTGTGCTTGTATAAAGTGCTGTCAGATTAGCCTACCCGGGAAAATGCTCTCCCGCCTCTGTCACATGATTGGTGCACTGATACCCACCTGTTGAAATGGGCATTCAGCATGTGGTGTAACAGACAAAACGTTTTGCAACGGAATCCGACTAATGAATACACCCCAGGCAGGTAGCCTAGCGGTTAGAGCGTTGGGCAAGTAACTGAAAGGTTGCTGGATCAAATCCCTGAGCTGACAAGGTAAAAATATGTAATTCTGCACCTGAACAAATCAAATCAAGGCAGTTGACCCACTGTTCCCCGTAGGCCGTCATTGTAAGTAAGAATATGTTCTTCCTAATTAAATAAAGGTTTTTAAAAAGTATGTTTTCTCCCGTTTTGTGGGTGTGGCAAGCTGTGACCTGACCAATATCGTTGTGACCATTTGAAAAAGCAAAACTAGTGCAGCACACCATACTGTAATCACCCTCTGGGCCACCATAATCGCAACGTCATCAACTGGGGTGAATTAATTAAGGAAACAGTTTACTATATAAGAACCAAACAGAGCAAAACGACAGATTATGTCAAACAAATCCAGGTAGGTCCCTCCCCGTTTCATTTGCTTCCATTTAAGAAACGTTTTGCAACATAATTGGCAGAATTAATAGCCCTACCGTGTCTGTTGAATTCAACGTTGCCCACCGTTCTGTCATACTGAACACACCCCTGGTCAGCTGCTGTGCTTCCAGGCAGTTTTCAGACCATTGGTGGGAGATGCTCAAGAGCTCACACCGGTGACAGTTCCTGGTTTTTACAAATCACTGTCGGAGTGTTTGTGTAGCCGACCATGGCTGTTGTTATGGAGCATCCATTTTTAACAGCTTCCAGCCGATAAACAAGCGGAAACTAGATCTTTCTTGGAGTCAGTGTCATATCTTCTGCCATTCTTTGGTAAGTAGTTTGCAAACTCAGATTTTAGTTTGCAATATTCTAGCCATTGATCATGACTCCGTTCCATTATATTACACATAAGAGTAATTTGTTGAAGGCGTCTTCTGTAGGGCGAGTTTTGTTATTAATAGCCACGCGGCAGTTGGTTAACAGACCAAGGCCCTTCTCCCGATTGCTCAGCTGGCCGGGGGGGGCCAGCTCTAGGAAGAGTCTTGGTGGTTCCAAACTTCTTCCATTTAAGAATGATGGAGGCCACTGTGTTCTTTGGGATCTTCAATGCTGCAGAATGATGGAGGCCACTGTGTTCTTTGGGATCTTCAATGCTGCAGAATGATGGAGGCCACTGTGTTCTTGGGGACCTTCAATGCTGCAGAATGATGGAGGCCACTGTGTTCTTGGGGATCTTCAATGCTGCAGAATGATGGAGGCCACTGTGTTCTTGGGGATCTTCAATGCTGCAGAATGATGGAGGCCACTGTGTTCTTTGGGATCTTCAATGCTGCAGAATTTTTTTCCAACCTTTCCCAGATCTGTGCATCGACACAATCCTGTCTCAGAGCTCTACGGACAATTCCTTTGACCTCATGGCTTGGTTTTTGCTCTGACATGCACTGTCAACTGTGGGACCTTATATAGACAGGTGTATGCCTTTCCAAATCATGTCCAATCAATTGAATTTACCACAGGTGTAGAAACATCTCAAGGATGGTCAATGGAAACAGGATGCATATCAGCTCAATTTTGAGTCTGGATACTTATGTAAACAAGGTATTTCTGTTTATTTTTAAGGAATTCCAAACCTGTTTTCGCTTTGTCATTATGGATTATTGTGTGTAGATTGAGGAATGTTAAATAAAACATTTAAAAAATCAATTTTAGAATGAGAGTGCATTCGGAAAGTTACAATGTAAATGGCCTGTTAGAAATTGCAGTTGCTTAGCCAAATTCTCCTATTAGAAAAGGCTAAGCAAAGAATAGATTCTTACAAATTGTTGGATCATTGGAAGTCTTTAAACCTAATGAGTTTAGGTAGGTTACTATACAATAATTAGTCTACACCTTGCTATGAAGAAAACTGCAAAACTTTCCCCCTGTAGTGTGGTGGTATTGGTCCTCTTTGAGATCTCTCCAATGTACAAATAGACCGATGTTATGGATATACACTGAGTGTACAAAACATTAGGAACACCTGCCCTTTCCATGATAGACTGACCAGATGAAAGCTTTGATCCCTTATTGATGCCACCTGTTAAAGCCACTTTAAAATCAGTGTAGATGAAGGGGAGGAGAAAGGTTAAAGTAGGATTTGAACGTTTTGAGAAAATTGAGACATGGATTGTGAATGGGCAAGACAAAAGATGTAAGTGCCTTTGAACGGGGTATGGTAGTAGGTGCCATGTTCACCGGTTTGAGTGTGTCAAGAACTGCAACGCTGCTGGGTTTTAGCTAAGAAAATTAGCTAAGAAAATTAGTCCCATGGGCCCTAGGCCTCTGCAAAAGGAAAAGGAAATTAGGCACAGCCTCAATTCATTGGAGCATGGACAACAAGGTGTTGAAAGTTTTCCAAAGGGATGCTGGCCCATTTTGACTCCAATGCTTCCCACAGTTGTGTGTAGTTGGCTGGATGTCCTCTGGATGTTGGACAATTGCTGCTACACATCGGAAACTGTTGAGTGTGAAAAACCCAGCAGCATTACAGCTCTTGACACACTCTCACCCACCGGTGCACCTGCTACCATACCCCGTTCAAAGGCACTTAAGTATTTTGTCTTGCCCATTCACAATCCATGTCTCAATTGTCTCAAGGCTTAAAAATATTATTTAACCTGTCTCCTCCCCTTCATCTACACTGATTTTTAAAGTGGATTTAACAAGTGACATCAATAAGGCATCAAAGCTTTCACCTGGTCAGTCTGTCATGGAAAGAGCAGGTATTCCTAATGTCTTGTACACTTAGTGTATTTGTACCTTGGAGAGATCTCAAACGGGACCAATACCACCACACTACAGGGGGAAAGTTTTGCCCAACATATTCTAACATTTTTTTCTCCATTACCCCTCTCTCCTGTACTTTCTCTCTTACTCCCTAACCTCTATGTATTTCTTTGTTCCTAACCCCTCTCTCTTTGTTCCTAACCCCTCTCTCTTTGTTCCTAACCCCTCTCTCTTTGTTCCTAACCCCTCTCTCTTTGTTCCTAACCCCTCTCTCTCTTTGTTCCAACCCCTCTCTCTTTGTTCCTAACCCCTCTCTCTTTGTTCCTAACCCCTTTCTCTTTGTTCCTAACCCCTCTCTCTTAGCTCTTGGGAATGTAGACAAAGCTGACATTGTGCAGGATGTTACTTTTCCACTATGGACAAACATGGTATTTTTAAATCTCTCTACAGACTGCCTTGGCTCTATATTGTTTTTGCTCGAGTTAAATCTGACATTGCAGGGAGCATCACAGTAAGTAGCCTACATCAACTTTTTCACATGGTTAAAGTGCAAATGGGTAAACTTGGAGCCATAAAGAAACAAACAACTATATTACTGAACTATCCCTGTTTTAGAAAATCAAGGTGGTTTATGACAGCAACCTAGCAGGTTCAAGACCTGACAAAAAATCCTGGAGGTAGAGAATAAGCTGTATGGAGCAGGCTGGCCCAAAATGGGAGCCACCCTGGCACTAATGTGGCTGAAGAGGTCAGACAAATGTTTTATTTTTGGAGCTTGAGTCTAAAACTTTAGGATGCTGTTATAATGCATTATAAGACTTGTCATGAGCATACAAACCTCTTATAACATCTCGTTAGCATCTAATAATGAGCTTGATTAAGTACCAGACATTTCAATTCAGTTGATTTAAATAGAGGGATATTTATATAGTCCTTATTATAAAGCCTCATACCTGCTTTTAACAGGTAAAAAGCCTTCCGGTAGATTGGTTTAAAGTGTTACCGTTGAGTCTGTCTACAGCTGTACCCGCTGTCTGATGTGATTTGTATTTTTTCTTGTTCTTTATTGACCAGGGGTCCGGTTTATCCAGGTCCTGCTACAGAGTTTGGTGGATGGGGAGAAGGGACGAAAACAACCCCAACCTCATCCGGGTCAATTGCACCAAAGCTTGTGCGCTGGCCCTGAAGAAGTACCATGGGTGGCTAGTGCAAAAGCTCTTCAAGGTAAGCGCCTCACCATAGCATGATTGCTTTAGATTACGGCTTTAATTACACTGCGTCTCCATTGACAATTTATCACATTATCCGAAACTGTTATAGTTTAGCCAATTTGAAATCACTTGGTAATTAGCTGTGCTAGTGGTGGCCATCATTCAAGTGATGTCACCGTCTCTTAGATCTAACAGTTAACTTTGTTTGCTTATGTCAAGTCTGCCTTTTTGAACTGACTTTACTTGAATGTCTTCCACTGTAGGTAGCTGTGTTCGCAGCCCCCTACAAGGCAGATTTCCTGAGGGCACTGTCCAAGAGGTCAAGGAAAAGGACTGCCGGGACAAAATACGACTATTTCTAGTGAACTTCACTGCCACTGATGCCATCTATGAGATGTACACCAAGATGAATGCCGAGATCTAATTCCATTGGTACATCAACGTGATTGTATTTGATAAAAGATGCCCTATTATTGATGTAATCATACAAATGTCATCTCACCTAATCATCATTTAGAAAGTCAAAACCAAATCTCTCGCGGAAACAGTCATATCACAGGAGACTAATATTTGTATAGTCAAAGCAGCGGCAGGGGTAAACTGTCAAGTCGGGATGATTTGTTTTAAAAGATTGAAAAGTTTCAAGCTTCAAATAAGTGAGTCTTTAAAGTGTTCTAAAAAATGTGTTGGAAAGGAAATGTTTTATAACCTTTACATGTTAAGTGACATTGAAATCAATCAATGTCTTTCCTTGGTATTTCTCCGTTTGACTTCTGATTGACTTTCTAATACTGATTCGGGTGCCTCCAGATGTCCTTTCCTTGGTATTTCTCAGTTTGACTTCTGATTGACTTTCTAATACTGATTCGGGTGCCTCCAGATGTCCTTTCCTTGGTATTTCTCAGTTTGACTTCTGATTGACTTTCTAATACTGATTCGGGTGCCTCCAGATGTCCTTTCCTTGGTATTTCTCAGTTTGACTTCTGATTGACTTTCTAATACTGATTCGGGTGCCTCCAGATGTCCTTTCCTTGGTATTTCTCAGTTTGACTTCTGATTGACTTTCTAATACTGATTCGGGTGCCTCCAGATGTCCTTTCCTTGTTATTTCTCAGTTTGACTTCTGATTGACTTTCTAATACTGATTCGGGTGCCTGCAGATGTCCTTTCCTTGGTATTTCTCAGTTTTACTTCTGATTGACTTTCTAATACTGATTCGGGTGCCTTCAGATGTCCTTTCCTTGCCCTTTTGCAATTCCTATTTGTTTGGTGGCCTATATGTCAAAACATGTCATGAAAACACTATGGCATTATCGTAAATTTATAGCATTATAGTAAAATTTAAATTCACTGAAAATGTATTGTTAGTCAGTGATTCGTTTCCATTTTCTGGTTATGAATGTTTAGGTATCACTTGATTGTCATGAGAAATGTGTATGAAAAGGATTCAAATGCAGGGCATAAATTATGTACAATATTATACATTATTTTAATCTTATATTGCAAATGAATATTTTTACAAAATATTACCAGTTTCTAATTTTATATTGAATTGTGTCAGCAGTGGAGAAGGTGGAAAGTTTTAAGTTCCTTGGCGTACACATCACAGACAAACTGAAATGGTCCACCCACACAGACAGTGTAGTGAAAAAGGCGCAACAGTGCCTCTTCAACCTCAGGAGGCTGAAGAAATATGGCCTGTCACCCAAACCTCTGACAAACTTTACAGATGCACAATCGAGAGCATCCTGTCAGGCTGTATCACAGCCTGGTACGGCAACTGCACCGACCTCAACCGCAAGGCTCTCCAGAGGGTGGTGCGGTCTGCACAACTCATCACCGGGGGCAAACTACCTGCCCTCCATGACACCTACAGCACTCTCACAGGAAGGCCAAACAGATCATCAAGGACAACAACCACCGAGCCACTGCCTGCTCACCCCGCTATCATCCAGAAGGCGAGGTCAGTACAGGTGCATCAAAAGCTGGGACCGAGAGATAGAAGCTGTTTTTCAATCTCAAGGCCATCACACTGTTAAATAGCCATCACTAACTCAGAGAGGCTGCTGCCTACACTGAGACCCAATCACTGGACACTTTAATAAATGGATCATTAGTTACTTTAAATAATGCCAATTTAATGTTAACATATCTTGCATTACTCATATCACATGTATGTACTTTATACCATCTACTGCACCTTGCCTATGCTGCTCGGCCATCGCTCATCCATACACTTATGTACATATTCTCATTCACCCCTTCAGATTTGTATGTATTAAGTAGTTGTTGGGGAATTTTTAGATTACTTGTTAGATTTGTGTGTATTAGGTCGTTTTTGGGGAATTGTTAGATTACTTGTTTGATATTACTGCACTGTTGGAACTAGATATTACTGCACTGTTGGAACTAGAAGCACAAGCTTTTGCTACACTCGCATTAAATCTGCTAACCATGTGTATGTGACCAATAAAATTAGATTTTGTTATTAATCATGTGTGCCTATATCAACTTTAATAACATGTTTTGTACATACTTTGTGAAATTCACTGGTGCCTGCTCAAAAACACAAGAGATTTTAGGAATTGTAGTAGGCTACATGTCTCGGAACAAAGCAGGTCAAATTGTCTTATTATCCACTTGGGGGTGCTACTGTGTTACTTTTTGGTGGTAGTCAGGATGATTTATTGCTGTATCTGCATGGCATGTGATTAGCCAATTCATTGAATTTAGAGTAACACCACAATACCATAAAGAAGTAAAACAAAGTGGAGTCCTCTTGTGAGACTGATTGAGGCATTTCAGCTATTTAAAAAAAACTTTTCCTGCTGAAAACAATATCCTAAGTATAAATACAGTAATTTACACACATTTATGGGTAACAAAAATATTTGGATTATAATTGTGTTTTTTAGACTTCAAGGAGTTGCTGTTCTGATGTGATGTCATTGGTCTCTCCCTTGCTGTTTAGGTCGTTGTTCTCTTCAGCATTGTTTGCAGAAACAATAAAGGAGCAACAGAGGAGAACAAAGAAAAGCGCCCCCCGGTCACCTATTGAGTTGTGCCTTTTTAAAGTAAATAAGGTTATAAATAAGGTGAAAAGGAGACTGGAGTGCCACTTTAAGAGTAGTCCCTGTACCGGTTAGTCCGGTTAGTCCCCACCCAAACACAAGCGTACCAGGCTGCTGTAGTGTACCTGGGCATACTGCTTGCGGGGCTGAATAATTATTGGACTAGGCTACACGCGAAATCAGATCACTTTTCTCCCAAATACTTGGAAGAAAGAAGTAGCCAACTAAAGTCGGGAGGCAGTCGATCCAAATGTTTTGTCCATAAACTTTTTTGAGCGTTTCCTATTGTTAAGAATGAACAACTACACTGCACAAAAGGTCCATTGATTATAGGACAAGGTAAGCATAAAAAGTTATCTCATTTAGGGTTCACTTATTTTCAACCGGGAGTAAGGTATTTTGTGTTAAAAAATGTTTTTTTGAAAGTGTAATTTTACTTTATGAAGATATTTATCCTATTGTGCCTATCTTCGCAATGGCATTTCTAGAAACCATATTGTACGTATAATAGTCGGGTTGGTGTATGTTTGAGTCCCTAGACTAGTGATCTCTCATTGATTCTAATAGCCAATATTGAGTGTGAGATGTAATTATGAGTTAGGCCTATTAGCAAAAGATTATTTTTTAAGAAATCAGTGCAATTTTTCAGTCTAATTTATTTTATACAAATATTTACCCTCTTGCTGGAATATATGCCACACCATCTTTTAATTGCTTCATATTGGAACTTTTCTGTTTAAAGTTAGGCAAAGAAGCCAAATAATAACATTAAGACATTGAGGTTGTGAACATCTTCTCAGCTCATGAATCTATTGTTATGATGAAACCTGACAGTCAGACATGCATCCATGGGAATGTGAAACCGATTGTTGAGTTGGAGGCTGTTGAAACAACAGTGGAACTGGCTAAATCCCATTTTCCCGCAACCATTTGCACCTGGACGGAACCCTTGCCTTCCCCAGTGGTCTGGGTCATATCCACTAAATCAGTGTTTCCCAATCTGGGATACTAGGATGGGAAAACACCTGAGCCATGGCCTGTTCGCCCCTCTATCATCCAGAAGGTGAGGTCAGTACAGGTGCATCAAAGCTGGGACAGAGAGAATGGAAAAACAGCTTATAACTCAAGGCCATCACTATCCGGCCTCTCCCCAGTACTCTGCTCTGAACCTAGTCACTGTCACTAGCTGGCTACCACCTGGTTACTCAACCCTGCACCGTAGAGGCTGCTGCCCCATGTACATAGACATGGAACACTGATCACTTTAATAATGTTTACATATTGTTTTACCTATAAAAGGCTCCCGAGTGACATCATGGGAAAATTAATAGAAATTAGCCAAGACCTAAGAAGAAAAGTTGTAGACCACCACAAGTCTTGTTCATCCTTGGGAGCAATATCCCAAACACCTGAAGGTACCACGTTCATCTGTAAAAACAATAGTACGCAAGTATAAACACCATGGGACCACACAGCCGTCATACCGCTCAGGGAGGAGACGCGTTCTGTCTCCTAGAGATGAACGTACTTTGGTGCAAAAAGTGCAAATCAATCCCAGGACAACAGCAAAGGACCCTGTGAAGATGCTGGAGGAAACAGGTACAAAAATATCTATATCCACAGTAAAACGAGTCCTATATTGACATAACCTGAAAGGCCGCTCAGCAAGGAAGAAGCCACTGCTCCACAACCGCCATAAAAAAGCCAGACTATTGTTTGACAAAGATCATACTTTTTGGAGAAATGTCCTCTGGTCTGATGAAATGTATGACATAATGACTATCGTTATGTTTGGAGGAAAAGGGGGGGGGGGGCTTGCAAGCCTGAAGAACACCATCCCAACCGTGAAGCACGGGGTGGCAGCATCATGTTGTGGGGGTGCTTTGCTGCAGGAGGGACTGGTGCACTTCACAAAATAGATGGCATCATGAGGCAGGGAAATTATGTGGATATATTGAAGCAACATCTCAAGACATCAGTCAGGAAGTTAAAGCTTGGTCACAAATGTATCTTCCAAATGGACAATGACCCCAAGCATACTTCCAAAGTTGTGGCAAAGTCAAGGTATTGGAGTGGCCATCACAAAGCCCTGACCTCAATCCTATAGAAAATGTGTGGGCAGAACTGAAAAAGCCTGTGAGAGCAAGGAGGCCTACAAACCTGACTCAGTTACACCAGCTCTGTCAGGAGGAATGGGCCAAAATTCACCCAACTTATTGATGGAAGCTTGTGGAAGGCTACCTGAAACGTTTGACCCAAGTTAAACAATTTAAAGGCAACGCTACCAAATACTAATTGAGTGGATGTAAACTTCTGACGCACTTGGAATGTGATGAAAGAAATGAAAGCTGAAATAAATAATTCTCTCTACTATTATTCTGACATTTCACATTCTTAAAATAAAGTGTTGATCCTAACTCACCTAAGACAGGGAATTTTTACGAGGATTAAATGTCAGGAATTGTGACAAACGGAGTTTAAATGTATTTGGCTAAGGTGTATGTAAACTTCCGACTTCAACTGTAAGTGAAATAATATGTCTGTGGTCAATTGTTGGAAAAATTACTTGTGTCAAAGTAGATGTCCTAACCGACATGCTAAAACTATAGTTTGTTCACAAGATAGTTGTGGAGTTTTTGAAAAACAAGTTTTAATCACTCCAACCTAAGTGTATGCGAACTTCCAACTTATATACTGTATTATGGTCAAGGCCATCCTATTTAACCATTTCTGTACATATACTATTCTATCCTACTTATTCTACAGATATACTGCATATTCTATTCACATACTGTCCATAATGTCTATACATCCCACATATATATACTCCGGTATTGCTCATCCTAAAATGTATATATTTCTTAATTCCATTCTTTTGCTTTTAGATTTGTGTGTATTATTAGATATTACTACATTGTTAGAGCTGGAAACGCAAGCATTTCGCTGCATCCGCAATAACATCTGCTAAATATGTGTATGCGACCAACAAAATTGATTTGATTTAGGACCCCTGGGGGTAAATGGTCTATCCACATGGGGTACTTGAGAAGACTCATTAGACCATAGGTTAACTGGTAAAATGCACATGAGGGGGTACTTCAGAGGTACTCTTGAAAGAGTAAAATGTACTTGGTGGTACAGAAACCGAAAAAGGTTGGGAACCACTGCACTAAGTCCATGAGGATTAAGGAAGTCACTTGGTTTTAGGGAGATAATTATCCTCAGTCTGACCCAGCTGACATGTCATCACAAATCATTCACCATTATTATTACCAATACATTGGTTTGCATGAACGAGTGGAGGCTGGTGAAGGGAGGATGGCTCATAGTAATAGTGGGAATGGAACGGTGTGAATGATGTGTTTGATACAGTTCCATTGCATTAATGAACCACTCCTCTGATTTAAAGTGACACCAGCCTCCGATGGTGTGAACACAATAGTATTAGCCTGTTTTCGGACTCATTCTTCATCTGAACTCCAGAGAATGGTCTCAAATGCCGGGTGGATGACTCATTCATTTGTCACCCCTCTGTTTAGAGAGTTTATCAACGAAAGCCTCTCTTCGTCCTGTTGTCATTTTAGCCTCCACAGTAGAAGTCCATTGGAGTGGAGAAGCCTGATAATCCTGTGTTGGAGTTGACTGGAGGCACTCCTCTGTTTTCCCTGACTGGACCCCAGTCTCTCTGTTTGCGTTGCTCCTCTCGGAGGAAGAGTCTGGCTTTGCTTAGTTTACATGTCAACCCTACGTGCTGTCAGAGAGAGACAATTCTGTTGCCAAGGACATGTGACAGTTTGTTTGTAGTTTATACCAAGGATGTACAGAAAACGGCCAAAATAAAGGTAACACTTGAGTACTGTAAATTGGGGCATATTGAAAGCAGGTGCTTCCACACAAGTGTGGTTCCTGAGTTAATTAAGCAATTAACATCCCATCATGCTTAGGGTCATGTATAAAAAGGCCCAGTTGCCCATTATTCTGGCTACCATAGCTAGAAGACATCTCAGTGACTTTGAAAGAGGGTCTCAAAGGCGCATAGGGGGTTTAAAGTGTGTGTGTATATATATCTCTGTCAACAGATCTCAACCCAATTGAATGATTATGAGAGATTCTGGAGCAGCGCCGGAGACAGCGTTTTCCACCACCATCAACAAAACTCTAAATTATGGAATTTCTGGTAGAAGAATGGTGTCGCATCCCTCCAAAAGAGGGGCATTAGAATCCAGACAGTAGAATCTATGCCAAGGCGCATTGGAGCTGTTCTGGTGTCTCGTGGTGGCCCAACACCCCAGTAGGCCAAAGACACTTTATTGGTGTTTCCTTTACTTTGGCAGTTACCTGTATAACACTGTTATTAAAAGACATGCCTAGACAAGGACAGGCAGTTAACAGGCAGTTAACAGGCCGTCATTGAAAATAAGAATTTGTTCTTAACTGACTTTCCTAGTTAAATAAAGGTACAATTAAATTGATGTGTGTGTGTGTGTGTGTGTGTGTGTGTGTGTGTGTGTGTGTGTGTGTGTGTGTGTTTGCACATCGGACCCTTCATCTCAATTTCTGCCTAAAATTAATACTGCATCAGCACTTTTACGGATGAGCCCTGCATCAATACATCAAATACACAACACATATAAACTCAGCAAAAAAAGAAATGTCCCTTTTTCAGGACCCTGTCTTTCAAAGATAATTCGTAAAAATCCAAATACTGTAACTTCAAAAGATCTTCATTGTAAAGGGTTAAAACACTATTTCCCATGCTTGTTCAATGAACCATAAACAATTAATGAACATGCACCTGTGGAACGGTCGTTAAGACACTAACAGCTTACAGACGGTAGGCAATTAAGGTCACAGTTATGAAAGCTTAGGACACGAAAGAGGCCTTTCTACTGACTCTGAAAAACACCAAAAGAAAGATGCCCAGGGTCCCTGTTCATTTGCGTGAACGTGCCTTAGGTATGCTGCAAGGAGGCATGAGGACTGCAGATGTGGCCAGGGCAATAAATTGCAATGTCCGCAATGTGAGACACCTAAGACAGCGCTACAGGGAGACAGAATGGACAGCTGATGGTCCTCACAGTGGCAAACCATGTGTAACAACACTTGCACAGGATTGGTACATCCGAACATCACACCTGTGTGACAGGTACAGGACGGCAACAACAACTACCCGAGTTACACCAGGAACACACAATCCCTCCATCAGTGCACAGACTGTCCACAATAGGCTGAGAGAGGCTGGACTGAGGGCTTGTAGGCCTGTAGTAAGGCAGGTCCTCACCAGACATCTCCGGCAATATTGCCTATGGGCACAAACCCACCGTCACTGGACCAGACAAGGCTGGCAAAAAGTGCTTTTCACTGACGAGTCGCGGTTTTGTCTCAACAGGGGTGATGGTCGGATTCGCGTTTATCGTTGAAGGAATGAGTGTTACACCGAGGCCTGACCTCTGGAGAGGGATCAATTTGGAGGTGGAGGGTCCGTCATGGTCTGGGGCGGTGTGTCACAGCATCATCAGACTGAGCTTGTTGTCATTGCAGGCAATATCAACGCTGTGTGTTACGGGGAAGATATCCTCCTCCCTCACGTGGTACCCTTCCGGCAGGCTCATCCTGACCCTCCAGCATGACAATGCCACCAGCCATACTGCTTGTTCTGTGCCTGATTTCCTGCAAGACAGGAATGTCAGTGTTCTGCCATGGCCAGCGAAGAGCCCGGATATCAGTCCCATTGAGCATGTCTGGGACCTGTTGGATCGGATGATGAGGGCTAGGGCCATTCCCCCCAGAAATGTCTGGGATCTTGCAGATGCCTTGGTGGAAGAGTGGGGTAACATCTCACAGCAAGAACTGGCAAATCTGGTACAGTCCATGGGGCAGAGATGCACTGTAGTACTTAATGCAGCTGGTGGCCACACCAGATACTGACTATTACTTTGATTTTGACCCCCCCACATGTCTGTGGAATTTGTTCAGTTTATGTCTCTGTTGTTGAATCTTGTTATGTTCATAGAAGTATTTACCCATGTTAAGTTTGCTGAAAATAAATGCAGTTGACAGTGAGAGGACATTTCATTTTTTGCTGAGTTTATATATATAAACATATATATTATATAGAGTCGGGCAAACACAATCACTATAATGAAATTTGTGGACCAGTAGGCAATAAGACACTCAAAAACCCCAGCCACATCATGTCATAGCCAACATACACATAGGCTATGCTAATACATTGTATTAGTAATGGTGGACTGCCGTTTCATATATATACATATACAGTACCAGTCAAAAGTTTGGACACACCTACTCATTCAAGGGTTTTTCTTTATTTTTACTATTTTCTGCATTGTAGGATAATAGTGAAGACATCAAAACTATGAAATAACGCATATGGAATCATGTTAAACAAATCAAAATATATTTTATATTTTTCAAAGTAGCCCCCCTTGCCTTGATGACAGCTTTGCACACTCTTGGTATTCTCTCAACCAGCTTCTCTTGGAATGCTTTTCCAACAGTCTTGAAGGAGTTCCCACATATACTGAGCACTTGTTGGCTGCTTTTCCTTCACTCTGCGGTCCAACTCATTCCAAAACCATCTCATTTAGGTTGAGGTCGGGTGTTTGTGGAGGCCAGGTCATCTGATGCAGCACTCCATCAAATCAAATCAAATCAAATGTATTTATATAGCCCTTCGTACATCAGCTGATATCTCAAAGTGCTGTACAGAAACCCAGCCTAAAACCCCAAACAGCAAGCAATGCAGGTGTAGAAGCACGGTGGCTAGGAAAAACTCCCTAGAAAGGCCAAAACCTAGGAAGAAACCTAGAGAGGAACCAGGCTATGTGGGGTGGCCAGTCCTCTTCTGGCTGTGCCGGGTGTAGATTATAACAGAACATGGCCAAGATGTTCAAATGTTCATAAATGGCCAGCATGGTCAAATAATAATAAGGCAGAACAGTTTAAACTGGAGCAGCAGCACAGTCAGGTGGAAGTTGAAACTGGAGCAGCAGCATGGCCAGGTTGACTGGGGACAGCAAGGAGTCATCATGTCAGGTAGTCCTGGGGCATGGTCCTAGGGCTCAGGTCAGTTGAAACTGGAACAGCAGCATGGCCAGGTGGACTGGGGACAGCAAGGAGTCATCATGTCAGGTAGTCCTGGGGCATGGTCCTAGGACTCAGGTCCTCCGAGAGAGAGAAAGAAAGAGAGAAGGAGAGAATTAGAGAACGCACACTTAGATTCACACAGGACACCGAATAGGACAGGAGAAGTACTCCAGATATAACAAACTGACCCCAGTCCCCCGACACATAAACTACTGCAGCATAAATACTGGAGGCTGAGACAGGAGGGGTCAGGAGACACTGTGGCCCCATCCGAGGACACCCCCGGACAGGGCCAAACAGGATATAACCCCACCCACTTTGCCAAAGCACAGCCCCCACACCACTAGAGGGAAATCTTCAACCACCAACTTACCATCCTGAGACAAGGCTGAGTATAGCCCACAAAGATCCCAGCCACGGCACAACCCAGGGGGGCGCCAACCCAGACAGGATGACCACAACAGTGAATCAACCCACTCAGGTGACGCACCCCCTCCAGGGACGGCATGAGAGAGCCCCAGTAAGCCAGTGACTCAGCCCCTGTAATAGGGTTAGAGGCAGAGAATCCCAGTGGAAAGAGGGGAACCGGCCAGGCAGAGACAGCAAGGGCGGTTCGTTGCTGCAGAGCCTTTCCGTTCACCTTCCCACTCCTGGGCCAGACTACACTCAATCATATGACCCACTGAAGAGATGAGTCTTCAGTAAAGACTTAAAGGTTGAGACCGAGTTTGCGTCTCTGACATGGGTAGGCAGACCGTTCCATAAAAATGGAGCTCTATAGGAGAAAGCCCTGCCTCCAGCTGTTTGCTTAGAAATTCTAGGGACAATTAGGAGGCCTGCGTCTTGTGACCGTAGCGTACGTGTAGGTATGTACGGCAGGACCAAATCAGAGAGATAGGTAGGAGCAAGCCCATGTAATGCTTTGTAGGTTAGCAGTAAAACCTTGAAATCAGCCCTTGCTTTGACAGGAAGCCAGTGTAGAGAGGCTAGCACTGGAGTAATATGATCAAATTTTTTGGTTCTAGTCAGGATTCTAGCAGCCGTATTTAGCACTAACTGAAGTTTATTTAGTGCTTTATCCGGGTAGCTGGAAAATAGAGCATTGCAGTAGTCTAACCTAGAAGTGACAAAAGCATGGATTAATTTTTCTGCATCATTTTTGGACAGAAAGTTTCTGGTTTTTGCAATGTTACGTAGATGGAAAAAAGCTGTCCTCGAAATGGTCTTGATATGTTCTTCAAAAGAGAGATCAGGGTCCAGAGTAACGCCGAGGTCCTTCACAGTTTTATTTGAGACGACTGTACAACCATTAAGATTAATTGTCAGATTCAACAGAAGATCTCTTTGTTTCTTGGGACCTAGAACAAGCATCTCTGTTTTGTCCGAGTTTAATAGTAGAAAGTTTGCAGCCATCCACTTCCTTATGTCTGAAACACATGCTTCTAGCGAGGGCAATTTTGGGGCTTCACCATGTTTCATTGAAATGTACAGCTGTGTGTCATCCGCATAGCAGTGAAAGTTTACATTATGTTTTCGAATAACATCCCCAAGAGGTAAAATATATAGTGAAAACAATAGTGGTCCTAAAACGGAACCTTGAGGAACACCGAAATTTACAGTTGATTTGTCAGAGGACAAACCATTCACAGAGACAAACTGATATCTTTCCGACAGATAAGATCTAAACCAGGCCAGAACATGTCCGTGTAGACCAATTTGGGTTTCCAATCTCTCCAAAAGAACGTGGTGATCGATGGTATCAAAAGCAGCACTAAGGTCTAGGAGCACGAGGACAGATGCAGAGCCTCGGTTATCACTGCTAAAGTGAAAGTCATCCTCTCTTGGGGAATGCTGCTTTTTAGTTAGCTTTGCGACAGTATCAAAAAGGAATTTCGGATTGTTCTTATTTTCCTCAATTAAGTTAGAAAAATAGGATGATCGAGCAGCAGTAAGGGCTCTTCGGTACTGCACGGTACCGTCCTTCCAAGCTAGTCGGAAGACTTCCAGTTTGGTGTGGCGCCATTTCCGTTCCAATTTTCTGGAAGCTTGCTTCAGAGCTCGGGTATTTTCTGTGTACCAGGGAGCTAGTTTCTTATGAGAATTTTTTTTAGTTTTTAGGGGTGCAACTGCATCTAGGGTATTGCGCAAGGTTAAATTGAGATCCTCAGTTAGGTGGTTAACTGATTTTTCTCCTCTGGCTTCCTTGGGTAGGCAGAGGGAGTCTGGAAGGGCATCAAGGAATCTTTGTGTTGTCTGTGAATTTATAGCACGACTTTTGATGTTCCTTGGTTGGGGTCTGAGCAGATTATTTGTTGCAATTGCAAACGTAATAAAATGGTGGTCCGATAGTCCAGGATTATGAGGAAAAACATTAAGATCCACAACATTTATTCCATGGGACAAAACTAGGTCCAGCGTATGACTGTGACAGTGAGTGGGTCCAGAGACATGTTGGACAAAACCCACTGAGTCGATGATGGCTCCGAAAGCCTTTTGGAGTGGGTCTGTGGACTTTTCCATGTGAATATTAAAGTCACCAAAGATTAGAATATTATCTGCTATGACTACAAGGTCCGATAGGAATTCAGGGAACTCCGTGAGAAACGCTGTATATGGCCCAGGAGGCCTGTAAACAGTAGCTATAAAAAGTGATTGAGTAGGCTGCATAGATTTCATGACTAGAAGCTCAAAAGACGAAAACGTCTTTTTTTTTTTTGTAAATTGAAATTTGCTGTCGTAAATGTTAGCAACACCTCCGCCTTTGCGGGATGCACGGGGGATATGGTCACTAGTGTAGCCAGGAGGTGAGGCCTCATTTAAAACAGTAAATTCATCAGGCTTAAGCCATGTTTCAATCAGGCCAATCACATCAAGATTATGATCAGTGATTAGTTCATTGACTATAATTGCCTTTGAAGTAAGTAGCCCTATTTTGAGATGTGAGGTATCATGATCTTTTTCAGTAATGACAGGAATGGAGGTGGTCTTTATCCTAGTGAGATTGCTAAGGCGAACACCGCCATGTTTAGTTTTGCCCAACCTAGGTCGAGGCACAGACACGGTCTCAATGGTGATAGCTGAGCTGACTCATCACTCTCTGTCTTGGTCAAATAGCCCTTACATAGCCTGGAGGTGTGTTGGGTCATTGTCCTGTTGAAACTCAAATGATGTCCCAGAATAGTGTGTAAGCCATACTGGTTAAGTGTGCCTTGAATTCTAAATAAATCACAGACTTCACTTGAAGAAACTTTCAAAGTTCTTCCACAAATGATCTTTTAACACCTGTTAATTGAAATGCATTCCAGGTGAGTACCTCATGAAGCTGGTTGAGGGAATGCTAAGAATGCGCAAAGCTGTTTTCAAGGCAAATGGTGGTTATGTTGAAGAATCTCAAATATAAAATATTTTGATTTATTTAACACTTTTTGGTTACTACATGATTCCATGTGTTTTTCCTAGTTTTGATGTATTCAATATTATTCTATAATGTAGAAAAAGTAAAAAATAAAGAAAAACCCTGGAATGAGTAGGTGTGTCCAAACTGCTGACTGGTACTGTTTATAGAAATCAAAGAAAAATATCTCAAATGAATATGCAGTCATTTAAACAGCTGCATTAGCATGAGAAGCAAAAACATATTTTATTTACTGATCTAAAAGTGGATATTTTCCTTCGAAAACATTTATTTAGCTCTGGAATCATAACTGTGCTCACTCACAGAGTCCTCATCCATTCATTTTGTGTCACTCTCCCGGTCAATTTCTGCAATAATCTCATCCAAATGTGTGTACTTGGACTAGTTTTTCCACTCTTAGTAGCCATGTTTTACTTTTTCAGTTTTGAGAAAAGTTTGTAGAAGAGAACGAACGTAAACTACAGTGCGTAATGTAAACTACCACAGCTCTAGCATGACGGCTGTTTGTCGTAAAAAGGGCGTTCACGTACTGCGGGAAAGCCCAGCTCAGTCAGACTGTTCTATCAAATCATAGACTTAATTATAACATAATAACACACAGAAATACGAGCCTTTGGTCGTTACTATGGTCGAATCCGGAAACTATAATTTCGAAAACAAAACGTTTATTATTTCAGTGAAATACGGAACCGTTCGGTATTTTATCTAACGGGTGGCATCTCTAAGTCTAAATATTCTTGTTACATTGCACAACCTTCAATGTTATGTCATAATTATGTAAAATTCTGGCAAATTAGTTCGCAATGAGCCAGGCTGCCCAAACTGTTGCATATACCCTGACTCTGCGTGTAATGAACGTAAGAGAAATGACACAATTTCACCTGGTTAATATTGCCTGCTAACCTGGATTTCTTTTAGCTAAATATGCAGGTTTATATGCAAGCCTATAAATACACTTTCCTACTTGTTGATTACTGCTGAGTGGAAATAGGAAGAACTCCCATTTCATGGCTTATACAAGTGTTGAATACAAAGTGTTGACAGTGCTGAGTAAGAACTTAAACATGAACTCACTTATAAAAAATAGTGTCTCTTTACTGTATACATTGACAGTCTCTCTCAAGACATGGTTTTAAACGTTTTGAAATCTCACATTATCAACTTTTCTGTAGCTTCCTTATATGCCTGCTATGTTACTGCAGACACAGTCATCTGAGATATACGATTGGACAGCGTTAGACTTATGGTGCTTTTGATTTGCTCTCTGGGCCCACCGGCAAGGCAGAGTTTGTACCTTCAGAAACATGAAATGGTTTAAAATGTCAACAGTTTGCCTACCTGGCGCGCAGGGCAGCTGAATCGGGTGCACATTCCGTCAACAACCCGAGACAAATATAAAAAAATAGGAACTCATAACTTTATCTTTGCTGTTTATTTTACAGAAATGTTTAGCGACCCACTAGGAATAGCTTGGAGATCGACCAGTTGATCGCCATCGACCGGTTGGGCTGATATTTCTGTGTGGCAGCCCCAGAGGAGCTGTGCGGCAGTCTCAGGGCCACAGCTTAGAGGGAACATTGGGCCTGTGTATATATATATGTGTGGGCATGCCTGCACAGGTACATGTGTCTGAAAAGAAAAGTGACGTGTCATAGTAAATGCCTGATACAGAAGACATGCTCCCTCTAGGAATTTCAAGACCTGTAGCTGTGTGGTTGATTTTGGCTAGAGACCTTAACTTGGGTTTCCAATGATTCCCCCACAGGATAAAACGTGTTTTGTCCACAGCAATAGTTGGTAACCAGAAGACCAACCTCAAGTCACATTTCACCCATAGTGGCAAATGGAGAACCAAAACCTCTACTCGCTGTCACACCTTTCTCTTTCATCAGTGGGCCCTGTCATGCTTTCCTGCCAGTCTGTATTACTGCCAGTTGCCCTCTCTGCTAGTTTTTGGTCTAACACAGATTTTGTTTTTAGCTCACACAGGACCCCTACATGCTCCAGGGTCACTTCTAGTTCCCCCTGAAAAAGAATACAGTACCACAGTGCGACATAAGGGATGAATGAGGTACGGACGGGTTAAGTGTCCATCTGAATAGATCCCAGGACCCCAAGAGAACACACATGGCTATTCCCTTCATTTAAGAGGTCTTCACCAGCTTTCTCTTTCTACCATCTCCTTGTGGTAGAAAATGCAGAGTAGAAAATGCACTCTTTGGGGTGTAGCCATTCAGACTTTGTCAGGTGGTGATTTTTTTTTCCCCCCATTTGGAAAATAATCTGGGCCATGTTCATTAAAACATTTCAACATTTTAAAAATGTTTCTTATTGGACCAGTCCAGGTAGTCCCTCCCTGTTTCAGTCAGTTTTCTTTCTTTCCGTTGGTGCCTAATGAACACAACTGTTTTTATTATCGTCTGCAACAAAGAGGAATAGTTATATTACATAACATTACTGGAAAGGAGTAATGGGTTACTTGCATAAGGTACTTCAAAACAGTTGTTTATGTATAAGCCTATAATGATAATGGTTTAAAATATAATTATTTCAAATAAAAAAAAGGTTCTTGCATTACACTGTGATGAAGAGTTTTGCCAAATATATTGATAATGGCTGAAGAATGTCATTGTTTTATATTTTCATATTATGTCATTGGAGAAAATACTCTGTCATGACAATAGTGTCTTTGCAGTGGTCCTCTGTCGTGTTCTCTGTCTGGTCAGTAAGCTGTTCTTTGTCTGGTCAGTAAGCTGTTCTCTGTCTGGTCAATAAGCTGTTCTCTGTTTGGCCAGTAAGCTGTTCTTTGTCTGGTCAGTAAGCTGTTCTCTGTCTGGTCAATAAGCTGTTCTCTGTTTGGCCAGTAAGCTGTTCTTTGTCTGGTCAGTAAGCTGTTCTCTGTTTGGCCAGTGAGCTGTTCTTTGTCTGGTCAATAAGATGTTCTCTGTTTGGCCAGTAAGCTGTTCTTTGTCTGGTCAGTAAGCTGTTCTCTGTTTGGCCAGTAAGCTGTTCTCTGTTTGGTCAGTAAGCTGTTCTCTGTTTGGCCAGTAAGCTGTTCTTTGTCTGGTCAATAAGCTGTTCTCTGTTTCGTCAGTAAGCTGTTCTCTGTTTGGCCAGTAAGCTGTTTTTTTCTGGTCAGTAAACTGTTCTCTGTCTGGTCAGTAAGCTATTCTCTGTCTGGTCAGTAAACTGTTCTCTGTCTGGTCAGTAAGCTGTCCTCTGTCTGGTCAGTAAGCTGTTCTCTGTCTGGTCAGTAAACTGGTTGGAAATTCAGAATCATCCCACTCTGTTCTTCAACCCCAAATTGAAAATTCCAGTACCACTTCCTTCACATGAGCTTTGGGCCAGGAAGTGTCAGGCAATACAGTGCTCAGTATTTACAGATTATGTTCCCAGGCTGCCAGTGGCTGCAAATGGCTGACTGGTGTACTTCCTGTGCCATCAATGTTGCCCACAAGATGAGTAGGATGCAAGAGCTCTACCAACACACACCTGGGCTGCAGTGCATAGCGCTTGACCAGGGCCCTTGGGGTATAATCCCTGTAGTGCACTATAAAGGGAATAGTGTGTCATTTCGGACATAGCCCTGGTTACTTCAGGATTAGGGCTACACACAGGAGAGTCACTTTTAGACATACATTTTCTCAGTCTCTTATCTCAGCTGTGGTCAAAGACTTATTTTATTCAAGTGACTGTTTTAGAGTAATTAGTGATAGTTGTTCAGGGTTGTGTTCATGAAGAACCAGATGGAAAAAAACAGACTGAAACAGGGAGGGACTAACTGGACCTTCTTGTTTTCTGCGGCAAACAAATTCAGCTAACGTGCCCGAATGTTCACAACCCAGGTCATTCACAGTTGAGTGAGACCAAATGCAAGGGATACATTTGGATCACTGTTTCTCTCCCATGTCTTTGACCTATGACCTGGGTGGAGTTTTAACCTGCATGTTTTACTGTGATGTGTTTTAGGGCTGCTCCGCTGCCACTCTACTGAGAAGGTATCACGTCGCCATGACGGAGAAGGGCACGCCTTCCTTGGCTGTGACCAAGGTTGCTCTGTCCTCGGGCTCAGAGACGGGAGGAGGTGGAATTGGAGAGGGACAGCCTGATGCCAGTAGTACCTACTCTGATCTATCGGCACTGGCCAACCTGTTTGAGAGTGAGGAGGGCTCCCAGTCAACTCCGGACCTGCCCCAGGACCCTGCTCAGAATCTAGCCCGACCAGGCCAGCTGCAGCCAGGGGACGGCCGACAGAACCTCCGCATGAAGTTCCACGGTGCCTTTAAGAAGGGCATCTCCAACCCCATGGACTTGCTGGAGTCTACCATCTATGAGTCACCCGTGGTGACTGGCCCCAAGAAAGCCCCCATGGACTCACTCTTTGACTATGGTACCTACAGTCACACCAACAACAAGAAGCAAGGCAGGAAGAAGCTCCTACGAGGGTGAGGAGGTACTTGTAATGGTGGCCACAGGGGTTCATGAGCTCATGCAGGCATAGATTGTTAAACAACATGTAGAGTTAGGAGAAGCATAGTAGATCAATTCCGGGGTACAGATGTAACCTACTGGGTTCGAACCCGGGTCTCCTGCACACCACAAAATTGTGTTAGCCCCTTGAGCTTAACGCCTATATATCAGCTCAGGGAGTCTTCAGGCGTCAGGCAAGGTTGTTCCTCATGCAAATGTCTTTCACCTAACTATACACTGAGTGTACAAAACATTAAGGACACTTTCCTAATAGTTGCACCCCAACGTTTTCTCCTCAGAACAGCCTCAATTCGTCGGGGCATGGACTATACAATGTGTCGAAAGTGTTCCACAGGGATGCTGGCTCTTATTGAATCCAATGCATCTCACTATTGTGTCAAGTTGGCTGGTTGACCTTTGGGTCGTGGAACATTCCTGATACACACGGGAAACTTAGCAGCGTTGCAGTTCTTGACACAAACCGGTGCGCCTGGCACCTACTACCATACCCTGTTCAAAGGCACTTAAATCATTTGTCTCAATCCATGTTTCAATTGTCTCAAGGCTTAAAAATCCTTCTTTAAAATGGCTCCTCCACTTAATCTACACTGATAGAAGGTGACATCAATAAGGGATCATAGCTTTCACCTGTTCAGCTGGTCAATCTATGTCATGGAAAGAGCAGATGTTTCTAACATTTTGTACACTCAGTGTACATAAACACCTAAAGTATGTGTTATACAGTACCAGTCAAAGGTTTGGACACACCTACTCATTCAAGGGTTTTTCTTTATTTATACTATTTTCTACTTTGTAGAATAATAGTGAAGACATCAAAACAATTAAATAACACATATGGAATCATGTAGTAACCAAAAAAAGTGTTAAACAAATCAAAATATATGTTACATTTGAGATTCTTCAAAGTAGCCACCCTTTGCCTTGATGACAGCTTTGCACACTCTTGGCATTAATTCAATTCAAGGGGCTTTATTGGCATGGAAAACATGTGTTAACATTGCCAAAACAAGTGAGGTAGATAATATACAAAAGTGAAATAAACAATAAAAATTAACAGTAAACATTACACATACAGAAGTTTCAAAACAATAAAGACATTACAAATGTCATACTATGTATATATACAGTGTTGCAACGATGTACAAATGGTTAAGGGTACACAAGAGAAAATAAATAAGCATAAATATGGGTTGTATTTACAATGGTGTTTGTTCTTCACTGGTTGCCCTTTTTCTTGTGGCAACAGGTCACAAATCTTGCTGCTGTGATGGCACACTGTGGAATTTCACCCAGTAGATATGGGAGTTTTCGAATTCTTTGTGGATCTGTGTAATCTGAGGGAAATATGTGTCTCTAATATGGTCATACATTTGGCAGGTCAGGAAGTGCAGCTCAGTTTCCACCTCATTTTGTGGGCAGTGTGCACATAGCCTGTCTTCTCTTGAGAGCCATGTCTGCCTACGGCGGCCTTTCTCAATGGCAAGGCTATGCTCACTGAGTCTGTACATAGTCAAAGCTTTCCTTAAGTTTGGGTCAGTCACAGTGGTCAGGTATTCTGCCACTGTGTACTCTCTGTTTAGGGCCAAATAGCATTCTAGTTTGCTCTGTTTTTTTGTTAATTCTTTCCAATGTGTCAAGTAATTATCTTTTTGTTTTCTCATGATTTGATTGGGTCTAATTGTGTTGCTGTCCTGGGGCTCTGTGGGGTGTGTTTGTGTTTGTGAACAGAGCCCCAGGACCAGCTTGCTTAGGGGACTCTTCTCCAGGTTCATCTCTCTGTAGGTGATGGCTTTGTTATCTTCTTGACGCACCCATCCCGTTAGCGGGATCATTTTCATCAACGGGTGACTTCAGATTCTAGTAGGATGAGGCCGGGTGCTGCAGACTTTTCAAGTGCCCGCGCCAATTCATTGATATATATGCTGAAGAGGGTGGGGCTTAAGCTGCATCCCTGTCTCAGCCCACGGTCCTGTGGGAAGAAATGTGTGTGTTTTTTGCCAATTTTAACCGCACACTTGCATTCGCACACTTGCATTATCTGAACCAGCTTCATGAGGAAGTGCTGAGCACTTGTTGGCTGCCTTTCCTTCACTCTGTGGTCCAACTCATCCCAAACTATCTCAATTGGGTTGAGGTCAGGGGATTGTGGAGGGCTGGTCATCTGATGCAGCACTCCATCACTCTCCTTCTTGGTCAAATAGCTCATATACAGCCTGGAGGTATGTTTTGTCATTGTCCTGTTGAAAAATGAATGATAGTCCCACTAAGCCCAAACCAGATAGGATGGCGTATTGCTGCAGAATGCTGTGGTAGCCATGCTGGTTAAGTGTGCCTTGAATTGTAAATGAATCACAGACAGTGTCACCAGCAAAGCACCCCCACACCACCACACCTCATCCCCCATGCTTCACGGTGGGAACCACACATGCAGAGATCATCCATTCACCTCCTCTGTGTCACAAAGAGACAGCAGTTGGAACCAAAAATCTCCAATTTGGACTCATCAGACCAAAGGACAGATTTCCACCAGTTTAATGTCCATTGCTCGTGTTTCTTGGCCCAAGCAAGTCTCCTCTTCTTATTGGTGTCCTTAGTAGTGTTTTTTGTTCTTGCAGCAATTCGACCATGAAGGTCTGATTCATGCAGTCTCTAAACAGTTGATGTTGAGATGTGTCTGTTACTTGAATTCTGTGAAGCATTTATTTGGGCTGCAATTTCAGAGGCTGGTAACTCTATTGAACTTATCCTCTGCAGCAGAGGTAACTATGGGTCTTCCTTTCCTGTGTCAGGCCTCATGAGAGCTTGACTGACATTCACGTCTTAAAGTAATGATGAACTGTCATTTCTCTTTGCATATTTTTTTCTTCTTTTTTTCCCACCTTTATTTAACCAGGTAGGCAAGTTGAAAACAAGTTCTCATTTACAATTGCGACCTGGCCAAGATAAAGCAAAGCAGTTCGACACATACAACGACACAGAGTTACACATGGAGTAAAACAAACATACAGTCAATAATACAGTATAAACAAGTCTATATACGATGTGAGCAAATGAGGTGAGACAAGGGAGGTAAAGGCAAAAAAACTGCCATGGTGGCAAAGTAAATACAATATAGCAAGTAAAACACTGGAATGGTAGATTTGCAGTGGAAGTATTTGTGCTGTTCTTGCCATAATATGGACCTGGTCTTTTACCAAATAAGGGTATCTACTGTATACCACCCATATCTTGTCACAACACAACAAATTGGCTCAAATGCATTAAGGAAAGAAATTCCACAAACTAACTTTTAAGAAGGCACAGCTGTTAATTGAGATGCATTCCAGGTGACTACCTCATGCAAAGACTGTGCAAAGCTGTCATCAAGGCAAAGGGTGGCTACTTTGAAGAATCTCAAATATAAAATATATTTTGATTTGTTTAACACATTTTTGGTTAACATGATTCCATGTGTTATTTCATAGTTTTGATGTCTACACTGCTATTCAACAATGTAGAAAATAGTAAAAATGAAAACCCTTGAATGAGTATGTGTGTCCAAACTTTTGACTAGTACTGTATGTGAGTGTAAATTATGCATGTCTATTGTCCTACACAGTAAGACTGAGATGTCCTGCGATGAAGGTGTGGACCCTACAGGCTCAGATCCACCCATGGTGATTAAAGAGTTTAACCGCACGCTGCTCTTCGATGGCGTGTCACAGGCCGACCCAGAGGCCCTTTCAGGCCTGCTGGAGTACCTGCAGGGTCACGACAAGAGGCTCACCGACGAGGAGTTCAAAGGTGAGATGATCCCAGTGGTGGGTGGAGCCCTCTGGTGCCAAATAGGCTCATTTGAGACAGGAGATATGTCAGCTTTCACAGCCAAAGGCAGAAAGGACAGAGGAAAAGAGAGAGAGTGTATGTGTGCTGAAGGGGAGAGCTTAAGATGTCCTATTCTAGCTACTAAAATAGCATATGAACTTTGTCTCAAACATTTCACCTCGGTTACAATCGTCTTATTCAAAGGGAAGCCTTAACTTTTAGTCCACTTAGCCCTGTGACTAACACCTTTAGTTTTTGTCATCCTGGAGTTTTGTCATGACTTCGTATAGTGATACTCAGTACAGATGTCTAAACAGACCTCTTTCTGCCCCTTGGGGTTCAACTCTGTCCTATCAGTACCCCCCCTCCCTGTTGTTTTTGGCTCCAAACAGTAGAGAGAAGGAAGATACTGTGATGTCCGAGGTTTTGTCCTGCCAGTGGCGTGTCCAATGATAGCTTCCTGTTGGCTGTGTATGTATGGGGTGGGGCTTTATAATAGAGAGAAATCAGAGCAAACTCTCCCCTCTGGGAAGAAAAGGACTAAAGGGGGCTTGACAGACTAGCTAAAAAACTCAGCCCAAAAGTCAACAATAGAAGCAGACAACTTAGTGCTTTAACATTTGGGTTGGGTGTTCTGTTTCTCATGATTGAGGCGTTTCCATTGTCAGTGAAATGTCACGCAAGCTTCCCTTTCTTATCGCTAACGATTTATCCCCGGTCTTTACTTCCTCTATTTTTGTGTTTGTGTCCCTAACCTCTTCCCCTTCTCTCAACTGGGAACCAGAGCCATGCTTTTAGAGAGTTGGGGCAATGCAGTTTCTGCATTTACATTACAAAGCAACATTCTATAGTAGCCATGTTAGCTCCCCAATAACATTTACATGTGGAATATTTAAACAATGCTATGTTACTGAATGTCTAGAACAATATTCAACATTCTAAAAGTTGTCCTAACTCCAAATATAAGGACACAAGGCAAGATCCAAATGCAGACACAGGAAGCAGATGGTTGATATTTATTAATCCAAGGGGTGGGCAAAAGGTAGGTCGGGGACAGGCGAGAGTTCATAAACCGGGTCAGACAAGGGGCAGTCTCGAGGTCAGGCCAGGCAGGGGTTTAGTAAACAGATTCGAGTCCAAACAGTACAAGGGGATAGGTAGGCTTGAAAACAGAACAGCCAGAGTGGTCAGGCAGGGGTTCAGGTGTCAGGACAGGCAAGGGTCAAAACCAGGAGGACTTGAACCAAAAGAAACCGCGAAAAAATAAATAGGAGCAAGGTTGACTTGGCAAACATGACAAACTAATACAGAGAGACAGGGAAAAATATACACACACAGGGTATAATTAGCGACACCTGGAGGGGGTGGAGACAATCACAAGGCCAGCTCAGGTTGTGACATATTTCAGAAATGGTTTATTAGCTGATTGCTTATGAACTTGGTGCTTGGTGTCACCCTGGCTACAAGATAGTTTTTCACATTAACAATGCACTTTGCTGCAGCAAAGCATTTTGATTTTTTTTACAATTTTCATTAATTACCAGAATTGTACATGTCCACTCTGAGTATCATTAATAACCATCCTTTGTTTTATTTTTTTCCAGAACCTTCTACAGGTAAGACGTGCCTGCCTAAAGCCCTTCTGAACCTGTACAACGGTCAGAATGACACCATCCCTCTGCTGATGAATATCGCAGAACAGACGGTCAACCTCCATGATTTCATCAACACACCCTTCAGAGATGTCTACTACAGAGGTGAGCTCTCTACTAGTGATGGGAAATTCGTGAACAGCACACTACTCATATTAGCGCTTCACTAAAAACACATTCCTGATCATTAGGCACTGACATTTTTTACCTTTATTTAACTAGGCAAGTCAGTTAAGAACAAATTCTTGTTTTCAATGACGGCCTAGGAACAGTGGGTTAACTGCCTGTTCAAGGGCAGAATGACAGATTTGTACCTTGTCAGCTCGGGGGTTTGAACTTGCAACCTTCCGGTTACTAGTCCAATGCTCTAACCACTAGGCTACCCCAAAATGAAATGAAACAGGGAGGGACTACTATCTGGACTTGGCCAATACAGATGCTCACTTTTGGTCTCCATTGCAAAACGTTTTAAAAAGTTTTCTGTTGCGTGCACTAATGAACATGACCCAGTACCGTAGGATCGTTTGACTAGGATTGAAGTAAATCCTATCCTTCTAATTGGATATTATCACTGGTACTATTGAAGTAAATCCTATCCTTCTAATTGGATATTATCACCGGTACTGTATGTCTATGATCTCATGTACCTGAAATAGATGGCCTACTATGCAGCGAGAGACCAAATGATCGAATCCCCCCCCACCCACACACACACCTTTGTTTTATTACAAAACTGGATAGCAATCGCTGAAGTTCACAAAGCATATTGCATGTACAGTAACAGACAGGTACATGAACTACAGCATGGTCAAGCAAGTTAATATTTCTGACATTTTTGGACCGGAGCTGCCACTATTCCAGCACCATTTCAACATCATCAAATCACCTATGCTTAGTCTAATACAGTGACAACTAAAACATACCCCCAAAAATATAAATATACAATTTAGTCTAATCAACGTAAGCTAAATATGATACGTCTGTCCATGGTTCTGATTTCTGTGTGTGTGTGTGTGTGTGTGTGTGTGCGTGCACACTTTCACGCAAGTAGAAAAACATGTTGACTCACCTTACTTGAAGAGAAACGCCAATGCCATCCTCCTCTCTTTCATGTTGATGAAACGGTCTATCACTCTGTCATACAGTACATGCTTTTAGTTTTTGTTATCCTAGGCTACCTGGCTCAAATGCTTTCTTGCGAGCCTAACTTCCATTCATGGGAAACGTTAGCTAATTAACATTAGCCTTCTACATCTAGCTACAGTTGAAGTCAGAAGTTTACATACACCTTAGCCAAATACATTTAAACTCAGTTTTTCACAATTCCTGACATTTAATCCTAGTAAAAATTCCCTGTCTTAGTCAGTTAGGATCACCACTTTATTTTAAGAATGTGAAATGTCAGAATAATAGAGAGCATGATTTATTTCAGCTTTAATTTCTTTCATCACATTCCCAGTGGGTCAGAAGTTTACATACACTCAATTAGTATTTGGTAGCATTGCCTTATAAATAGTTTAACTTGGGTCAAACATTTCGGGTAGCCTTCAACAAGCTTCTCACAATAAGTTGGGTGAATTATGGCCCATTCCTTCTGACATAGCTGGTGTAACTGAGTCAGGTTTGTAGGCCTCCTTGCTTGCAAACATGCTTTTTCAGTTCTGCCCACACATTTTCTACAGCATTGAGGTCAGGGCTTTGTGATGGCCACTACAATACCTTGACTTTGTTGTCCTTAAGCCATTTTGACACAACTTTGGAAGTATGCTTGGGGTCATTGTCCATTTGGAAGACCCATTTGCGACCAAGCTTTAACTTCCTGACTGATGTCTTGAGATGTAGCTTCAATATATCCACACAATTTCCTTCCTCACATTGCCATCTATTTTGTGAAGTGCACCAGACCCTCCTGCAGCAAAGCACCCCCACAACATGATGCTGCCACCCCGTGCTTCACGGTTGGGATGGTGTTCTTCGGCTTGCAAGCGTCACCCTTTTTCCTCCAAACATAACAATGGTCATTATGGCCAAACAGTTATATTTGTTTCATCAGACCAGAGGACATTTCTCAAAACTACGATCTTTGTCCCCATGTGCAGTTGCAAACCGTAGTCAGGCTTTTTCATGGCGGTTTTGGAGCAGTGGTTTCTTCCTTGCTGAGCGGCCTTTCAGGTTATGTCGATATAGGACTCGTTTTACTGTGGATATAGATACTTTTGTACCTGTTTCCTCCAGCATCTTCACAAGGTCCTTTGCTGTTATTCTGGGATTGATTTGCACTTTCCCAACAAAGTACGTTCAACTCTAGGAGACAGAACAAGTCTCCTTCCTGAGCAGTATGACGGCTGCGTGGTCCCATGGTGTTTATACTTGTGTACTCTTGTTTGTGCAGATGAACGTGGTACCTTCAGGCATTTGGAAATTGCTCCCAAGGATGAACCAGACTTGTGGAGGTCTGCAATTTGTTTTCTGAGGTCTTGGCTAATTTCTTTTGATTTTCCCATGATGTCAAGAAAAGAGGCACTGAGTTTGATGGTAGGCCTTGAAATATATCCACAGGTAGACCTCCAATTGACTCAAATGATGTCAATTAGCCTATCAGAACCTTCTAAAGCCATGACATAATTTTCTGAAATGTTCCAAGCTGTTTAAAGGCACAGTCAAGTTAGTGTATGTAAACTTCTGACCCACTGGAATTGTGATATGGTGAGTTATAAGTTAAATAATCTGTCTGTAAACAATTGTTGGGAAAATGAATTGTGTCATGCATAAAGTTGATGTCCTAACCGACTTGCCCAAACTATAGTTTGTTAGCAAGAAATTTGTGGAGTGGTTGAAAAACAGGTTTTAATGACTCCAACCTAAGTGTATGTAAACTTCTGACTTCAACTGTACATATTGAACTGCCATCCTCTCAGGCATGAGGCACAACAATGTATGAATTAATGGTTGGATCAGAATTGCCGTTATAATCATTGGCCAGTATGGAGAATTAAATAAAACCACAAGACCAAATCTCTGTCTCCAACTATGGCTAATTTAGGAAAGGGACAATTTTAGCTAGCTGGCTAGCTAGCCACCGTAGGACAAAAACACAATGACATGCAACAATTCAAGTTTTTCTCTCAATGACATGTGATCCTAATGGAGTTTGATAGGAGTGACTCCAAATCCAAGCTGGATTCCCTTGACACTTTATTTTGTTGCGCCAGGATCATTCACTGTTGAGCTCAGAATAGTTTAGCTTAACACTGATTGGCTTTTTTTTTTATACTGTACTTTTTTTTGTCAAGGGATGCCAGATGCTCGCCGGCTTCCCTTGTCTTCAATGCTATGGGTGGCAACAATGTCATACTCGTTTGGACCAGACAGCATCAGATATATGGCCTACAGGAAGAGAGACATAGGGGCGCTGTATCGGTCGCTCTGATTCATTCTCCTGTGAGAACATTCAGCCTCTTCCGATTGAGGGAAAATGATGAAACGCAGCAGGACAAAAGATCAATTATTATTATATATATTTTTTAATTGGTCAATTTGGGGGGGGGGGGGGGGGACTGGCTTCCCTTGGCATTCATGAAACGCCACTGGTGTTGACTGACTCATTTGCATGTCGCTAGGCCAGACGGCGCTCCACATCGCCATCGAGAGGCGCTGTAAGCAGTATGTGGAGCTGCTGGTGGAGAAAGGGGCGGATGTCCACGCCCAGGCCCGCGGACGCTTCTTCCAACCCAGGGACGAGGGGGGCTACTTCTACTTTGGTAAGACACCACAATGGTAGAATCAGATCTGATCCATTCTACTGTCTACAGAAGCTCTTTGTGGTCCTCATTGGACTATGTAAGATTCAGATTCAGGAGGTAATATTTATTACCATACCAAGAACCGAAGTCCTCAGTCAGCAGGAGCTTAATCAAATCATGCTTTATTTATACAGCATATTTCAGACATTGAATGTAATGTTTCAGACAATGTCCTTCAAATATAAAAATAAAAAAATAAATATTTACTACACAGCAAACATAAGAATATCAATAAAAACGGAATGACTAAAAAGCACCCTAAGGAATAGCAAAGATCTCTTTTATATATGCTTAAAGTGACAGTACAGTGCAGGAGTTTGGTTTAATCACATCATGAGACTTCTCAGGTATCCATTTGGTGCTATGTATAGTAAGTCATGCCATCCTAGTCTATTATTGAACGTTGGCAGTATTTCGATACTAGTAAAGTCATATTCTATTCCTCATGGTTTTCAATGACGTGTGTTGTTTTACATGACAGGGCGCCCTTGGTTCCCCACACAGTAAAAAAGTGGTTTTCTAGCTACCTCAGTGAGTCTTTATTGTACATGCCCAAAGGTTTGGGCTATAAAGACTGGATCGCTGCACAGTAGGATAACTTAGAATAAATATGTACTGGATCACAGCTAAGGTATTGCTTAGTTTCTCTTGTAAAATGCTTTCAGTTGCCATGGTAAAATGAACTGACATTTGAGGCCACCTTTCCCTTTTTACGTTGCTGTTTTGGGCTGGGCAAACACATTCAGGATAGTTCGATGGGCCAATGGTAAAGTCTGAAGTCATCAAAACGATAATTCTTAGTAGTCATCTCCAAAAAATGAAAAGAAAACATGTCACAAGTTCAACAAGTATTGCTGAGCAGTTTGGTGAAAGGTCTGTGTCTTGCTGTTGAAGAAAAGCAAACATACTGACTCGACTTCAGACGTGTGGGTTGCCCTTGCCTCGCTGACGTCACCGAGGTTGCTGGCCAAGAGTACATAGACAGAAAGCCTCCAAATGAAACTCACTCCATACTGCCCTCTGCTGATTGGACAGTATCCCTGAAACTCTCAACCCTGAACCCAACATTGGACTATAGCCAGAGTAGACTAGCCTACATGCCATTCACCTCAACTAGACCTTCCAGCCTCAAGTTCAATAAACAAATTTTCACACTATCCATTCAAACCGAACTGTGCTGGCTTGGATATGTTACCTTGCTTGACACTGTTCTTTCCAGCACTGTGTCAGCAACTATGGTGGATACGTAACCAGGCCTGTGCAGTACCCTACAGCTCGGCTTGGCTCAGGGATGTGAAAGGGCTATAAAGGAGATGGAGGGAGAGGCAGATAAAGAGATACAGGTAGAAAGAGAGAAGATTTTAGTAGGCAAATATATACCCAAAATACTCTCTACTGTCAATGTTAATGTATTAATGCATTCAATTCCATGCTCATCACCCGAGGGATGATATCCAGTTGCACTAAGTGCGACTGTCATTCCCAAATCATTCTCAAATCCCGGTGTGTCTCTGGCACAGTGCTAGTCATTCGCTACGGAGCTTTGTGCTGAGGTGAACAGGAAACCTGGCAGAGAGGCGACAGCTAATGTGATTTAGCGCTATACTAACACTCAACGAGCACCCATGCAAATTCATGAAGAGGAGCGTTTCCCATGCGTGGTGACAGGGTAATCTGTCACCCATGGCAACAGCTTGTTTTCAGCAGCTGCTTTTGGCACATTGGTTTCAATACATGGGCCACTCCCTCAGACAAGTGGTACTAATTGGGCTCTTTTCATTGCAAGAATTTAAGTCCAATCTTTGATCCACGTATAGGGAGCATTGCAAAGACATGCTTAAAGTGGTTTGCTGTTTCACATGAACTTTTCATGAACACATAAACTTCAATTCCTGGAGTGGATAGAGACTGCCTGAGTACCAGGTCAGCAGGGGTTTGGGACTTTTCTATTGGTTCCATTGTAAAAAGGGGATCCTTTTGATGTATGTGCTTGTTGCTGTATGTCTCTGACGGTATCTCTTTGGCCAGGCGAGCTGCCTCTGTCGCTGGCAGCGTGCACCAACCAGCCAAACATGGTACACTACCTGACCGAGAACGCCCACAAGAAAGCCGACCTTAGACGGCAGGACTCACGCGGCAATACTGTGCTGCACGCCCTGGTGCACATCGCCGACAACACTCGGGACAACACCCGCTTCCTCACTAAGATGTATGACCTGCTGCTGACCAAGTGTGCCAAGCTCTACCCAGAAGGCAGTCTTGAGGACGTGCTCAACAACGACGGCATGTCGCCCCTCATGATGGCGGCCAAGCTGGGAAAAATTGGGGTGAGATTGAGAATGAACACATATCACATGTATGTGGAACTATAATCTTAAAGGGATATTTTGAGTAACATTAGCAATGCCAATGGGAATGCTTTTGCGTAGCGCTTCAAGGGGTTAGGTATTGTATTAATGACAAAAATCCAATCACATGCATTATAAAATAGACAAAGGTAAACGTTTTAATTATTATTTTCTCCAAGGTTTTCCAGCACATAATTCGCAGGGAGATCAAGAACGAGGAGGCGCGTCACCTCTCTCGGAAGTTTAAGGACTGGGCGTACGGCCCCGTGTACTCCTCCCTGTACGACCTCTCCTCCCTGGACACCTGTGGAGAGGAGGTGTCCGTGCTAGAGATCCTGGTCTACAACAGCCGCATTGAGGTGTGTGATACCCGGCTGAGCTAAAGCCTGGGCTTTAAAGCTCTGGGAGCTAAACTCAAGTCTTCAGTGTATGTTTTGTGGCTAAGCATATGAGGTGTGGCATGATAGACAGGGTCTACGTGTTTTTCTATCTGTACCTGTAATAGATGTTTTACTGAGAGAAAGGGAGAGCCATTATAGTCCTAGGAAAGATGGAAGATGATGTCTCTTTCACACCATACTCACTTACCATTCGTGCATGTCTTCCTGCACTGTCCACAGAATCGCCATGAGATGCTGGCTGTGGAGCCCATCAACGAGCTGCTGAGAGCCAAGTGGCAGAAGTTTGCTGCCGTCACCTTCTACATCAGTGTTGTGTCCTACCTGTTGACCATGATCATCTTCACCCTGGTGGCCTACTACCGCCCATCCCAGGGAACGGTACGTATGTGCCCAACAACTATCATACAAATACAAAAAATGTATGCATTTATACAATGTATGAAAGTGTTGGCCAAGTGGCATTATTATTATATTACTATACGTATACTGTGAAAACAGTATGGGTGTCACCACCAGCAAAGCTTTAACTCTGTTTGTCCCCACCCAGCCTCCGTACCCCTATACCACCAACACAGACTACCTGCGTATGGTAGGGGAGATTGTCACCCTGTGCTCTGGAGTCTTTTTCTTCCTCACCAATGTGAGTTTTTCCTTCCGGTTGAAGCATCCAATCAGTCAGACAGCTTTGAATGTTGACTCTACAATAAACAACTTCTTTCAAAGATGCCTCAATGTGTACACAAACATACACTTTTGCTATAAATCTTAGATCTACCCTGTAAATGTATCTTGTTCTTTTCTGACATTCATTGAATCAATCATTTCCTCTCTCTCCCCCCGCTTTGTAGATTAAGGACCTCTTACTGAAGAAATGCCCTGCGGTGAACTCAGTATTTGTCAATGGATCTTTTCAACTGCTCTAGTAAGACTCCAGCCCCCCCCACCTCCTCTGTAGCTCCCTCTGGCTTGTACTCGAGGCTTATTTCTCATCCTCTTTTAATTGAGTCATCTAATGAATTCCACATTAAAGCCTCCATTTCCCTGGTACGTTTTATAGTTTACATCTTCTTTAATTAAACCTACGATCCCATCAAAGAGCAGAGGATTTTCGAGCTCCGCTCCAAAGCATGTTTGTTTTCATCATTAACGCTGCGTCTGCGAGAGCCTACACGGTGTGCCCGTTAAATGCCAAATGGCATTCCCGTGTAGGTAGGAGAATGATTATTTTTATTTTTATTTGAACCTTTATTTAACTAGGCAAGTCAGTTAAGAACAAATTCTTATTTACAATGATGGCCTAGGAACAGAGGTTAACTGCCTTTTTCAGGAGCAGAACGACAGATTTTTACCTTGTCAGCTCAGGGATTCGATCTAGCAACCTTTTGGTTACCTTTCGGTTACTGGCACAATGCTCTAACATTATTGTACAACGTGTATCTTGTACATTTCGGCCCGTTTTCTTCCATTTGGGGCAAATGAACACGGCCCAACTCTTCTATATATTTTTTTAGCTTCATCTACTCTTTGCTGGTGATAGTGACTGCAGCCCTCTACCTGTCGGGTATCGAGGCCTATGTGGCTGTGATGGTGTTTGCGTTGGTCCTGGGCTGGATGAACACTCTCTACTTCACCAGAGGCCTGAAGCTCACCGGCACCTACAGCATTATGATACAGAAGGTATCACTCTTTCATCCATCACATTGAATTTGAAATGAATGTGGACTTCTTTGGACACTAGATGGCAGATCACAATTTATCCTTCTTCTTTGGCTCTCAGATTCTCTTCAAAGATTTGTTCCGGTTTCTGCTGGTCTACCTGCTCTTCATGATTGGATACGCGTCAGGTACAGTGTCCTCTACTCAGCACTTCTTCTTCTCAGCAGTCTGATGACCAGTTGAAACAGAAGAGAACTTCCCTCATCTCCTCATGTCTCCCATCTCCTCCCCAGCTCTAGTGTCCCTCCTGACAGTGTGCCCAGGGCCGGAAGAGGTGTGTCCAGAGAAAGGTGGCTGCCCCACATACCCCCAGTGCCGGGACACAAACACCTTCAGCAAATTCCTGTTGGACCTGTTCAAACTGACCATCGGGATGGGCGATCTGGACATGGTCAGCAGGACTCAGTACCCGGCTGTCTTCCTCATCCTGCTGGTCACCTACATCATACTCAGCTTTGTTCTACTGCTCAACATGTTGATCGCTCTGATGGGAGAGACGGTGAGCCAGGTGTCCAAGGAGAGCAAGAAGATCTGGAAGCTGCAGGTGAGTGAGGAGGACAGCTGATGGACATCTAGGTTCCCTAGAATTCATTAGTGCACATTGTAGTAAATGTTTTGCAACAGAAAACAAAAAACGATAATTTCTTATTGGACAGAAAGTGCAGAAAATCAGCTTTCTTTTTGGTGCCTAATTAACACAACCTTGTTATCCTCTGTTGACGGCATTATGCACACTGCATCGTCTAGGCAGAGCCACATTATATTATGAAAGACACAAATGCATGTCGGTTGACATTCTGTTTTAACGACAGTGGGCTACGACCATCCTGGACATCGAACGCTCCTTCCCTGTGTGTCTGCGGAAGTCATTTCGGTCTGGGGAGATGGTGACAGTGGGGAAGAACTGGGACGGCACCCCTGACTGCCGCTGGTGCTTCAGGTACAGTCAATTCTCTGGACTCTCACCCCTCTCTGCACTAAAGAAATGTGTCTGATTGGTCAGTCAGACAGCCCAGTGTGTTCTTTTTGTGATATGCTATATTTTCTGAAAAAGTTATTCTGGGGGCCTCCTGAGTGGTGCGTCTTGACCGGGAATCCCAGAGGGCGACGCACAGTTGGCCAAGCGTAGACCGTGTTAGGGGAGGGTTTGGCCAGGGGGGCTTTACTTGGCTCATTGTGCTCTAGCGACTCCTTGTAACAGGCCGGGCGCCTGCAGGCTGACTTCGGTCGTCAGTTGAACAGTGTTTCCTCTGACACATTGGTGTGGCTGGCTTCCGGGTTAAGCTTGGCGGGTGTTAAGGGCTTGGTGGGTCATGTTTTGGAGGGCACATGACTCGACCTTCGCGGTTTGGCGGGTCATGTTTCGGAGGGCGCATGACAAACATCTTCTAATGCAAACATCTTCTGTGGTCACCCAGGGTGGATGAGGTCAACTGGTGCCACTGGAATCAGAACCTGGCCATAATCAACGAAGACCCGGGCAAGAACGTAACAGAGACCCTCCAAACCTCCAGTACAGTTCATCAAACTGTCCGTGGCCTGAGGAGAGGTGAGACTCTTATACTCGGTTTCTAATAAATGCTCACACAGTTTACAAAGACAAATGTACAGTGTATAAGGGCAAGGTAAATCACATTAGCCAACCTTTGACCTTTGTTCCCCAACCTCCTGTAGATCGTTGGTCCACGATGGTGCCGCGAGCTATGGAGCAGAATAAAAGGCAGCAACCACGGGATCTAGTATTGGAAATGGAGCCACTGACATCCAGACATTGAACCTGTGCAGGGCCAATGGGGGGCCCCGGGTCCTTAAGAACACCCTGCAGATCGGAGGTCATCATACTCAAACTGACAAAAAAGTGTTGGGCCACAAAGTTTGCCACTTTGCACAAAACTCTGTTGCCAAATATATGTATTTAAGTATTATAAGAAAATTGAACAGATTTTTAGAACGTTATGAATCTAACGTATGTTCAAGCCAACCATTCATTGCTCTAAATAGGATTCTACTTGATGGTATTAACCCAGGGGGAAGGTGCATCTTTACCTGGTCGCTGGTTCGAATCCCCGAGTTGACTAGATGAAAAATCTGTTAATGTGCCTTGAGCTAGGCACCTGTATGTACAGTTGAAGTTGGAAGATTACATACACCTTAGCCAAATACATTTAAACTCAGTTTTTTACAATTCCTGACATTTAATCCTCGTAAAAATTCCCTGTCTTAGGTCAGTTAGGATCACCACTTTATTTTAAGAATGTGGAATGTCAGAATAAGTAGAGTGATTTATTTCAGCTTTAATTTCTTTCATCACATTCCCAGTGGGTCAGAAGTTTACATCCACTCAATTAGTATTTTGTAGCATTGCCTTTAAATTGTTTAACTTGGGTCAAACGTTTTAGGTAGCCTTCCACAAACTTCACACAATAAGTTGGGTGAATTTTGGCCCATTCCTCCTGACAGAGCTGGTGTAACTGAGTCAGGTTTGTAGGCCTCCATGCTCGCACACGCTTTTTCAGTTCTGCCCACAAATTTTCTATAGGATTGAGGTCAGGGCTTTGTGATGGCCAATACCTTGACTTTGTTGTCCTTAAGCCATTTTGCCACAACTTTGGAAGTATGCTTGGGGTCATTGTCCCTTTGGAAGACCCATTTGCGACCAAGCTTTAACTTCCTGACTGATGTCTTGAGATGTTGCTATAATATATCCACATCATTTTCCTCCCTCATGATGCCATCAATTTTGTGAAGTGCGTCTCCTTCCTGAGCGATCTGACGGCTGCGTGGTCCTATGGTGTTTATACTTGCGTACTATTGTTTGTACAGATGAATGTGGTACCTTCAGGCTTTGGGAAATTGCTCCCAAGAATGAACCAGACTTGTGGAGGTCTACATTTTTTGGGGGCTGATTTGTTTAGATTTTTCCATGATGTCAAGCAAAGAGGCACTGGGTTTGAAGGTAGGCCTTGAAATACATCCAACAGGTACACCTCCAATTGACTCAAATGATGTCAATTAGCCTATCAGAAGCTTCTGAAGCCATGACATCATTTTCAGGAATTTTACAAGCTGTTTAAAGGCACAGTCATCTTAGTGTATGTAAACTTCTGACCAACTGGAATTGTGATACAGTGAATTATAAATGAAATAATCTGTCTGTAAAAAATTGTTGGAAAAATTTCCTAACCGACTTGCCAAAATTATAGTTTGTTCACAAAAAAATTGTGGAGTGGTTGGAAAAGGAGTTTTAATGACTCCAACATACAGTATGTATGTACAGTTGAAGTTGGAAGTTAACATATACTTAGGTTGGAGTCATTAAAAGTTGTTTTTCAACCACTCCACAAATTTCTTGTTTACAAACTATAGTTTTGGCAAGTCGGTTAGGACATCTACTTTGTGCATGACACAAGTCATTTTTCCAACAACCAAATCATGCACCCAGGGGGAGCCCCAGGACCGAGTTTGGGAAACCCTGTACTAAAAGACACACGAGTTATTGTTATACTGTGCCTTCGGAAAGTATTCAGACCCCTTGACTTTTTCCACGTTTTGTTACGTTTTTAAAAATCTACACACAATACCCCATAATGACAAAGCGAAAACAATTTTTTTTAAATGTTGCTAATTTATTAAAAATAAAAAACTGAAATACCTTATTTACATAAGTATTCAGACCCTTTGCTATGAGACTCGAAATTGAGCTCCGGTGCATCCTGTTTCCATTGATCATCCTTGAGATGTTTCTACAACTTGATTGGAGTCCACCTGTGGTAAATTCAATTGATGGGACATGATTTGGAAAGGCACACACCTGTCTATATAAGGTCCCGCAGTTGACAGTGCATGTCAGCGCAAAAACCAAGCCATGAGTTTGAAGAAATTGTGTTGAGGTACGTATCTGGAAAAGGATACAAAACATTTCTGCACCATTGAAGGTCCCCAAGAACACAGTGGCCTCCATCATTCTTAAATGGAAGAAGTTTGGAACCACCAAGACTCTTCCTAGAGCTGGCCAAACTGAGCAATCAGTTTGGCAGAAGGGCCTTGGTCAGGGAGGTGACCAAGAACCCAATGGTCACTCTGACAGAGTTCCAGAATTACTTTGTGGAGATGGGAGAAACTTCCATCTCTGCAGCACTCCACCAATCAGGCCTTTATGGTAGAGTGGCCAGACGGAAGCCACTCCTCAGTAAAAGGCACATGACAGCCAGCTTGGAGTTTGCCAAAAGGCACTTAAAGACTCTCAGACCATGAGAAACAAGATTATCTGGTCTGATTGAACACTTTGGTCTGAATGCCAAGTGTCATGTCTGCAGAGAAGAATGTGAGAAACTAGTCAAATACAGGTGTGCCAAGCTTGTAACGTCATACCCAAGCAGACTCGAGGCTGTAATCGCTGCCAAAGGTGCTTCAAAAAAGTACTGAGTAAAGGGTCTGAATACTTATGTAAATGCAGTATATATACAGTGCCTTGCGAAAGTATTCGGCCCCCTTGAACTTTGCGACCTTTTGCCACATTTCAGGCTTCAAACATAAAGATATAAAACTGTATTTTTTTTTGTGAAGAATCAACAAGTGGGACACAATCATGAAGTGGAACGACATTTATTGGATATTTCAAACTTTTTTAACAAATCAAAAACTGAAAAATTGGGCGTGCAAAATTATTCAGCCCCCTTAAGTTAATACTTTGTAGCGCCACCTTTTGCTGCGATTACAGCTGTAAGTCGCTTGGGGTATGTCTCTATCAGTTTTGCACATTGAGAGACATTTTTTCCCATTCCTCCTTGCAAAACAGCTCGAGCTCAGTGAGGTTGGATGGAGAGCATTTGTGAACAGCAGTTTTCAGTTCTTTCCACAGATTCTCGATTGGATTCAGGTCTGGACTTTGACTTGGCCATTCTAACACCTGGATATGTTTATTTTTGAACCATTCCATTGTAGATTTTGCTTTATGTTTTGGATCATTGTCTTGTTGGAAGACAAATCTCCGTCCCAGTCTCAGGTCTTTTGCAGACTCCATCAGGTTTTCTTCCAGAATGGTCCTGTATTTGGCTCCATCCATCTTCCCATCAATTTTAACCATCTTCCCTGTCCCTGCTGAAGAAAAGCAGGCCCAAACCATGATGCTGCCACCACCATGTTTGACAGTGGGGATGGTGTGTTCAGGGTGATGAGCTGTGTTGCTTTTACGCCAAACATAACGTTTTGCATTGTTGCCAAAAAGTTCCATTTTGGTTTCATCTGACCAGAGCACCTTCTTCCACATGTTTGGTGTGTCTCCCAGGTGGCTTGTGGCAAACTTTAAACAACACTTTTTATGGATATCTTTAAGAAATGGCTTTCTTCTTGCCACTCTTCCATAAAGGCCAGATTTGTGCAATATACGACTGATTGTTGTCCTATGGACAGAGTCTCCCACCTCAGCTGTAGATCTCTGCAGTTCATCCAGAGTGATCATGGGCCTCTTGGCTGCATCTCTGATCAGTCCTCCTTGTATGAGCTGAAAGTTTAGAGGGACGGCCAGGTCTTGGTAGATTTGCAGTGGTCTGATACTCCTTCCATTTCAATATTATCGCTTGCACAGTGCTCCTTGGGATGTTTAAAGCTTGGGAAATCTTTTTGTATCCAAATCCAGCTTTAAACTTCTTCACAACAGTATCTCGGACCTGCCTGGTGTGTTCCTTGTTCTTCATGATGCTCTCTGCGCTTTTAACGGACCTCTGAGACTATCACAGTGCAGGTGCATTTATACGGAGACTTGATTACACACAGGTGGATTGTATTTATCATCATTAGTCATTTAGGTCAACATTGGATCATTCAGAGATCCTCACTGAACTTCTGGAGAGAGTTTGCTGCACTGAAAGTAAAGGGGCTGAATAATTTTGCACGCCCAATTTGACAGTTTTTGATTTGTTAAAAAAGTTTGAAATATCCAATAAATGTCGTTCCACTTCATGATTGTGTCCCACTTGTTGTTGATTCTTCACAAAAAAATACAGTTTTATATCTTTATGTTTGAAGCCTGAAATGTGGCAAAAGGTCGCAAAGTTCAAGGGGGCCGAATACTTTCGCAAGGCACTGTATATATATTTTGTTTTGCAACAATTTCGAAAAATATTGGATGTAGATTATTATAATATATATGTATATTTTAAACCTTTATGTAACTAGGCAAGTCAGTTGAGAACAAATTCTTATTTACAATGAAGGCCTACACCGGCCAAACCTGGATGGCGCTGGGCCAATTGTGCGCCGCCCTATCACGGCCCGTTGAGATACAGCCCGGATTCAAACCAGGATGTCTGTAGTGATGCCTCAAGCACTGAGATCCAGTGCATTTTACTGCTGCGACACTCGGAAGGGAAAAAAAACAATTGAATCCATTTTAGAATAAGGCAACAGTACAGAATGTCACCTTTTCATTTGAGGGTATTTTCATACATATCTGTTTTACAGTTTAGAAATGAAGCACTGTATGTATCTAGTCCCCCCATTTGAAGGTGTCATAAGTATTGGACAAATTCACTTCAAAAGTCTAGTATTTGGTCCCTAGCATGCAATGACTACATCCCGTGATTGGGAGTGTGCAAAGCTGTCACCAAGGCAAAGGGTGGCTACTTTGAAGAATCTCAAATTTAAAATATATTTTGATTTCTTTAACACTTTTTTGGTTACTATGTAGAAAATAGTAAAAATAAAGACAAACCCTTGCATGAGTAGGTGTTCTTAAACTTTTGACCGGTAGTGTATGTCTCTGAACACTTAATTAATTAGGGTTCTACCAAGTAAGAAAGTAAGTAAGAAAGTTATAGATGCAGAAAGATCACGCCCCCTAAACATGATGACCTCTTAACATAACTAATAACAGGAGAGGTTATCATTTTTTGGGGTATGATATTTATGCTTTTCTAAACATATTCTATTGTTATTTACAATAAAAATGACTCCAAAATGACACAATACATTATTTAGCATTAATTTCTATTGTAGAGTCACAGAATTCATGTAGCCATTGCATGCTAGGAATATGGGACCAAATACTATTACTTCTGACTCAATTTAATTCACTTTAAGTGAACTTGGCCAAATACATATGACACCTTCAAATGGGGGGGGGGGGGGGGGGGGCAGATACATAAAGTGCTTGCATTTCTAAATGGTAAAACAGATTTATGAGAATACCCTACAATAAAAGGTGACATTCTGTACTGTCGCCTCATAAAACATTTGATCTCAAAACCAAAATGCTGGAGTATAGAGCCAAATGAAAAGTTTTAAACGTCACTGTCCAAGGAAATACATTGGGGTGTGTATGTACATGTGTTTTTAGAGGTTTGGTGTTCTATGAAAATATACCTTAATTTAAGACTGAAACATTTGCTACTGATCCAATATCACCCAGGGAATGGTTTTGAATATGGAGGCATTACTATTGCAGTGAGGAATATTTAAGACGTCAATTTAAGATTGTGTTTTGAGGCCATTTTGGGACATTATTGGATGAATGTCTTCCTATGTGTTTCGATGTTTTTTATACAATTCTTTATACATTTTGCAACAAAGTTAACTCCTGGTCCTTTGTGCCTTTTTTATGAATGAATCATATGACATAATATCAAATTGCATGAGCTATATGATTTCTTGCTGTTCTGAATCTGCAATCAACAGCAATCCTTATGTTGGTCAGCAGATGGAAGCAGAGGTCTAAATTCCTAAATATGCTCAGTGGCCTTTCTTCCCTACAGCACAAAGGTTGTATTCATTAGGCACTAAACGGAAGGAAACAAACTGAAACAGTAAGGGACCACCTGAACTTGTGCAATAAGAAATGCTCTTTTTCCACTGCAAAATGTTTTGCTACGGTGTGCCCAAATGAATACGACCCTGACTAATTACTTCTCCAATTTAAAAACAAAAGTCAAAGCCTACTACCTAGTTTTTCTCCTTTATTCATCCACCTTGCTCCTATGTCTTCTCCTGTTGTCTGGTTAAACAGTCATATGTCTCAGATAGGTAGTAGGCAGAAGTGCTGCAGGGCCTGTATTAACAATAAGGGGTGCTGATGTAGGATCAGGTCCCCCCTATCCATATAATCTTATTTATTATGATCTCAAAGGGAAATCATATGCACTTTGTGAATATGGACCCAGAGCCTCATCCATCACTTTCCCACCTCCCTCCCTCCCTCCCTCCATCCATCCATCCCTCACTCCATCCCTCCCTCACTCCCTCCCTCCCTAGCCTTGCTGAAGGACACCGGGAATCTCTTGCTACCTCACAGGAGAGGCTAATCCTCTTTGCCCCAACTTTAACTGGGGCACTAATCCTCCATGTTTATCTAAGCAGTGTGAGCACCTAGCTAGCTCTGCTGACAACTTGGCCTGCCCTCCTCCCTCCCTGCAACCTCATTATCTAGGACAGGGCCAGGGTTTGCTAGTGTCACCGTCAACAACCCTCTCTGGAACCGCACACTTACACAGGAAGTCGTTAAGCTAGTGATTTTCTCTCATATGCTGTACTAGCCTTGCGTCATCGTATGAGTAACTGTGTCTCTGACGCAACACCACAAGTGGTAGATAAGTGGGGTCAGTCCCTGTGTTGGGGTCTGTAATTGGTTGACTGTCTATAACACATTGTTTACTGTCATTATAGGGCCATTCTTATACAACAGAGCTGTAGCTGGCAGCACACCTTGTCCAGATATTGCCACCTAACCAATTAGGCCATTAGAATTAGAGCCTGATGAGTCTGAAGGTGATGATACCACAGAGTTTCTAAACCCAGAGGCCCAACATAGCAAGTCTTCCGGGAAGACTTGAGAAGCAGACTTGGCAGACCAGACGGGGGTTTGAAAAGTCAATAAGAGAAGTTTAAATGTCTTCCTGGTTGTTATTTTTCTCAATCTAAAGGCAAAACCTAGATTTGAGCCGATGTCTTAAGTAGTTGAACATGTTATTACTCCAACCTCATGAAAGTGACAAACTGACACATTTCCATTTTTGTCAAAAACAGCTTTATATCGAATGAGTGCCTTTGATTTGACGGCCTGTACATGCTCAGTTTGGCATGAGATGACCATTAGACCCGATGACGTGTTTCTGTGCATGAGTTTAGCTAGCCAATGTCGCCATGACATCGCCTACAATTGTGATCGGGAATTTCTATTGCTGAAATACTTTCTACAAATCTTCATACTAAACCATCTTTGATTATATTATATGGGCTTCAGTCTTGCTCAGCACTCCACTCATGCTTGCCTTTGTCACTCACTGCTGCTTTTCTTGTGTTTTGGTTTGCGTACATTATGATATTGACAGCATCCAACTCAGATCAAGTGTCCTGCCCAGCCCATTGGATCATTCATTACTTTTTCAATAATGAATATCAGTCGAAAATTGCGCCATTTTTTTGTATCATTATTAAAGACACTCGAATCAAAGCAAAGTTTATTTGTCACGTGTGCCGAATACAACAGGTGTAGTAGACCTTACAGTGAAATGCTTACTTACAGGCTCTAACCAATAGTGCAAAAAAGGTATTAAATGAACAATAGGTAAGTAAAGAAATAAAACAACAGTAAAAAGACAGGCTATATACAGTAGCGAGGCTATAAAAGTAGCGAGGCTACATACAGACACCGGTTAGTCAGACTGATTGAGGTAGTATATACATGACTGTATAGTTAGTGACTGCATATATGATAAACCGAGAGTAGCAGCAGCGTAAAAAGAGGGGTTGGGGGGGTGGCACACAATGCAAATAGTCCAGGTAGCCATTTGATTACCTGTTCAGGAGTCTTATGGCTTGGGGGTAAAAACTGTTGAGAAGCCTTTTTGTCCTAGACTTGGCACTCCGGTACCGCTTGCCATGCAGTAGTAGTGAGAACAGTCTATGACTGGGGTGGCTGGGGTCTTTAACAATTTTTAGGGCCTTCCTCTGACACCGCCTGGCGTAGAGGTCCTGGATGTCAGGCAGCTTAGCCCCAGTGATGTACTGGGCCGCACGCACTGCCGTCTGTAGTGCCTTGCGGTCAGAGGCCGAGCAATTGCCGTAACAGGCAGTGATGCTCTCGATGTTGCAGCTGTAGAACCTTTTGAGGATCTGAGGACCCATGCCAAATCTTTTTAGTTTTCTGAGGGGGAATAGGCTTTGTCATGCTCTCTTCACGACTGTCTTGGTGTGTTTGGACCATTCTAGTTTGTTGTTGATGTGGACACCAAGGAACTTGAAGTTCTCAACCTGCTCCACTACAGCCCCGTCCACAATCATCTCCTTAGTCTTGGTTACGTTGAGGGATAGGTTGTTATTCTGGCACCACCCGGCCAGGTCTCTGACCTCCTCCATATAGGCTGTCTCGTCATTGTCTGTGATCAGGCCTACCACTGTTGTGTCGTCTACAAACTTAATGAGGGTGTTGGAGTCGTGCCTGGCCATGCAGTCGTGGTTGAACAGGGAGTACAGGAGGGGACTGAGCACGGACCCTTGGGGAGCTCCAGTGTTGAGGATCAGCGTGGCAGATGTGTTGCTACCTACCCTCACAACCTGGGGCGGCCCGTCAGGAAGTCCAGGATCCAGTTGCAGAGGGAGGTGTTTAGTCCCAGGATCCTTAGCTTAGTGATGAGCTATGCGGGGACTATGGTGTTGAATGCTGAGCTGTAGTTAATGAATAGCATTCTCACATAAGTGTTCCTTTTGTCCAGGTGGGGAAGGGCAGTGTGGATTGCAATAGAGATGGCATCATCTTGAATCTGTTTGGACGGTATGCAAATTGGAGTGGGTCTAGGGTTTCTGGGATAATGGTGTTGATGCTTTAAAGGCATCAACTCAGCTCTAACTCTATCCACATATGCTCATCATCATGGGATCAGAATGAGGAAGAAAGGAGAACTGTAATTCTTTCATCAATGAAATGAACCATGGCTAACTTGATATTTACCCCATCCCTCACAGCCATTTAAAGACACACCCCAGCTATTTTGGAACTTTTCCTGTTGAAAAACAATATCCCACATATAAATACCGTACTGTATTTAAGATGTACCAAGATATTCTCTGGTACTTTTGTATACTAGGTAGCCAGCGGTTCTGAAAATAACACCCATGAGCCAAAAGTAGTCCCCGGAAATTGCGTACTACGTCACAAATGTGCAGATATGTGCACCACATCATTGCTCTCTCTCTCTCGCTGTGCATCTTTCTAGCTGTCACTCAAATGGCAAAGGGCTGAAGCTCATTGGCTGGAACTCGAATTGCTAGGGGGCTGGCTCATGGCGAGGTACATGTATGGAAAATTGTGCGGGACAGCTTCCAGACCACAGTCGCTTTCAAACTAGGGATTTCAGTGGCTAATTGAGATAAAACAGTTATTCTGCTCATAGATTATGCATGTATGAACTACACATTGACACATCCAGCTCAAAGTGGATGTTTAAAAGATACTTGCTTGTCTCCAAAGTACCGGAGCATCTGTCTTTAAAGGTAGATAGAGAGATGGTAGAGTTCAGAAAGCAGATCCGTTTAGAGCCATGTTGACATGTTTATTTCAGGATCACTCATTGTCCCTTAGACAAATTATTTTTCCAAACGTAATTATTCTTTCCTTTGATGTAATTCCATGAAAGGCTTTTCATATGCACCTGTGAAATACATCGCCCATGTCAGACATTTCTAAATTAATATATCCACTGGGAGAGTTAGGAACAACGACCAAGGCTGTATTTCTTTTAACCTTTTATTTAACTAGCCAAGCCAGTTAAGAACAAATTCTTATTTACAATGATGGCCTACACCGGTCAAACTCTAACCCGAACGAACGACGCTGGGCCAATTGTGCTTCGGATTCATTAAGGCTCACCGTGGCTTTGCAACGGAAAACAAACTGAGCGTTTGTTATTGGACAAGTTCAGATAGGCCCTCCCTGTTTCAGTCGTTTTTCTTCCATTTAGTGCCTAATAAATTGGGCCCCAGGCAGTGGTGTAAAGTACTTCAGTAAAAATACTTGAAAGTACTACCTAAGTATTTTTTTGGGTATCCGTACTTTACTTTACTATTTATATTTTTGACAACTGTGACTTTTACTTCACTACATTCCTAATGAAAACAATGTACTTTTTACTCCATATATTTCCCTGACACCCCAAAAAACTAATTACATTTGGAATGCTTAGCAGGACAGGAAAATTGCCTAATTCACACAGTTATCAAGAGAACATCCCTGGTCATCCCTACTGATGATCTGGTGGACTCACTGAACACATGCTTTGTTTGTAAATTATGAGTGTTGGAGCATGCCTCTGGCTATACATCATTAAAAAAATGAATAATTATGCATTCTGGTTTGCTTAATACAAGGATTTTGAAATGATTTATACTTTTACTTTTGATACTTAAGTATATTTAAAACCAAATACTTTTAGACTTTTACTCAAGTAGTATTTTACTGGGTGACTTTCACTTTTACTTGAGTCATTTTCTATTAAGGTATCTTTACTTGTACTCAAGTATGACAATTGGGTACTTTTTCCACCACTGGCCCCAGGTATCATGGGGGAATGTGGCTGGTGAGATGACCTTTTGTCTAGAATCTGAGAAGGAGCAAACTTGGGATGATTCAGAGTGTCAAAATGGCAGGTTGATGGTACAGTGACGGCAGAGCTACAACAGCCCATTGGCTCATGCTATGGGCGTTTGTCCTCTTGATTTCTTGTGAAATTGCCAGGGACTCAATGTAGCGTGCAGGTGGATGAGTTTTGCTAATAAGAGAAGCATTTCTGCTCCACAGATCCCCTCTTTTCTGTGTGAGTGAGCGTGCATGAAATCAGTGTGCAGTGAGTCTCCCAGCTCCACATGCTCTGCTGGAGACGGCTGCCTGTGCCTGCCTCATCAGCCTGGGAGCTTATCACAGGGTTTAGGTGGGTGGAGTGGAATGGAGTGGTGGTGGGGAGGATGGAAGGGAGAAAAACAACGACAGCTCAACTTTCAGAGTTGGAGGTGCCAGTGTCATTAAACATTTAACTGAGGTGCTTGTAGTTTGAAGCCAGGATTCAATCCAAGGCGCATTTAAATAGCAGTGCACTGGACAGCCAGACAATGAGCCTTTTTAAAGGCATTTTTCTCAAAGTTTGCTGATATCTCATTCACGGTAAACGCTACACATGTCGGCTCAAGCGTAAATTATAGCTGAGTTGGTAGCTCAGCTGGTAGAGAATGTCGCTTGCAACGCCAAGATAGTGGGTTTAATTCCTAGGACTACCTGTACTCAAAATGAATCCACACATGACTGTAAATTGCTTTGAATGAAAGCATCTGCTAAATGGCATATTAATTTTTTTCTTCTTTTAAACCTTTATTTAACTAGGCAAGTCAGTTAAGAACATATTCTTATTTACAATGGCGGCCTACCACGGTGCCTTCGGAAAGTATTCAGACCCCTTAACTTTTTCCACTTTTTGTTAGATTACAGTTATCAATCTACATACAATACCCCATAACGGCAAAAGCAGGTTTTTGGAAATATTTGCTAATTTATTTAAAAATATATATAAATACATAAGTACTCAGACCCTTTACTCAGTACTTTGTTGAAGCACCTTTGGCAGCGCTTACAGCATCGAGTCTTCTTGAGTATGACGCTACAAGCTTTGCACATCTGTATTTGGGGAGTTTCTCCCATTCTTCTCTACAGATGCTCTCAAGCTCTGTCAGGTTCGATGGAGAGCATTGATGCGCAACTATTTTCAGGTCTCCCTAGAGATGTTCGATAGGGTTCAAGTCCGTGCTCTGGCTGGGCCACTCAAGGACATTCAGAGACTTGTCCCGAAGCCACTCCTGCGTTGTCTTGGCTGTGTGTTTAGGGTTGTTGTCCTGTTGGAAGGTGAACCTAGAGCAGGTTTTTATCAAGGATCTCTGTGTACTTTGCTCCGTTCATCTTTCCCTTGATCCTGACTGGTCTCCCAGTCCCTGCTGCTGAAAAACATCCCCACAGCTTGATGCTGCCACCACCATGCTGCACCGTAGGGATGGGGCCAGATTTCCTCTAAATGATGCTTGGCATTCAGGCCAAATAGTTCAATCTTGGTTTCATCAGACCAGAGAATCTTGTTTCTCATGGTCTGAGAGTCTTTAGGTGCCTTTTGGCAAACTCCAAGTGGGCTGTCATATGCCTTTTAATGAAGAATGACTTCCGTCTGGCCACTCTACCATAAAGGCCTGATAGGTTGAGAGACGGTTGTCCTTTTGGAAGGTTCTCCCATCTCCACAGAGGAACTCTAGAGCTCTGTGGGTGACCATCAGGTTCTTGGTCACCTCTCTGACCAAGGCCCTTCTCCCCCGATTTCTCAGTTTGGCCGGGCGACCATCCCTAGGAAGAGTCTTGGTGGTTCCAAACTTCTTCCATTTAAGAATGATGGAGGCCACTGTGTTCGTGGGGATCTTCAATGTTTCAGAAATGTGTTTGTACCCTTCCCTGGATCTGTGCCTCGACACAATCCTGTCTCTGAGCTCTATGGATAATTCCTTCGACCTCATGGCTTGGTTTTTGCTCTGACATGCACTGTCAACTGTGGGACTTTATATATAAATGGGTGTGTGCCTTTCCACATCATGTCCAAACAATTCAATTTACAACAGGTGGACTCCAATGAAGTTGGACTGTATGACTGTATTACTGTATAATGCTCTGCTCTATAACGCATCTTGAATTGAATCCTGGCCCTACTTTGTGGTGTAGATGTGTTTCCAAATGTGCTTAACGCTCTCATACCCTATAGGCCTACTGTTGTACACGCTCTCACATACAGTACACACCAACAAATGAAGAAGAAAGGGAACTTATAACATGGTCACTCTGATTAAATACCATTATTTGATTGGATCAAGTTATCACCTGACAGCCAGAGGTAATAAACACACGTGTAGAATTCTGTCCAACTCAAAGCTCAGGAACAAGTACAAGAGGGAATATACATACATTTCACTTTGTCTACTGGAAGCTACTTTATAGTATGAGCAAGCGACTGCGAGAGGAGGTGAGGGGAGAGAGAGGTCAATGGCTTTCAGTTGACCTCTAACTAATCAGGGTTATTCCTTGTTTGGAGAAACCTCTGCTACCCCCTCCCTCCCCGATCATGCACTGTATAATCAGCTGCTATAGGACACCTCCTTTTGGCTAGCTTGCTAAATTGAGTGTAAAAAGAGTTTAATCCAAATCTTGTTTTATGTCGCCCTCTCTTTATCTAAGCCCATCTTTAGACGTTCCCAGGTCATGTGGTTCCCCCTCCCTCTAAATCTCCATCTAGGAAAGAATGTTATCCCATTACACAATCAAAAAGGTACCCCTCCCCACTTCATTTGTTGTCCTCCCTTTGTAAACACCACACTACTACATACAACTCATACTTTCTTGCTTCCCCCTTTTCGCCTCAAACCACTGCAGGACTTTTCTCCAGCGGTGGAAAAAGTACCCAATTGTCATACTTGAGTAAAAGTAAAGATGCCTTCATAGAAAATTACTGAAGTGAAAGTCACCCAGTAAAATACTACTTGAGTAAAAGCCTAAAAGTGGTTTGGTTTTAAACATACTTAAGTATGAAAACTAAATGTAATTGCTCAAATATACCTATGTACAAAAGTAAAAGTATAAATCATTTTTTATTACTTATATTAAGCAAACCAGACAGCACCATTTTATTTGTATTTATTTTTTGGATAGCCAGGAGCACGCGCCAACGCTCAGACATCATTTACAAACAAAGCACGTGTGTTTAGTGAATCCGCCAGATCAGAGGCAGTAGGGATGACCAGGGATGTTGTCTTGATAAGTGAGTGAATTTGACCATTTTCCTATCCTCACAAACATTCCAAATTGAACGAGTACTTTTGGACGACTTAAGTAGTACTTTAAAGCATTTTTACTTAAGTACGTTACACCACTGCTTTTCTCCTAACGTGGGGCACCAAGGTTAATTATGCAACAGTAATGGTCAAACTATAGATGAGAGAGAAGCAGTAGATAGTACCAAAGTCACCCAAATCCTGCCTGACTCAGGTGTAGTTGCAGACTATCAGGTGAAAAGGGCACAGTGGATTGCAGAGGGCAGCAGACTACAGTATGCGATCATGGTGTGGTTCATGGAGTTTCAGCCTCCCACCACTAATGAACTTACCTTGGTTACCATAATCAGTTAGGACAGGGGTGGGCAAGAATTTTGTCTTGAGGGCCAACATTTCTGCGTAGATTTCTTGCCAGAATAATTTGTTAATCAAAAGCAATTTGCGGGCCAGATTGAATTGGCTTGGGGGACGGATCCGTATGTTGCCCACCCTTGAGTAGGATCTGATGGGGGAGACCTTTACACAAGAGGTGGAGGGAGACAGAGGGAAACTGAGAGACAGAGGGACAGAGAGAGAGAGCATGTGTGTATTTTATATTTTCAAGTGAGTAGGCCTACTTTGCAGTGAAATCATATTATCATAACATAGCCTTCTACCCACTGTGAGAGGAAAAACAACAAAAGCTGTGGACATAGAAGCCATCATCCATTTTATTTACTTAATGTCAAACAATATTACAGAACAGAGGACAGAATAAATTAACCATCTACATCAAAATAAAGAAATTCAGTCCTGAGATTGACAAAAAAGCAGGGAACAGTAATATTAGAATGATCCACTATGGTACCTGGGCTGGATGAGGGGGGGGTTGAGGGGTGGGATTGTGAATGAGGGGGCACATAGCGGCAGTCTCAGCAGATTGGATAAGATAGAGGTGGGGTGGGGAGGGGGGCTGTAGGGGCAAATGGGGGAGATTGTACATGTGGGCTGGGATAGAGGGGGCTAAGCAATCACAGGGATGCTTTGCTGTAGGCACATTCAAAAGTTGAACATTCCAAGGCTAAAGGATTTTACAGCTTTTTTCTTTTTAGAATTCAGAACCTTTTATTCAAAATCCAAAATTCAAATACACTGAGCAAAAATATAAATGCAAATGTAAAGTGTTGGTCCCATGTTTCATGAGCAAAAAGCTTATTTCTCTTAAATGTTGTGCACACATTGGTTTACATCCCTGTTAGTGAGCAAGTGGACTGAACATTTCCCGAATGCACTGGATATGATTTTGGCAAGGTTGTGGCACCCTCAGACTTTAGCAGCATTGGAGATCATTGTAGAATCTGTCCTGTTTGTCTACAGGAACCACACAAAGTGCCACACGAACAATGAATAGATACAATTAGAACAAACAAACAAAAATTCCTCAGACTTTTTAGATTGGATACAGCAATATAGCCACCCCATGAAATAGATGAGAGATTTGGGGGCCCTTCTAGAATTAATTTGTTGTTACAGTTGTAACATTGAAGAAAGTTCTACTTCGTAGGTGCCTGAAAATTGTGCCCAGCTGCACTCCTTTGGCAGAGAAGGGCTACTAAGCGGTGCCTCTGATTCTACTGATCTGATCTTGGATCTGTGCTTTTCCAATGCTTTTATTGCTTTTTGATGACATAAAGAGAGAGAGAATGCTAGAAACAACAGTACTGTACATTCAAACTGAATATTCACATGCCAATCTGTCAACTGTGTCACCAGTGCCCATGAGGGATAACTGTAAGCACTCTGCTGTGGGCGATTCAATCCCCAATATAGATATCATGCAACTTGTGTCAAGAAAAACTGAATTATCAATAGAAACGTTTCTTTGCGTTAAACAGAGCCAAATGGCGAGGACTTTGTTGATCTGATGTTCCAGTTGGTAGCGGAGAGGTGGAGGAGGATAGGTCCCTGAGATAGGGGACCACAGGGTCCCAATGGTGTAGCCAGGGGATCTGTCTCAGCTAGCCCTCTGGTAAGGAGTGGAGTGTTGACCTTCATTGATCTGCCCCTGTCCCCTGTTCATATCTGCAGTAGTTCTATGGCCACAGGCATGTACACAAGGTGAAAATACCCCATGGACTTGAAGCCAGCGGGCGGGGGCGGGGACTGGGGGAGTTTACTGAGAGATCTTAACAGCCTGTCTATCACAGTCTATCCCTCTTCACCTCTCCCCCATTGGCCGCACACTTAGTATCTTCCCTCTGCCAGTATCACTGTGTCTTTCAGATACCTGAGATGCAGAGCACGGGAGGAATGCATCAATAGACATTCTGTGATATTAACTTTTCTCCATATCCATTGGCCACAGTTAGATAGCAAAAAGGTTGTGGAGGTCATTCTCTCTGTAGTAAAAGAGTAGACGGTTGTTATATATCCACTGACCTCTGCCCTTCCAGGAACAACTGGCAGGTGATAAACAAGAACGTACATTTGTGCTTCATACAAATGGAAACCATTCAATATCCCTCACTGAAGACTGTGCTAGACCGGGATTCAAACAAACTGCACTGAAATCCCACTGCACTTGACTAATTAAGGTCATTTTATGCTTCAGCCGACATCTGCAGCATTTACCAGTGACATTTACCAGTGAAAAGACTGTGTGATATTGGTGTAGTGGGATTTGTTGGAATCCTGGCCAGAGATCTTGATAGATTGGCAGAAGGGTTTGATGTGAGTAACCAGTGTGCATCATAACACTCCCAGAGGCACACTACTGTTTCTCAAAGCATAGCCTATGTGAATATGGGCAAACAGTCACCAGCTGGGAGGCTGAAACCAGCAGCAGCCGCAACGTGGCAATTATCCTGATTACTAAATGCTTCAGGGCTTGTTCTGACCCCCACTGCCTCTCCATCTCTCTCTGTTTGTGAGATCTGTCACAGAGAGCAGGCAGGGCCCCTCAGCCAGCTAGGACCTGGGCACATGCAGCCACATCCATGCATAATCCAACAGAAAACAAATCACCCCCAATCATCAAAAACAATAGGCCATCTTTCAAAAAAGCCTTCGCTGCCTTGGAGCCCAGGGTGTTGTAGAAGAGGAAGGCCCTCTGAGACGACGCTGCATTGGCTGTGTTTCAGTGACTCCCACCCCCCTTATACTGCCCAATCCCTTCAGTCCTCCTAACATTGGGTTTGTTTAAGCACTGGTGAACTCTGTTGGCCCTGGATGAGGGCGAGGGAGGGAGGGAGGGCTTCCATAATGACATGCCATATGCCACTCTGCCTCTGCAGCTGAGAGAGGTCCTGCACGGATGGACCCATGGATGGACGCCCACAAGTCTTATTGAAAATGTAATTCCATTATCCTGATATAGGCTGAGCATCCATTGTCCCAAGTAGACAGAGGGTAAGGTATATTACATCACCAGTAACCTGAGTCTGGGACAGAGGGTTTGGAGGCTGTGTGACCACAAAATAAAGCCTCCTATCCCACCCAATGAAGCACGCGAGACACATTGGAATAGTATTACTGAATGCTAACAATCTAAAACAATCGCCTTTATTGACCAAGGGTCAATGGTCCCGATTTTTATAGATGGAATGGAACGATGAGACTTTCTTTATGGAATAGTTGAACTCAAACACGGTATTATTCTCTATCCTCAGATAATGACAAGTACAACTCTGAAAAGCAGTGTTGCAAATGGACATTACATAATAAATCAACCTTAATTTAAGTCTGTGTGGAGTCAGGACTAGAGTGTTGGAGAGAGGATAGTGCCCTGATTGTGGAGTGGAGAGCTTTAAATTTGAGCTATAAAATAAAGAGAGCTGAGGAGTATGTGGAGTCAGGAGAGAGGAAGAGAGCTGAGGAGTATGTGGAGTCAGGAGAGAGGAAGAGAGCTGAGGAGTATGTGGAGTCAGGAGAGAGGAAGAGAGCTGAGGAGTATGTGGAGTCAGGAGAGAGGAAGAGAGCTGAGGAGTATGTGGAGTCAGGAGAGAGGAAGAGAGCTGAGGAGTATGTGGAGTCAGGAGAGAGGGAAGAGAGCTGAGGAGTATGTGGAGTCAGGAGAGAGGAAGAGAGCTGAGGAGTATGTCAGGAGTCAGGAGGAGAGAGGAAGAGAGCTGAGGAGTATGTGGAGTCAGGAGAGAAGAGAGCTGAGAGAGCTGAGGAGGAAGAGAGCTGAGGAGTATGTGGAGTCAGGAGAGAGGAAGAGAGCTGAGGAGTATGTGGAGTCAGGAGAGAGGAAGAGAGCTGAGGAGTATGTGGAGTCAGGAGAGAGGAAGAGAGCTGAGGAGAGTGGGAGGAGCAGGAGAGAGGAAGAGAGCTGTGGAGTCAGGAGAGAGGAAGAGAGCTGAGGAGTATGTGGAGTCAGGAGAGAGGAAGAGAGCTGAGGAGTATGTGGAGTCAGGAGAGAGGAAGAGAGCTGAGGAGTATGTGGAGTCAGGAGAGAGGAAGAGAGCCGGAGAGGAAGTATGTGGAGTCAGGAGAGAGGAAGAGAGCTGAGGGTATGTGGAGTCAGAGGGAGTATGTGGAGTCAGGAGAGAGGAAGAGTGGAGTCTGGAGGAGGAAGACAGCTGAGGGTATGTGGAGTCAGGAGAGGAAGAGAGCTGAGGAGTATGTGGAGTCAGGAGAGAGGAAGAGCTGAGGAGTATGTGGAGTCAGGAGAGAGGAAGAGAGCTGAGGAGTATGTGGAGTCAGGAGAGGAAGAGAGCTGAGGGTATGTGGAGTCAGGAGAGAAGAAGAGAGCATATGTGGAGTCAGGAGAGAGGAAGAGAGCTGAGGTATGTGGAGTCAGGAGAGAGGAAGAGAGCTGAGGAGTATGTGGAGTCAGGAGAGAGGAAGAGAGCTGAGGAGTATGTGGAGTCAGGAGAGAGGAAGAGAGCTGAGGAGTAAAGTCCTGCACATCCACTGTTTCAAAAGCACATTGACAATCTGCGTTTCAACGCACAACAATAACCTCCCAAAAGGGACAGACAGAAGATGACATGCCCTGCATGAAGAGATACCCGTCTGGAAGGGTGCTCCGAGACGTTCCTTTTGTGGTGACAACGATCTGACAGATATGACCAAAAGAAGAAAGACAATCCGTCAGCATGCCAAGTCCCCAGGGGCTCATGTGGTCAGCTTGAGTGTCTGCCACAGTGAAGTCGAAGGGCAGAGGACGTGAGCTCACAGTTCAGATGTTTATTTCTAAAATATTCTTCCAATTTTCTAATAAGGAAAAAAATGTAGATTTGATGGTATTTTGTCATTTTCTAAAAAAATAAAAACATGAGAAGAAATACCTGATGGGATAAGGGATATAATACAATATAGTTAAAGGGTTTTATCGATTCTTCTGTCCCTCAAGAAAATCCCCTTGCTCTCTGAAAAACAGGATATAGTGCATTACAAACCTGTGGGCAAATTCATCCCACTCCCACAGTTCGTCACCCAGGCGTTATCCAATACTCTCATTAGATGGGAGGCCCATCACCACTAACGTTTCCTTGTGGGAAAACGCTGACACCAACTGCTCCACACACTGCCTGAAGTCTCACTAGCCCTCCTCCAACATCATGTGACATGGTTTAATGCATGGGTGCAGAAGCCAAAGGGAAGGGGATTTGGGATCTGATGCATCTTCTGTAAATCTGTCAAAATATTTCGACAAGACTGAATAAAACGATGCCAGAAACAGAACTGTGGCGGGGGTACTAAGCTGTTGAAACAACATGAAAATATTTTACTATGGAATGTTAAAAGGCCCAGTGCAGTCAAAAACATGATTTGCCTGTGTTTTATATACATTTCCAAACTATGTTGGGATAATACTGTAAAATTGTGAAAATTATAAATGCCCTTTTAGTGTAAGAGCTGTTTGAAAAGAATGCCTGAAATTTCAGCCTGTTTTGGTGGGATGGAGTTTTGGCCTGCCTGGTGACATAACCATGTGGCAAATTTAATACACCAATAAGAGCGCGTTCTAAACCGCTCTGCCAATAACAGCAAATTTTCAGTTCTTCCTGCTTGAGAAATGTTTGTTTTCGATTAAAATGGTCAAAAAGAAACAATCAATCACAGTAGGGTAATTATATTGTTACCCCGAAATGATTTGATATTGAGATAAAAACTGCTGCATTGGGCCTTCGAGGCTAACTTAAACTACTAGTGCAAGTCCAGGTACTCTTTGGTCTAAGAGCTTTGCTTTGTCAGCATTCCAAGGACTTCCACAAACATTATTAGCATATTCATTAAGACTCATGATTCTGATTAAAAAGCGGGTTGAGGGGAAAACGTAAATTATGTTTGCTGATGCCGTTAGTTGTCTCCTTTTTGTGGCTCCAGTAAATCTAGGGATACAGTGTTGGAATATCTTCAAATTCGAAGATACAATGACTGTAGGTTGATAATTGTTATTTTTTAGTGTATGTGAACAATGGATGCAACTCAATACTAGGCCATTTGAACACGTGGCAAATTTAAAAGAGCAATTCCTTATGCAAAGGTTAGTTTGGGTTCTGTAATGACCTCAAAAGCATTTATGAAGCCTTTTTAACACACATTTCACACACACAAACCTTAGATATAGCCACACCATGACTCGCCAAAAACACGATCAACTCCAGAATCATGGATATTTGACTTGAGATCCTTTTTTCTTTTTTTTTTTTTTAGGACAGTAGAAAAATAATGACAATTCTCACAGCCAAGATTTGGCTTCTGAATATATTCTCAAATGAGATTTATTTTACACCTGAAAACAGAAAAGGATGGGGATCGGGGAACATTGGGAATGTATTCACAACTGTAGTTTACATTTTTTGGTGTAAGCTCAGAGAAACGTTAATACAGTCATAATAATTGCACTTTATATATCTCCACTGTTGCCAGCATTTCCTCGTGACAAAGCCCAGCTCTCTCTCCAGTTAATAAATTCAATTTACCAGTGAAATTTGACTGACAAAGGAAATGCTAATTTAGGACCAGAGGACTGCTTCACTGCTGCACTAATCCAATTTGTCTTTTTTCTTGGGTTCACTCGAGTCCCAAAAGACATTAGACATCGCAGTCATTTAAGTGCAGCACATTCAAGGGAAACTCAGACATAATAAATATTTAAATGTTCTGAATCCTTAAGTCAATGAATGACCCGGGCTCAACTCATCTCAACCATGGGCTGAAACGTACTAGGAAAAAGCAGTGAACCTTGTCTCATCTCACATCACCTGAGAGGACAGGGCATGATTGTTTCACTTTGTTCTTGTTTTTCGGGGTATGGGGCACATCGGTGTACCCTGGACAGACTCCCCTTTGGTCCCAGCTCACACTCCTTCTATATGATAGGGCCCAAAAGTGAAAGGGATATCCCACTTCTACCATACTTACTTATAAAAGTTAGGCAAGAGAGGAATAGCATTATAGCGGAATTAAGTAAAAAGCCCTCTCATAGGAAAAAGCTGATTCAGCCTCATTTTCAGATTCCTAAACTGGGGGTTTCTTTGTTGGGGGGGGGGGGGGTCTAGGGGACAAAAATAAACGAATACACATAAGAGGTCATAGTTGACAACCTCTCAATCTTCAATAGTGACATTTTTCTCATCTTTTTTTTTTGCAACATTTTTATTTTGAAGATATACTGTAGATTCCAGTGTTGGTTAGAGAAGAGAGCACTCTGGCCAGCCACTATGCCTTTACACTAGAACATCAGAAACTGCCTGTCAGTTTGAGGAGGAATAACTAAATAAACCAATAAACCCCAAATGAAACAATAAAAAGCATTGAGACACTTTTCCCCATAGCAGCCAATGCATATAATATACCCACAAATATAGAAAACAACAAAAGTAGTTTCAAGTTTCTTCAACATATCATATCCAAACTACCCAATTCCAAACTCCAAAGTTAAATGTTTTTAAACTCCAAGCAGTGCAATTTATAGTATCAATTATAACAATAATTACTAATATTGTAATATATTTTTCAGTCAATATTGTGATTCTTGCACATCATTCCAAAGTATTGATTCCATGTTTTTATTTTTCTTCTTAGTATATTGTGTTCTGTTTGGGTATGTGTTTGTATGCATATAGGTGTGTGTGTGTGCTTGTGTGCGTGCGTGCGTGCGTGCTTGTGTGCGTGCGTGCTTGTGTGCGTGCGTGCTTGTGTGCGTGCTTGTGTAAGCAAATGTATGTGTGTGCGTGTTCTTTTGGAGTTTAGAAAGCAGCCCTACACCTTGGCCCTTTGGGTCCTTCTATGTGACTACAGCACCCCACTGGCGTTCTATTTGGATGGGGGAACAGAGGTGGCTGTATGCACTTCATATCAAGCTATGATTCTCAGGAAAAGGTTTAGTCAACTCAACAAAAAAAAGGGAAAAAAAAAAAAAACTGCCACAAACTAAACCAGGGGGCAAACTAAACCACGGGACAAACTAAACCACGGGAAACTAAACCACGGGACATCAGGAGAATCTTCTAAAAACCAAAACCACTGAAATCCCTTTTCTCCCCCACTGATAAATAACCACTCTGGGCTGAGTGGTTATTTACCCCCCCCAGCATGTCATCCAACACAGGATCCAGTTTAACGCCATCACCTCCCTCCCTGGAGCCCCTCCCTGCTTCAAGCAGTGCCAGTCTCAACAGACTTGTACATCCCCAGGAAATCAAGATCTTCTGTCCCTCACCTTTAATCCAGATTTCGCTTCATTCATTAATTCTTGAGCTCTGGCACTCACGCTCTCATTCCCGTTCTATCTGTAAACCGGGAGGCGGATGTGGGCATGCTGGTGGTCCAACAGCCGTGGCACCGACACAGTCTCGTAGCCTTTGCCCAGCATCTGCTCTTTAATGCAGGGCGGGTGGATGTCGTTGACCAGGTACTCCAGAGACTGCAGGCTGCTGCTCAGCACCGATGTGTTGCACAGCTGGCTCTTACTGGGCAGGCTGCAGCACAGGCCTCCCCCACTCCCGCTGTCCATGGCGGGGTAGTGGTGATGGTGGTGGGGGTGGTGGTGGTAGCCCATCTCCCTGTGGCCCCCTGTAGCTGGTCCTCCTGTGGTGGTCCTCAGGAGCTCCTGGTGGGGGTTGTAACAGTCACTGTCAGGGGTGACCAGCACGCTGTTCCAGGGCGGGGCAAAGTATTGGCCCACAGAGAAGTTGCCATGCATCCCCATGCAGTTCAGAGGGGAGGAGCTGACCTTGTCCAGGCACCCCCCGCTGCCAATGCCCCCCGTCAGGTGGTAGGGTCTGGAGGAGGAGGAGGACGACGACGACAACACCTGGGCCTTGGCCATAATCCCCCCTCCCCCCGGGGCACCACAGCTTTCAGGGGACTTACTGATGGCCCCTCCTCCCCCGCTGCCCCCACTGTACATGCGAAGCACAGCTTGTTGTTGCTGTTGTTTCTGCCACAGGATGTAGTCCATACTGTCTGAGTACACCCCAGCCTTCATGGCCTCGCCACTGTGGGCCGCCAGCGGCAGCCCCGCTCCTGTGTACACCAGGTTAGGCTGGGGCGCAATGCTGCCCACATAGCCACCCCCCGAGGAGCCAGAGGAGATGCCCATGACACCCCCGCACCCTTCTTGGAGGGGCTGGGGTTGGTGGAAGGTGCGGTGGAGGAGGTGGCCCCCTGGCACACCTGCTGCAGAGCCTGGGCCTGGCAGTGTTGGTTTATCTGATAGATGATGCTCTGGATGGAGGGAAGATTGGACTGGGAGAGGGGCTGGGCCAGGCCTCGCCCCCCTGTCACGGGGATCATAGAGCCGGCCACAGTGACGTTAGGGGGCACCGAGCGGGAGAGGGCAGGTGCTTCAGGGGGCTTCGAGGACCCCGCGTGGTACACCATCTGGCCGTGGCCATTGGCTAAAGTGCTACTGCTAGGGGGCGGGTACGGGGCCACAGCTATTTGGGCTGGGGAGAGCTTAGTCCGTCTGCCTTCCGAGTTCTTGATGATGCCCTTAGTGGGGATGAAGGAGGAGGATGAGGAGGCATTGACAATGGCCAGGAGGCCTGTGTAGCCGCCGGTGTGGAGGTGTGGGTAGGGGCTATAGCGCTGGCTACCTGTGGTGTCGAAGCCATTCACAGTCCGGTTAAGGTGCTTGTGCTGGGGGACCCTGATGTTGGTGGGGAAGATCTTGATGGACAGCGGGCTGCTCTGCATTTTCTGGGCGTAGGCATCCAGCTCAGCCACACTGGGGTAGCGGGGAGAATGCATGGGAACCACCAGCTCACCTGCAAAACAAAGAGAGAGACACTGGAGTGAGAACAAGGGACAGAGCTAACCAACATGTGACCAACTAATACGTCACCCCAGGGAACATCAAACTAATACGTCACCCCAGGGAACATCAAAATAATACGTCACCCCAGGGAACATCAAAATAATACGTCACCCCAGGGAACATCAAACTAATACGTCACCCCAGGGAACATCAAACTAATACGTCACCCCAGGGAACATCAAACTAATACGTCACCCCAGGGAACATCAAACTAATACGTCACCCCAGTGAACATCAAACTAATACGTCACCCCAGGGAACATCAAACTAATACGTCACCCCAGGGAACATCAAACTAATACGTCACCCCAGGGAACATCAAACTAATACGTCACCCCAGGGAACATCAAACTAATACGTCACCCCAGGGAACATCAAACTAATACGTGACCACAAGTATAACTACAATGGTTCAGAATTAAAAATATATATTTTAATGAGACCATGTTGAATAACTAGAGAGAACTGTGACGACTGCTGAGAATCTCTGAATTGTAACGTTTAGATCTAAGTTGTAGTATAGGGGAGTAACCACAGATTGAATTCGAACACATTAATATAGTCATATACGTACGCATCTCTGTGGGTGTAACACTAGATACATACTCTGCCTGGTACCAGAATTACACTCTCATAACCAAGCTCATGGGTCATGCACAACTGAAACTGGTGGTTGTAGTGGGGCTTTGCTATCTGGAGTACCTGCAGCCATTCCAACCCCCAAAATTAAATTCCACAATGTTGGAGTCCGCTCAAACAAAAAACTTTGATTGGCCTTTACTCAAGTAGGAAGAGTTTAACCGACGTGAGGTGGCAGGCAGCAAAATGTCCATTCAAAAAACAAAACATGTCAGTGTTGGGGGGTGGGGTACCATGGCGATATGGGATTCAAACGACATTATTCAGACAATTTCATGGCTAATTAACTACGTCCCACAAAAAGTGGCGTCAGGGAATATAACTAAATTGACCAACGATAAATCAACTGCCACCAATGACTCGTAACCTCTTCAAAAATGTCATTTTTCTGCAAAAGCTAACAACAAAAAGCACCAAAATGAGAAGCCAAAGAACCAGTCAACGAATGTTATGGCAACCTGAGGAGTTGAGGGTAGGGGATGTGTGAGCGGGACTTACTCCATTTCATTTCCTATCACAAAGTCATGTTAAAGAGACTCCATAGCTAAGCAGTCACAACTCTAATTTCTCCGCTCCAATTACTGATACCATGGAGAGTTCATTTCTACAATGCAATGGGCCTTCAACTGTGAAAATGACTCAATCTACAAGACCCATATCATAAAGGAAATAAAGTGGGAGTTAAAAAGCAGGGGGAGGGCATAGTATTCGTGTCTGAATTTAATGCCAAAATGGAAGATGCTTTTTAAGCCGTTCCCTTTGCTCCGACTACAAATGCTGTATGTCGAAGTAAAACATTGATGGTTCAAGACAGATATATTAGGCCTATATATCACAACCTTCAATAGTCAATGACACATATATCAGACTCCAGCATCACAATTGGTCCTAAATAAGACAAGAGCCAATGGATTTAAAAAAACTCAATCCCATGTTTATGGCTGTAAATGAAGTGATCACAATGGGATGGAACTGTCATACACAGTGTACAAAACATTAAGAACACCGTAATATTAAGTTGCAGGTGTATGACTAACACCAAGTATGAGTTTCCTGATAAGGACCCTGTACAGATTACAAGGACACCGTACATGTCCGAATCTGGACTTGTGCATAAAGGACCATAGGCATCCAGATCAGTGGGTAGCAGGACCGGGGCTGCCTGACTGGGACACAACTCTCCCAACCCTCCCTGGTGACAGCAGTGGTGGCACCATGCTTTGATGTTCCCACAGGTACTTATTTCATTTGCTCTAAAGAAACATGCTAATATGGCAGTTTGTGGCAGTTTTTTTCTGATCTTCTTTACAACACAGGATAAAAAAACATCTTTGATCATCACATGGTTTAAATGAGGAGAGATACTCAGCTTTGGCATATCAAGGACCTGTGCCGCCCCTCGCACCCCCATGATTTCTCCTAATTACTGCCACATGAGAAAAAAACAATTAAAAAACCCTGCCAGAAACAGCCAGGAAATTCTTTAAAAAGGGTGGATAATTCCCATTCCTTTCTGGTGAGTCCATATTTTCCACACCTAACTGCTGTGCCGTATATTTTCCCTCCTGCAGAAACCTAGACACAGTCTATGAGATCAGGCTGGTCACAGAGAAACACCCCACTACTCCCTCCATCCATCTCTCCCCGGCTCACCCATCATTTGTCAACAGGCAGAACCTATCTCAGCCCCACAAAGGCAGAGGAGTAGAAGGATGAGGAGCAGGAGGTGGAGTAGAAGTACGAGGAGGAGTAGAAGTATGAGGAGGAGTAGAAGTATGAGGAGGAATAGAAGTATGGAGGTGTTAAATTAGTGTCTGTGCTTTTTCTGATTCTAATTGCCTACAATCATTTCTTTGTTGCAGAGTTTGTGACACACACATACACAATTCTCTGCATCATTCTCCCGTTCTCTCGATTTTTCTGTTTCTCTCTCCCCCTCATTTGTGCACAAACACGCTCGTACGCACACACGCCCACAAACACACTTTGATGTGGTGTTTGATGTGCATGGCCAGGGTCTCTTCATCGGTCTTCTCCCAGGAGGAGCAGTATGTCAGGATAAGTAAACTAAGGCCATGGAGAAAGGACACTGCCTGCCGGTGTTCAGGCCAGATCT